>NC_063989.1:11200000-11800000 GCF_932276165.1 Plutella xylostella
CCGGTAATAACGCTGAAATGTAAGTAGTTATGTACCCCCAAGTATCTCACCCTTAGAACTTTCTGGAACTTTAAATATAAACATAAACAGAGATACTGTAAGCATTGCAACATATTATATTGTTATTGCATCAGCCAGGATGCTGATGGATCATTCCACGAATCTCCAACTTTGTAAAGCATCAACTGTATGGAGTGTAGAGTGATGTATCAGCAGATTGGTCACGTAGGCCACTCTTAGTGTTAAGACTATGTCATTGTATGAGTCAGTATTAAACGGACCTCAAATCGGAACGGTTATGCTCGTCTTTAATTTTAGTTTTTAAAAACCTAATAGCGCGGACCCGCAATTTGACTGGCGCAGCCGGTAGGATAGTCGCTATATATTAGCAGCGCGTGTTTCGCATCTGTCGGTTCGAGCATCAAATTCTGCTTACCTAAAAAGGTGAAATTACGTCGCGATTCGCTATTAAACGGCTATTCCAAGAACCAAACAAATTCGTCGAGAAACGGGTATCCAAAAAGTGCATTAGTGTTTTTGCTCGAGTGTTGAGGCAGCGATGCGTTGGTAAGTACACTTCTCACCTCCCAAATCCAGTCCTCTCCATTTTTCACATGTTATTTAGGGATCAAATTCTCTCTTCTTAACGCTAGATATTAAGTAAATTGTATTAAATTGATTCAAAGTAAGAAAAAGTAAATTGTAAAGCTAAAAATTAGGTTAGTGCATCAAATTCTGCAACCCCTAGTTAAGTAAAATATAGGATAAGTAATCATTATTCTAGGAAAATTCCCATAATTATTGAGTTATTTTGGAAGCGTTTGCTTAAAATCAGTAATGTCTAAAATAATTTTAATTCCCCGCGAATTTTCTGGAGTAATACCCACCTTCAATGGTGACGGGAAGTTACTAAGAACATTTCTCACGAAGTGCGAATATGTTATTAATGCATATAAGGGTGATAACAACCCCGAACAGGAGCTCTACCTGTACCATCTAATTACGAGTAAACTAGTAGACAAAGCCGCTGTACTTATCAGCGAGAGACAGGATATAGAGTCATGGCAACAACTAAAAGAAATCTTGACACAAAGCTTCGGTGATAAACGATCCGAAGAGTGTATCGCCATAGAATTGGAAACGTTAAAAATTAACCCACAAGAAGACTTTTCTAGCTTTTACAGTCGAATACAACACGTTAAAAGCGCCCTAATAGCCAAGGTCAACCTTTTGGAAGACCAACAACTAAGAAAAGGTAAAGTAACAATATATGAGAATCTTGCCAAAAATGTTTTCCTCTATAACTTGCCTGAGGATTTAATACGGATTGTACGGTTGAAAGACTGTAATTCGATTGAAAGTGCTCTAAGCATCGTATTGGAAGAGGTAAACTTCAAATTCCAATATCAATCTAGAAACAATATGTTAAAGAATGCAACCCCCACGTCAAAACCCACTCAGTTAACATCATTTAATAACCAGAATTCTTTCAGACCACCAGCATTCCTTCAGCAAGGCTTCAGACCTCTGGTTCCGCAAAATAACCAATTTAAATTTGGCATCCCCCAAAATCAACCCTATGTTAGACCCAACTTCCAGCCTACAGGCTACAGACCGAATTTCCAGCCTACAGGCTACAGGCCCAATTTTCAGCCAACTGGTTACAGGCCCAACTTACCCCAAAATCAATTTAAGTTCGGCATCCCCAACCAAAACTTGCAAAGACCACAGTTTAAATTTGGAATTCCCAACCAGCAGTTTCACCCCTATAAATCTAACAACGCAGTGACGACTGACGTATCCATGAGAACAGCCCCTGTAAAGCAATTCTCAAAACCAACCAACATGAACCAACTCTTTTATAACGAGTTGCCATACGAACCCGAATCAGAGCAAAATCAACCTGAAAACTATGACGATAATGTCTATTATCCTGAGTACGTTCACGAAGAACCCGCGTACAATGACGAATACTTTAATGAAATCCAACCTATGTCTAATCAGGAAATAGAGACTGAAACTGAAAATGAAAATTTTCAGGAAGAAGCCTCCCCAACCAACCCGAAGAGATAATACAAATAAATTGCCACCAAGTTAATAAACTACCCCATATAGTCATCCCTGAAATAAATGCTAAGTTCATGATCGACACTGGTAGCACCCGATCTTTCATGAGCCCTGAAATAGCGAACTATTACTTTTCAGACTTCAAATACCAAGAGCCCTTTGAAGTAATTAGTACCCACTCACGCAGTAAGCACGGAGAAGTAATTTACATACCTCTCCTGAAAACATTTCAGAGCCCACTGAAACATAAATTTTATCTGTACAGCATAGATAAAAACTATGACGGTTTGATTGGTTCAGATCTGCTAACGGAGCTTGAAGCCACAGTAGATATGAAAAACCAACTACTTATAACACCCAACACACGGATACCAATAATATACAGTCCACCTCGACAGGCTATCCTTGAGCCCCGCTCAGAAACCCGTGTGAAAATTCCCACGAGCTTAGAAAATGGTGAAGCGATAGTTGACTACAGAGATTTCGGAAACGGAATTAGAATGCCTTCAGCAATAGTCACTTGTAAAAATGGCCTCGCTGAAACAATAATACAAAATCTTTCAGAGGAAAGCGTAACGCTTACATTCCATAAGCTTTTTCAGGTCCAACCTTTTCAGGAAACAGAAATAAAATGTCATTTCAACACCGCCACCACCGACTATGATGTAGACGAAATATTAAAAGACAACCTTAATAAAATCCGCCTTGATCACATGAACGAGGAGGAAAGAAAAGCAATTTTCCAACTTTGTTATGAGTACCGCGATATCTTTTACACAGATAAATTACCCTTAACTTTCACCAATCAGGTAAAACATGAAATCAGAACAACTAACGAAGATCCGATCTATGTAAGACCCTATAGATTACCCCCGGTTCTTAATGAGGAAATTAATAGACAAGTGGAAAAACTGCTTAAGGATAACGTCATACAAGAATCCCACTCTCCGTGGAGTGCCCCAGTACACCTCATACCAAAAAAATTTGATGCATCCGGCGAACGAAAGTTCCGTATGGTAGTCGATTACCGACGCCTTAACGAAATAACTACAGACGATAAGTTCCCTTTGCCTAACATCACTGACTTACTAGATAAGCTAGGAAAATCTATATATTTCAGCACAATAGATTTGGCATCCGGCTATCACCAGGTAGAAGTGCTAGAAAGAGACAGAAAGAAAACGGCGTTCAGTACACAGAACGGGCATTACGAGTTCACGCGTATGCCGTTCGGTTTAAAAACTGCGCCCGCTACTTTTCAGCGCGCAATGAACAACGTTCTAAGAGGCCTGCATAACATCCATTGCATGGTATACTTGGACGACGTGATAATCTTTTCAGCTAGCCTTCAGGAGCACATTCACAAGCTCAAAACAGTTTTCCAACGACTTAGAGAATCCAACCTGAAAGTACAGTTAGACAAAACAGAATTTTTGTGCAAGGAAGTTCTTTATCTAGGTCACAAAATAACTCAGAACGGTTTACAGCCGAATGACGATAAAATTCAGGCAGTCCTGAATTATCCCATACCTAAAACTACCACCGAAATAAAGAGTTTCCTTGGCCTCATCGGATATTACCGCCGATTCATCAAAAACTTTGCCCAAATAACGAAACCGCTTACCAATTGTCTCAAGAAACGCAACAAAATTGTAATAGATCAACAATACATAGATGCCTTTCAGAAGTGTAAAGAGTTATTAACAAACGCACCCCTCTTACAGTACCCAGATCCTGAAAAAACTTTTATATTAACCACCGATGCTTCCCAGATAGCCCTAGGTGCAGTGCTTTCACAAGGTGCAGTAGGTAGTGATCTCCCCGTCGCTTATGCAAGCCGAACTCTGACCGAAACCGAATCACGTTATAGCACGATCGAACGTGAACTTCTAGCCATTGTATGGGCCATCAAACACTTCCGCCCCTATCTTTACGGGAAGAAGTTTATCATTTACACCGACCATCGTCCCTTGGCGTGGTTACATTCTCTCAAGGAACCCAGCAGCAAACTTACCCGTTGGAGGTTAAATCTCTTAGACTATGACTTCGACATAGTATATAAAAAGGGCAAACAAAACAGTAACGCTGACGCATTGTCGCGTATAAAAGTAAATGCACTATCTGATAAGGACTCAATGGTAGTAAATTATGACAAAAAGGACTTACCCCGCGATTCACAGGACTCACGTACAATCACCATATCTGATTCTGAAAAAGAAAAAACAATCACCATCTCCGACTCAAGTTCTGAAAAATCAGACTTAGAAAATATTACATATCCGGTTCCATCCCTCTCCAGTAAATCTGATACAATACATTCAGCACAGGACCTTCAGTCACACGGTATACCTATTTTACACGAAGCAATCGATACTAAGCCTAATCAAATATTAGTTTTTCAATGGTATAAAAACAGTATGCAAGTTCAGGACAGGTCCCGCGAAAAACAAAAGGTCTTAGAAGTTTTCCTACCCATAGATAACCAAGATCTAATAAAACAATTCCTGAAAGAATACATAAAACCGAAAACCAAATATTTCATCTATTTCGAACAGGAAGAACATCGAAAACAGTTCAGCAATATAATAATCAGCCTTTTTAAGGGTGGTTCAATCCAATTTTTCGAGTGCACTGAAAGAGTAGTTTTCATCGAGGACGAAAATAAACAGAAGGCGGTTATTCTGAAATTTCACCTCGGAAAAACCTGCCACAGAGGTATTCGAGAAACCCTCACACACATTAGGCGACATTTCTTTTGGCATAACATGACTGAAACAATTTCAGCAGTAATTAACTCATGTGACGTGTGCAAAAAGATGAAATATGACCGTAAACCCCTGAAACCATACTTACAGTTAACTCAAACACAAGAAGCCCCATTTCAGGAAATATTCATAGATCTGTTCACTATCGAAGGAAAAATATACCTCACCCTTGTTGATGCCTTCAGCAAGCTAGGCCAAGCAATCGAAATTTCTAGTAAAAGCACCCCTGAAGTCATCCGCGCACTAATAAAATACTTTTCTTATTACGGTGTACCAAAGAAAATAAGCTGCGACCCCGGTACTGAATTCAATAATGAACTACTGAAAGAAATGATGTCACTCTATAAAATTCAATTGCACATAGGCACGCCTAGAAACCCTAACTCAATGGGTATAGTCGAACGATTTCATTCCACCTTAATTGAAATTTACAGATTGGCAAAATACGAACAGCAATGTACCGACGCCGCATCCATAATGACTTATTCTATCATGGCGTATAACAACTCAATCCACTCCCTTACTAACTTAACACCATTTGAAGTCGTCTTTGGTCATGTAGAGTCTGAAAACCCATTTAACGTAAACTTCGAAAAACAATACTTACAAAAATTGATGAAAGATCACGCAAAACGAACAAAAGTTCTATATAAATACATATCAGATAAAATGCTTACCTCGAAAGAAAAATCCCGTGAAAAACGTGGTGGTGAGGCCGATATTCAGTTCTCAGAAGGAAAACCAATTTTCACAAAATTAGTCAACACCCGCAGGAGCAAGGATAAACCCCGTTTTGAAAAAGCGATCGTCACTGGAAAACCTGAAAGAAATATCGTCCCTGTTACCGTCAGAGGTAGACAGACTAGAATTCCCATTAAAAACATAAAACGCCCTTCGCAGGTGCTGCTTAGTGGCCATGATGGCTCTCATGAGCCCCAGCCTGGGCCTTCAACTTCGAAAGATTGAAAACAATCCCGGGATCCTCCCCGTAAGACAAGGAACAGCTGTTATTCAACAGGATAATTGGCTTATTTTTAAGGTATTAGATTTAAATGGCCTACTGATGGAATTAGAATATAATAATAGGAAGTATAGTAACTTTAGTAAGTTAGTATCCGTAGATAAGCCTTATTTTAATGAATTTTTAGGAATACGAGAACAAGTAGAGTATTTACAGAAAATTACTATAAATAAGTTTAAACAGATAATCCCTTCACACCGAGTCCGTAGAGGAATATTGAACCCTATTGGTTCTATAATAAAAGTCATAACAGGAAACCTAGATCAGGAAGACGCTCAACACTACGAACAGTTAATAAGCAATTTAAATAATCAACAGATCTCTACAAACAAACGCTTAACCGTTGTTTCTAAGATGATAGACGGACTAATTAACTCATCAGAAATATTACATAATAACTCAAAAATTATGGACAATAGACTAAAACGTATTGAAATAATGTTAAAAGAAATCAGCACTAAAGAAAATAATGCAGTTTACTCTACTTATATCTTAAGCTTGTATAACCTATTTGTAAGTAATTTTAGAACGCTTTATATAAAGATTAGCGAGTTAGAGACTGCTTTAGCCTTCACTAAGATAAATATTGTACATCAATCTATACTTAACTCAACTGACTTATTACAGCTGTTAATTAATATATCTAAATCTGAAAACCTTATGTATACACCTACCTTGGAAAATTTAGTAAAAATAGAGGATACAATCAATGTTAAATCATACATGATAGATAGAAAGATAACATTTGTATTAGAAATACCATTGATAGCAAACTCTACCTATAACTATTATAGAATGTACCCCTTACCTATCTTTCATGACCCTGAAAACCTTACCCTTGTAATAATTCCCAAATATCCTTATATCCTGGTGAGAGGTGTTACATATTTACCACTTATACAACCTTGCAAGCAGGTATCTGAAGAAAATTACCTATGCACTCATGAAAATAGAGCACCATACCCTGAAATTACATGCACTGAGGAGCTGATGACATTTAAAGAGCACCCGACTCACTGTAATCAGAATGCAGTGATTATAGAACAGATTAAGATTCAGAAAATATCTATTAATAAATGGATATTATATAGCCGAAACACAACTATTATTGAAAAGCGATGTAATAGCGAAATAAGCCGTAACTCCATAAAGGGTACGTATATAATACTTATAGACGAACCCTGTGATCTCTACATTAACAATATGCAGCTGCATCATCAACGATCATATACCGAGAATATGTCATCAGAACGCATCCCTTCAATAAAACTGCCGGAACTACAAACCAGAGTAAACTCCAAGGAAAACGAGAATCCAGTAAATCTTCAAGGAATGGACCTCAGCGACCTGCAACACATGTCCTACATGCTGAAACAACTCAATAGTGAAAGTGATAGTGAAATGGGCAATTCAGTGAAAGTGAAAAGCATTAGTCTAGGCACTCTTTTACTGTATTTTATTGTATTTTTAATGATTATTGTGTTTATTCTTAAAAATAGGAAAAAGCTCACTAATATGTTGCAGTGGCGAAATCATCGAGATGTGCATGTGCAACCCCCCGATAATTTCGCTCTTAAGGAGGGAGGAGTTATGTACCCCCAAGTATCTCACCCTTAGAACTTTCTGGAACTTTAAATATAAACATAAACAGAGATACTGTAAGCATTGCAACATATTATATTGTTATTGCATCAGCCAGGATGCTGATGGATCATTCCACGAATCTCCAACTTTGTAAAGCATCAACTGTATGGAGTGTAGAGTGATGTATCAGCAGATTGGTCACGTAGGCCACTCTTAGTGTTAAGACTATGTCATTGTATGAGTCAGTATTAAACGGACCTCAAATCGGAACGGTTATGCTCGTCTTTAATTTTAGTTTTTAAAAACCTAATAGCGCGGACCCGCAATTTGACTAAGTTGAGTTGTGTGTTTATTTTGTGTATTTACGTTTGATCCAGTAGAGCTTAATTTTCTTGTAAACTTTTGTGACATTATTGTAAAACTTTGTTTCGAAATCAAAGAGTAACATTGCTAGTCAAATAAACTCGCTTTGATCTGATACTGTTTATACCCCTCTGGCTACGATACAGGATATAATAAAATTTATATTTGGTTAACAAAAATTGGTAGGTATTACATTTCGGACAAAGCAAAGCTTGGAGCAACTTCTTCTGAATAGTAATGAAAGTTCGTTTTATTTAGTTTACTCTACAGGGTGTTGCAAAAAGGGTATACTAAGCCGAAACCTACATGTGCAGCATGCTATATCTAAGCCCGAAATTGAAATACCCTTTTTGCAACACCCTCTTTAATATGCTACTACGCCCCTGCTACGCCGCTACTGCGCTATGAAGCAGCTACGACGACGCTACGAGCCGTGGCTACGAACATCTTGTAGCACTTTCGTAGACGCATATCAAATTATAAACAACTAGCTGCCCCGCACTTCGCCGTTCTTCGCTTTGCCATAAAAAGTTTTCCCATGGGAATTCCGCGATAAATAGTAGCATATGTGTTAATCCAGGGTCAGCTAACTCCATACCAAATTTTATTACAATCGGTTCAGCCGCTTTGACGTGAAAAAGTAACAAACATACACACACATACATACTCACAAACTTTCACCTTTGTAATATTAGTAGGATTCAATTCATCACTACCTATTGTTGTTTTTCATAATTTACACAAAAATCATTTAATAAATCTAATTTTAGTTCTAATTTTAGATAAGTACCTACGTGTATTTTACACAATATTATAAATAATTGTGCATTTATTTTTAGGTAACATGAATGCTTGCAAAACTCCTCATATCTATAATTTTTGCAATCAAGACTTTGTTTGTCTCTGTTAATAAAACGGAAGTGCGTCAGCAACCTGCGTACCTTCCTGTAGGCAAATTGAAAGGCTTCAGAGGACGTGTAATCCATACGCCCGATGTTATTACAAGTTCCACTCGAGCCTGTGTGGGCTGCATTCGTGACGGAAATTACAACTAGTGCCACAAGGTTCCACGCAAGTGACGATAACACAGCTTTTGATGTTTTGTCACTGTCTAATTACTGCACATAAGAAGGCATTGACCACTCATAATTCATAATGTAATGATCGAATTACTATACCCTTTTTAACATCCTGTACAGTCAGAAACTGACGCTAAGGTCGGCAACAAACGTAAAGGTGAGTATAGACTACAACATTTACTTGTAACAGGACAACGAGCCGCTCTCTGATATGTTCTAGTGTATCATCCTTGCACGAACTTTTTATCTTGCTTTTGCCTGTATTGTACCATTCGTAAGAACGTTACATTACACAGAAATGTTCGACAAAATGTTGTAAGTAGTCTATACTCACCTTAAAAGCTTGAGGTGACTGTCTTAATTCATTTATTTATTTATTTATTCTTTTATTGCACAATATACAGAAGTAATTATGTACAATCAGGTGGACTTAATGTTAAAAGCATTTTCTACCAGTCAACCTGCAGGAGGTACAGGGAGCAAATTGTTTGTCACCGACACGACACGATAAGAAGAAGAACCCCCCCCCCCCTTTTTGCTTACCACTTTAGCACCCTCTACAAAGAACAGTTGCTACGTCACTCGGGAGGCTGCTACCGTGCAACCAGGCTTGACAGTAACAAACTAATAAGTGCTCAGAGGGTGCCCCGTGCCTCTAATTGCGGCGCCACAGCTGCCCGGTCTAATACCGTTGCTAGTAACGAGCTACGGCTGTGTATGTGGAGGCGCTTCTGAGTATGGAGTAGGTAGGATATTAGCTACGTTATACGGGATTCGGCGTTTCTAGTAGGTGCTCATATGTGCGTGTATTGTAAACCATCACTGACTTAGTGGTAGAAGTGAGTAAGCCGAAAGGAGGTGACTCAGGGGTAAATTCTGAAATAACTCATGTACTTAACTTATTACGAATTTGTGAAATTCGTGAAAAAAATTTAAATACACCTCCCCATGCTCTCCTACTGCTCTGCGATTTAGTTTGTTTAAAAAGATTTAGGTAGGTAACCTAGGCGTAAAATTTTGTCTATTACGTTACTAATGTTCAAAAGAAAAGGCTTTAGAGGGTGAATTTTTAAGGTATATTTTCCTGGCCTACGTTAGGTTCTGATCGGATTTTAGATAAAAGTCAAGGATACCTACCTAGCATTACCAAAAATAATATATAAGTACTGATAACAGCATCTCTTACAGAATTATATTTTCAAGAAGAAGCAAGGTGAAAAGACAAAAAAATATATACCTAATGGCTTAAATAAACGAGCTTCTCAGTGCTTTCAAAATGTGTATGATATAGCCAGAAAACAGCAGTTTTCATCCCCCGCCGTGCGTGACGCCATGTAGGAAGGAGCTTGTGAGCGTGAAGAAACGAGCTTTCTGCCGCCAAATTATTACGACAGAAAGTACTTTTCCTTTGCATACTAATGCAACGTACATCGAAGCTAAGATATTACTCCTAAAGTACCGCGGAAGTTATGTTATCTATGGAATTAGGTACCTCCTACATATTTTAATCAGTGTTTTCAAGCAAACTACATAAGACGGTGAGTAGGTACTATTTTTTAAACTACAAGTCACATATTTAGGGCACTATAAGGTAATACAAAAATACTACATACTGTAGTATTTTTATTTATTAACCTTCGTTCTATGAGTTTTCAATCTCGAAAAGATCCCCATTTGAAAAGGGTTTTCCGTTTGGGGTGGGCCGAATTGGCTCTACGGTTTACATAACTGAATGTTATCTTCACTGGTTAATCTTAACTTGGATTAAATAAAGTAGCAGATACATAAAACTGCCCCGTGTTTTACTATTATCTTAATTTTGTCAAGTAAGACAGGACTTAATGAAAAAGCGTTTTGTACTAAAACATTCTGGTCATGTAGACTCTCTAATTAGGAAGGTACTTGGTAGAATAAATTTTAAACTTCATTAGTTCTTTCCAGGTGGATGCTACTTTGAAGACAAAATTAAACTGGATTTTTACAACGTAGGTATGGTTACCTAGGCTATACTTTTACACGCATTTTGTACCTATTGAGTATTGACATTACGGCCGCATCAGTGGTAGTTTTATCATTCACTGAAAAAACAACTCTTTATACTTAATGTAGGCAGATCGTATATTTATTTAAATTTACTTTGAGGTAGGTACGGTCAGGTGCAGAGAAACCTGACCCCCCTCTCATACTATGCTTCTGAGGGGTACCGGCTTGAAGCATGAAATCAAGATAAGTGCCTAACTAGGTATAAAACATTCTTAAAGTTTTATTAGCACTAACATTTTATACTGTTATGAAACTTGTTATTATATCTACAGGCGTTGTTTTAACGACACTGCCACTGAAATGAAAACCAATATAAAAAAGATAATAGAAAATTAGAAGTGTACCGAGGCTTATGTTGTATGGTAGATGTCTTGTGGTTTGAAGGTTCGAAACCCATAGTTGGTTCGTATACTGTTTAAAGAACAAGTAACTTATGTGTAGAAAGAAAGAAATAAATTATTTATTTAACACACTGAACAACCAAAACAGAAAAAAGATTACAACAACCAAAAATAACAATACAGGAAATAATACAAAAAAAAACACACACACTCACGCCTTGTACCCTAATGTACTCCCTTGCGGGGTAGGCAGAGGTGCATTGCTGCACCCACTTTTCGCCAGAGTGTTATGTTAGTCCCAATGTAATAGGGGGCGGGCCTATTGCCATTTTACGGGCACATCCAAGACCCGAGAACAAATATCTGTGTTTAAACAAATATCTGCCCCAGCCGGGAATCGAACCCGGTACCTTCGGCTCAGTAGTCAGGGTCACTAACCACTACGCCATTCGGTCGTCATACAATACAGTACAAACAAACTAACAAGGTTGCGAAACTATAATGTGGCAAGTTACTTGGCGACCCTCCTTGCGGGGTGAAAGAAGTGGCGGGGGCGAGGTAGCACGACATGCTACACACGTAGAAAAGTGTGCCCGGATTAATCTCGCGATAGCTTGTAACTATTTCTGACGTAAGTAAAATTTTATTCTATGAGTGTTCCCGTAAATGTCATATTTAGCTTAAAATTTATAGTTTGACAGCATTAAAAGTTGGATGTTTACCTTCAGAATATCTACCAATTTGAATTTATTTATGTAAAAGTGTTTTATTTTATAAATCAATTTCCATGTCACTTTCATGTTCACTCTCTGTTTGAACTTGTTCATCGTCGTCGTCATCCTCATCTTCATCATCGTTTTCATTAACTTCAATTACTCAATTAGATTTACTAAGATAAAAACCAAAAAACATTATACCTACTTTTAAGTATAATGTACTAGAGTACGCCAGTCATTTTTATTTATTTATTTATTTACTAATATTGTACAACATTACAGAAGACTAATTCGTTATACAAATTAAACTAACACTAATAAAATAAGAACATAAAACATAAATCATAAATTCTCAAAAAGCAAGCAAAACATAAAACATAACTAAGTACTTATCCATTTCTAATTGTAACAAATAATGCCTAATGTGACTGTGGTGAATTCGTATTCATATTAGTTCAGTATACACCTATAATATTTTATTTTTAATTTACATTAAATTATAAATAAACAATAACATACCTGTCCAATACATCGTCAAATACTCTATCAGATTTATAATATTCGTCTTAATTTTTTATGACATGGTCGTCACAATTTCTCCACTTTTCAGGCGAATAATTAGAGAAAAGCAACTCTAAGTCTTTTATCTCTTTATCTAAGTTAGAGTCAATCGACGTTCTTGCGAGCTCGCCTTTCACGTACCGCCACACAAGTTCAATAGGATTTAATTCCAGGTGGTATGGGGGTAGGCGAAGCACGATATGACAATTTTCTTTCAAAATTTCATCAATTTTGTAATTTTTCTCTGTGTTTTGCTCATTAATTACTTTCATTAAATCACATAAATTTTGGTTGCTTTCCTAGTTACAAGAACTGACAACTGACGCACTGTCATATGGACTCTTCGTCTTTGTTGTTTACTTTTTCGTATCTGAATGCGCAGTACCAACCTTTAGCCGCGTAGCATGACTGATCCGGTACGCTGTTCTACAAGAAGCCCCTATATTGAGACATTATACGATTTGTTGTTTTTAACGTTATTTTGTTGACGAATTATAGATACCTAAAGCCCCATCCATACGCTTGCTGTTTGTCACAAACACGGCAAACAGCAAACAAAGTCACAAACACCAACCACAATCACCGAACACAAACAGCCATCCACATGCTCGGCGAACGCTCATAACATTCCGAACCGGCAAACACGGCGGACGACGAGCTATTACTTTCGGGTTGACATATTTTTATTATATAAATTAAAGCAAGAGAAAGAAAAAAGGAAAATAAGAAGAAAGCAAAGACGATGATGGGATAATAATAATAATTAAAAAAAAAAATTAAAAACTGACTTCTTTTTAATTATTATTTTATAGGTAGGTATTATATTTTTTAGTTTATTTGCAATAATTTTTAATCAAAAGTAAGATGCAAATGATACCAAAAAGTCCTACTAATCAATACGAATCATTCAAGCCTAAACACGAGGTAGTTGCTATATACCGTTGAGGAATTCCCTTGACTGCCTTCCGTTTCCATCATCAGATCAGCTCAAGGTCACCATCATATTTTTTTGTTACAAGAACTATATTTATGTTTTTAATTTCATTAGAATCGGTTAATATGTGTCCAAAATGGAAATTCATACCCTGTTTTTACCCCTTTACCCACCCTTAGGGGTGAGATAAAATTCTGAAAAAAAATGGAACCACTTGGGAGCTCAACCCAATACAAAAAAAAAAGAATTTTCAAAATCGGTTTATAAACGGCGGAGTAATCGGTGAACATACATAAAAAAAATGCGCGCCAACGAAAAAGTGTAGCAAGTTGATACGTCCGCCTCCCGCAATGCTAGCGCGCATACTGATCGCTGCCAGACGTGTGGATACGTAGCGAAATGTTTGCCGAACATCCTTTGATCTGGCAAGAAAAACCGACACCGATGCCGAACACTGGCGAACACAAACACAAACAGGCAAACAACGACAAACACCCATCCACACGTCAGTGTTTGCTGTCGCCGAGCGTGTGGATGGGGTATAATACCCCATCCACACGCTCGGCGAACAATGGCAAACAGCAAACAGCAAACAGCAAACACTGACGTGTGGATGGGTGTTTGTCGTTGTTTGCCTGTTTGTGTTTGTGTTCGCCAGTGTTCGGCATCGGTGTCGGTTTTTCTTGCCAGATCAAAGGATGTTCGGCAAACAGTTTTCTACGTATCCACACGTCTGGCAGCGATCAGTATGCGCGCTGAGCTTGGAGGAGGCGGACGTATCAACTTGCTACACTTTTTTGTTGACGCGCATTTTTTTTTATGTATGTTCACCGATTACTCCGCCGTTTATGAACCGATTTTGAAAATTCTTTTTTTGTTGTATTGGGGGACTCAAGTACCCAGGTGGTCCCATTTTTTTCAGAATTTTATCTCACCCCTAAGGGTGGGTAAAGGGGTAAAAACAGGGTATGAATTTCCATTTTGGACACATATTAACCGATTCTAATGAAATTAAAAACATAAATATAGTTCTTGTAACAAAAAAATATGATGGTGACCTTGAGCTGATCTGATGATGGAAACGCAAGGCAGTCAAGGGAACTCCTCAACAGTATATAGCAACTACCTCGTGTTTAGGCTTGAATGATTCGTATTGATTAGTAGGACTTTTTGGTATCATTTGCATCTTACTTTTGATTAAAAATTATTGCAAATAAACTAAAAACTATAAAATAAAATAATAATTAAAAAGAAGTCAGTTTTTTTTATTATTATTATTATTATCGCCACCATTATTACACCATCGTCTTTGCTTTCTTCTTATTTTCCTTTTTTCTTTCTCTTGCTTTAATTTATATAATAAAAATATGTCAACCCGAAAGTAATAGCTCGTCGTCCGCCGTGTTTGCCGGTTCGGAATGTTATGAGCGTTCGCCGAGCATGTGGATGGCTGTTTGTGTTCGGTGATTGTGGTTGGTGTTTGTGACTTTGTTTGCTGTTTGCCGTGTTTGTGACAAACAGCAAGCGTATGGATGGGGCTTAATAATAATATAATGATAATATTAAAAAGGCCTCAACACTCATCCTAAGACTAATGGTCTCAGGATCAATGATCTCATGTGGGTCGCACTCAAATTATGACAGACTATATAAGACATGTGGCCGCCTCGGCTGCGCGGCCGAGACTGCCGTAACAATGACATGCAGTGCACGCGTTCCCCTCCACCGCTCCCCCTCCCGCTACCCGCTGTCGTCTTGGGTACCTCGTCCCCTCCGCGTCTTTCACCCCGCAAGGAGGGTCGCCAAGCAACTTGCCAATCTATAGCAATGTCTGTAAAATAGGATTGGGATAGAAAATGACTTATTAAAATTGCTGATTGATCATCTGCAGTTTAAATAAATGTTATTTGGGTTTTTATAGGTACCTAAGTTCTTTACTTGCGCACATAATATTCCTAGTCTTATTCAGATACGTATAGGTACGCAGACACAGCCGTCACCTAAGCAGCTTTTTAAAAACCCGCTACAAATGTTCTAAACACAACAAAAGTTGCCGTAATGAGTCGCTCGTACCAGGGCGACAGAAACTCTAGCAGGAAAACACCAAGTTTTCCATATGAAGCAATTATGCAGTTGGCGGGAAGTTTGTTTAGAGGCAAGTTTTAAGCGCGGCCGCGCGGAGTTGGCGATAAGTTCGCCTTTCATCGCGCTAATGAATGTTCCTTGGATTTTGACTTCGCACGCTCTGCGGCCCGGCCGGGTGGCTTGCGGGACACTGCGGTTGACAACTTCGGAATTTGCGATCCTCTTAGTTTTCAATCTCTTAATTTGATAGAAATTAACTATACCTACCTACAGATATCATCAAATATTTAGGACAACATCTGCAAGACGTTAACGTCAAAACTAACCACTGTACCCCGCCTTCTCCTTATTACATTGAGGGCGGATTCGGCCAACGTCGAGTAACTGTTTACTCACGAGTAAAGTACCAGTTACTCGCGAGTAAGCAGATTTTGCATTCTACCAAACCTGAAACCAAGATAACTAGCTTATCCCAAGAATAAAATGTTATACCGCCAAAATTGACCGTGTAACGAGCTTATCCGAGAGTAATTTTGTAATGGCGGCAGCACATCAGCTGATTAGAAAACCGTCATAATGACATATAAACACATCTGTCAAAACATAAACAAAAGTACGTTAAAAGGCAAAGTCTCAGAATAACAACAGCGAATAAAATATTAAAACATAAACAATTTCATACTTTTATAATCCATTCAAACTAAGTTGGCATGTCATTTCTATTGCATGCTTTGAAACGCAGCTATTTTTATTTTAGTTGCATTACAGTTTCGTTCCTCGTTCATTCAATTTAATCATGGTATAACTTGGTAGAATGCAAATGTACTTATCCTAGATATTTACTCGCGTATAATTTTAATTCCGGTATAGTTATTCTCGTGTAACGTGATGTTTGGACGAATCCACCCTGAGTGTCCATTTACTTAGGTAGGTACCTATATGTTTACTAACAGTATAACTAGGTACTTATACATTACATATATTTTGTTAGGTATACTTTCCAACTACATTATTTACGCAAATAAACTTAATTTGATTACCTACTAGTACTGATTGCCTATAGGTAAATTACCTTACCCAAGGTACTTACCTAAGGTAATATAGGTATTAATTAGTATTTTGCTGGTTTATTTATTTATTTATTTAAATAAGGAACACCAGCAGCTGGTTGATCAGACTACTAACGTAAACTACGAGTACTCATTGGAATATATACCTGGAGTGTAATTTATCATTCATTAAATAAAACACTAATCTTTAAACCCTTGGCAACTAATAAAATTAAAGCCGAACAAGTGAGAGCCGAAATTCTCTACAAAGCCACTAGAAGCGGCGCAAGTTTCTCAAAGACACGTCGCCGCTACAAACATTATTCATAACCGCTACCTCGCTCCGATACGACAAACCACTTACACCACACGGTTACTCTGGTAACACGAATGTCATTTACAGTAGCCGTATCACGAAAAAAATTGTTAAGTACCTACTGGTACTGGTCGAAGGGCTATTTAATAGTTAGGTGGTTGACCGGAAGTTGTATTTATGAGCCTATACTGGCCTATAGGATAACATATCGAAAAGTGTGCCTAACTCTTTTCGTGATACAGATTATGGCCACAAAGTGGAATTTATAATTGATCGACTGGAAATTAGACCATCGAGGTAGCGAGAGACAACTACCTACTTATTGCATTTTTCTTCTAAATAAACCTTCAATTGAAAATATTTACCACTGTTATAAAATCTACATTTATTTGGCAAGTTTGTAACTATGCCGAAAGTTCCTTTCCGTGCGTCTTCTTTGGTGCTCTTCATTAAGGCACACCCCTCTGTAGCTATGTAGTCGCAAAACTGGAGTAACCCCCTTAACCGCAACTTTCTTATTACAACTCGGGCCTTATTTACCACAACTTTGGCAATAAATTCCGTGGACGTTTAATTTTCTTGTGTTTTTCCCGCGCTGCACATGAATGTTAGATTATTTCAACTGTTACAAGTTTGCTTATCCGATTAAAGTTTTGCTTGGCTTTGAATTGAAAGTTCTTATTTTTATTTTATCTAAGTTACGGTAAAGTGGAGGAGTCTGTTGTGTCCTCTGCAAGGTATAATATTATTCATAGTTATGTTATGTAACATAATTAATTAATAGTTACTATGAATTGATAAAATTTTAATGTATGTTACGTTAGTCTACGTCAGATTTACCACATACCTTGTTGTCTCTCACTGATTTTTATATACTGCCCCCGCTACATATCTCCTAGGTAAGGTAGGTAAGTAAGACATGTGTAAATATACAAGCATGCTGATTAAGTAAAACAAACCTTAAACCTCTTTTAATGTCGATTTTTTATTTAAATCTGTTTAAAATACTATGTCTTAACTAAATACTAAAATAATAATACGATAAAATGACTACACACCATAAAATTCTTAATAATAAGCTATGAAGTCATATACATTTAAGTATTTTTAAGTAAAATAAAACGATTTTCTTACGAATAATCTCCCTATTCTTTTTCCAACAAACTCTTGAAGCGCGATAATTCAAGATACCAAGAAGTAGACAATTTATCAGACTAGTTTTCCATAAAAGTCTTCCAGTAAAATTAATTTTAGAATAAACATGTGATGCTTATGTAGTCATTGATTTACTGAATATTATTTGAAAACTTAAGAAGCGTTCAAGCTTATTCAAACATCTACTACGCTATAAAAAGCATTAGAACAAAATACCCTCTCCAGGGGTAAACAACACTATGCAGCTACATAGTTGTAACTGGGGCTGATTTTGAAGACAGAAATTTCAGATCCATAATGAAAAAGCCCTTCAAACCTAAACTCTATACAAAATAGAAGTTAACGTTATGTTAGGTTTACATACATCTTCATGGTGTAAATTTTCAGAGTCAGCCGCAATGTTTTAATTTTTTTTTTATAACATAATCGACTGGCAACTACATTGAGACGATGCTGACAGGTTTCTTCGCTCTCTTTGTCTGTTGTCAATTGTTATCTTCCACGTCCTGGTGACAGAGAAAAAACATTTCAAATTATGATGATGACAATCGCAAACCACAAGGACTGAGGATCACATCAGAAGTGGCAGTGGGCTGGCCATAATTTAGTATCTGTCCATGGTCCCATAACAGTTATGGTAGACGAGATGTCTACTGGTGACCACGATCAGGTAAACATAGCAATTTGGGGAATAATTTGTTTGACTTTCTTAAAAAAATACTTTGTTGGACATTGAAGTATAATGTACTAGAACAGATAGCGCGAACAAAATCTGTGTTCCACGTGAACGTAAAGCAGTGCGGGGCGCGGACCAAGTCTTAGATTTCTGTAGAACATCGACGACTCGGATGTAGATTCTAGTGACAAAATCTCGGCTCGGCTTATTCCTTTGGGAGATAGGCAAGAGTATATGTATGTATTGATAGATATAGATAATAAAATAAACAATAAGAATGACGTACCGTGGGATCGCAGTCGGCGCAGTGCCACGAGTAGCCGCGCTTCTTGGGGTTCTTGCTGAGCGGCGGCTCCAGGCACGACAGGTGGTAGCGCTTGAAGCACTCGTCGCATCTGGCAAGCGAATGTGAGCAACATTACATTGTGAATATCCAGTAGGTAAATAAATAAATCCGACCCCAAGCTAGGCAGGGCCTGTATTATGGGTATCGGACATCTGATATATGTACACAAATACATAGATAGATGCATATTAATTATAAATATCAACACCCAAGACCCGAGAACAGATATCTGTATTTAAACAAATATCTGCCCCAGCCGGGAATCGAACCCGGGACCAGTAGTCAGGGTCACTAACCACTACACCATTCGGTCGTAAATGAATGGAGTATCTTGCAAAAAGGCAAGAAGACACTTTTAAGGGCCGCTTGCAGTTGCGGTATGAGTCGCGGATGGTTTGTATTAAAATGGCGCGAAGCCATTGGTCGAATCGCATTAGCAATTTGCATTCATCAGGGTTATGACTACTTTCAAAGATGTGTTGAAGGTAATAAGGCATTGGCCATCTAGAAGTCAGTTTTAGTATTATCCATACGGTCTTATCTTCACCCCCTCCAGCATACACCTCTCGATTACTAAGGAGTTAGTAGTCCATGTATGTAATGTTTGAATTAATCAATAGACAGTAAGTGAGTTTGACAAGTTTCAAAAGTGTATAGCTACTAAAGCAGCTGACTGTACGTCCAGTTGAGGACGCACATGTCAGCGGCTGAAACTATTAAAACAACTTGGTGGTATTCAGACAAGAGAGTTTTTTTATTAATGCACAGTAGCACACAGAGTACACACACAGAGTATATTTTGTTACACAGAACTAATTATTAATCCTCAGAACAACACCCCCACTTAACAAAATAACCATACAGTATACATAGCAAAACTCAAGTACTTATGTAGGTAGGTAATTAACTAAAAAAAACAAATTTCTATATATTACGAGTATGCTACTACATACAAACTTAACTAAATTGGCACAAGCCCTATCATCTTCATAAATTTATAATGTTTAGATGATAACAATCCCTTTGTTAATAGGTCAGCAGGCATATCTTGAGTTGAAACATATTCTATTTCTATCCAATTGTTTTTAATTGTATCTCTGACATAATGGTAACGCACATCTATATGCTTCGACCTATTGTGAGTATGACTTGCAGCCAGTTTAATAGCACTTTGGTTATCGCAATATATCTTGATAACACACATATTACCTGTGATTTCTATCATTAAATTTCTCAAATATACAGCTTCTCTAGAAGCTTCTGACATTGCTACATATTCTGCCTCTGTACTAGACAGTGAAACAGTTTTCTGTTTACTGCTCTGCCATGATATCGCAGAACCACACATGGTAAAGCAGTAACCAGTATATGACTTTCTATCTAGACTATCATTAGCCCAATCGGCATCAACAAATCCTTCAAGTTTCACATTGTTTTTACTAAACTTTAAACAATAATGTTTAGTTCTCTGTAAGTATTTCAAAACCCTTTTTGCATAGTTAGAAAAAATCAGAAAATCATCTACATACAATGTTATTATTATTTTAACATCTTCTGTATATTTTGTAAACAAACATGGTTCCAACTTACTATTTTTAAAACCCAATTTACATAAATAGTCTCTCACTCTCTCATACCAAACTAATGAGGATTGTTTCAAACCATAAATGGCTCTTTTAAGTTTTAACACTTTACCATCAGCATCAGCACGCTGAAAACCTTCAGGAATACACATGTAAATGTTCTCTTTCAAATGTCCATTTAAGAAAGCTGTTGTGACGTCCAGGTGTGTGACATCCATCCCCCACTGAACACTGAGAGCAAACAACATTCTCAGTGTTGAATGTTTCACAACTGGTGAAAAAGTGTCCACATAGTCTACACCATGGCGTTGGGTGAAGCCCTTTGCCACAAGCCTGGCACGGTAACGCACTTTATTGTCTATATCAACTTTTTTATTTAACACCCACTTACACTTCACAATAGACCGATCACTTGGAACATCAACTATCTCCCAAGCGTCATTGGACTCGAACGCCTGAAGTTCCTCTTCAACTGCCTGTTTCCACTGAGCCCTTTCTGGTCCTTGCAGGGCTTCTTGGAGTGTCATCTCATCATGAGACGTGACATTTTCAGTACACAGGTTCGAGAAACCATAATAGTCTGGTTTACGCCTGACACGCTTCGCAGGAAGATCTTCAACTTTCTGTATCTCTTCATTCAGCGGCTCATGAAAACTGTCTTCAGAATCTGATGATGTACTAGGAACAACTGACTGACTATTATTCCCATCATTATTGCTCGACTCAGTTTCTTCATGTTCTGGCTCTCTCTCATATGTGACAGCAATCACTGCATCAGTCTCCACACCCTCATTTAAGACTCTTATGTCTCGACTTGTAGTAAAACTGTTTGACTCAGGCTGATACAGCTTATATCCTTTGATATTTTCAGAGTATCCCACTAGGATATACTTGGCTGCCTTCCTGTCCCATTTAAGTCGTCTCTGCTTCGGAATATGGGCCATCACAGTGCTTCCAAAGACACGGATGTGACTAAGATCTGGTTTACTACCGGTCCACAACTCATAAGGTGTCTTCTGGTGTCCTGATACTGGAGATCTGTTTCTTAAGTAAACAGCTGTACTCACCGCTTCTGCCCACAGTTTCTTCTGCAACTTTGCATCAAAGAGTAAGCATCTTGCTTTTTCAACTATGGTGCGATTTAGTCTCTCACACACCCCATTCTGCTCTGGTGTGTAAGGATTTGTTAGCTGATGAGTTATACCTGCATCTTTTAAGAAATCATTGAGTTCCTTAGAACAAAACTCTCCACCATTATCTGTCCTGAGTATTTTTATTTCTTTTCCAGTCTGCTTCTCTACCAGAGACTTGAACTCTTTAAAGTATTTAAATACCTCGCTCTTGGACTTCAAAAAGTATACGAAAGACATCCTGCTGAAGTCGTCTACAAACAATAGGAAGTATTTAGACATTCCTATCGAGGCTTGCTCCATCGGGCCACACACATCAGCGTGTACTATCTCCAACACCATCTCACTTCGTGTACTGCTCTGTGGGAATGGTAATCGAGCCTGCTTGCCTTCACAGCATACACTGCAATTTGACATGCTTATTTCTGCTGTGCCTGGATAGGATATTCCCTTCACTGCTCCATCTTTCATGATATTTAGGTCTTTACTGTTGATGTGACCAAGTCGCCTGTGCCAGACCATACTTGTACTTGTGCCTGATGCTGCAGTTAGCGACACACTCTCTGTCTTGGTTATCAACTTATAAACCCCATTCACCAACTCTGCTATGCCCACCAATATGTTCTGTGGATAACGTATTTCACACAAATTGTTCTTAAACAGCACCTTGTTTCCTTTCTGAATCAGTCTGCTTACTGATAACAAATTTGTTGTTATTCCTGGTACACATAAAGCATCACAAATAATGTTTGAATGCTCAACATTATTCACAATTGTTGATATCGGTACATCTCCTGTACACACCACTTGCATCTTCTGTTTATTTGCAGTAATTATTTCTTTAATTTCATTTTCATACGATATATTTCGCATTCGGTTTTGACTGGCTATCAAATGCGAACTCGCCCCTGAGTCAATGTACCAATCGTCTGTGTTAAAAGATCCATTTAAAAACACTGCACTGAATGCATTGGATACTTGTTTTGTGCACTGATTCATGTAATGACCAATCTGTTTGCATTTAAAACATTTTATTGTTTTGATTCCATTTGACGTCGAGGCCATCTTGTTTGTTGTGTCAGTGCTGCCAACTTTGGCGGAAGATTTTTTCTTTTGCTGCCAACGTTTAGACAAGAATGCGCTTGTCTCTGGTCCACTGCTGCCAACAGAGCCAACTTCACTGCTCATATCCAGTAATTTTGTTTTTATGACGTCTGAACTAATGGCGATACCGGAATGCTCAATCGCCATTATCATCGGCGAAAACTTTTCTGGCAATCCTGCTAGAAGTAATGATCCTATCCATTCTTCGTTTATCTCAAAGCCAGTACCTCGTAACTTCTGCGCAGTATCCACCATCTGTGTAACATACGCCGTCATGGACTCACTTTCTTCTAAACGAATGGAAATCAAAGTTCGTAGCAACGCGATCTTTCTCGTGAATCCCGAGTCATCAAACAGGGATTTTAATTTTTTCCACACGCCTCCGACAGTAGTTTCGCTTTTCACATGAACATATAACGAAGAGTCAATCGTCATTATAAGTTTCGCCTTGGCTTTTTGAGTATCAACAGTCTTGTCGACTTTGTCTTTGCCTCCATCTTGTATGTTGATGTCGATTCCCTCCAATATCAAAAAGTTTTCGGCTGCGAACGCCCACTCGTCGTAGTTTTCGCGTCCTTTCAACTTAGGAACATTTACTATATAACTAGCTGCCATTTTAGTACGAAATTAAACTGAAATACTAATTACTTTTCTGCAAAAAACGGGGACTGGGCCCATAACCTATTAAAACAACTTGGTGGTATTCAGACAAGAGAGTTTTTTTATTAATGCACAGTAGCACACAGAGTACACACACAGAGTATATTTTGTTACACAGAACTAATTATTAATCCTCAGAACAACAGAAACTACAGTTACCTGACGAGGTTGGCGGGCGCGCCGGGCTGCGCGCACACGTCGCAGTGCTCTGTGGGGTGTACTGAGGACGCACATGTCAGCGGCTGACACTACAGTTACCTGACGAGGTTGGCGAGCGCGCCGGGCTGCGCGCACACGTCGCAGTGCTCTGTGGGGTGTACTGAGGACGCACATGTCAGCGGCTGACACTACAGTTACCTGACGAGGTTGGCGGGCGCGCCGGGCTGCGCGCACACGTCGCAGTGCTCTGTGGGTTGTACTGAGGACGCACATGTCAGCGGCTGACACTACAGTTACCTGACGAGGTTGGCGGGCGCGCCGGGCTGCGCGCACACGTCGCAGTGCTCTGTGGGTTGTACTGAGGACGCACATGTCAGCGGCTGACACTACAGTTACCTGACGAGGTTGGCGGGCGCGCCGGGCTGCGCGCACACGTCGCAGTGCTCTGTGGGTCGTACTGAGGACGCACATGTCAGCGGCTGACACTACAGTTACCTGACGAGGTTGGCGGGCGCGCCGGGCTGCGCGCACACGTCGCAGTGCTCTGTGGGTTGTACTGAGGACGCACATGTCAGCGGCTGACACTACAGTTACCTGACGAGGTTGGCGGGCGCGCCGGGCTGCGCGCACACGTCGCAGTGCTCTGTGGGTTGTACTGAGGACGCACATGTCAGCGGCTGACACTACAGTTACCTGACGAGGTTGGCGGGCGCGCCGGGCTGCGCGCACACGTCGCAGTGCTCTGTGGGGTGTACTGAGGACGCACATGTCAGCGGCTGACACTACAGTTACCTGACGAGGTTGGCGGGCGCGCCGGGCTGCGCGCACACGTCGCAGTGCTCTGTGGGTTGTACTGAGGACGCACATGTCAGCGGCTGACACTACAGTTACCTGACGAGGTTGGCGGGCGCGCCGGGCTGCGCGCACACGTCGCAGTGCTCTGTGGGTTGTACTGAGGACGCACATGTCAGCGGCTGACACTACAGTTACCTGACGAGGTTGGCGGGCGCGCCGGGCTGCGCGCACACGTCGCAGTGCTCTGTGGGTTGTACTGAGGACGCACATGTCAGCGGCTGACACTACAGTTACCTGACGAGGTTGGCGGGCGCGCCGGGCTGCGCGCACACGTCGCAGTGCTCTGTGGGGTGTACTGAGGACGCACATGTCAGCGGCTGACACTACAGTTACCTGACGAGGTTGGCGGGCGCGCCGGGCTGCGCGCACACGTCGCAGTGCGTGAGCGCGGGCAGGTCCCGCGGCGGCCCCCGCGCCCCGCCCCGCCCGCGCCCCCGCGCCGCTGTCAAGCGACCGCGCTCGCTGCTCTGTGGGGTTAGATGGGGTTGTTATTGTTGTGGATAGTGTGAGATATAGGAATGATATGGAAATAGCGGACGGACTTACTATCTGGGCGTATTACATGCTGTTCGTATGCCAGTTAATGCTCCTACTTATGACAGACATTTTGGTTTCTTTCTAATTATATTATGTATACAGCTAAACTTATACCTGTGTAGGGAATATGGAACCTTGATGAAGTTGAGACAAATAAAAGAGGAACTTTATAGGTATCAAAAATATACATAATACATTGGTATAAAATAAATATCCGATAGTGGATCGACTAACCAATAGTGAAACACTAACTTGGGCATCCACACTTACCTTGGGTTTCACTGGTTCAGTTTCAGTCTCTTCTTTTGGTTTATCCTCCTTAGGTTTTGGCAGCTTGCGTTACGAAGTGAAATATTAGTCAATAAGTTACCATCATCATACACGGTAACTTTCTTAAATTCATCACAATTTCGGCAATTTTGTTGGTTAGTTTATTCAAAGTTAATTACCTGATCCGCAGTCAAGGGTTCGATGGGGACGATCGCTTCTGGCTCTCTTTGGATCTCTTCAATCACTTGCTGTAACGAAACAACACATTATTATTAATTCTTTTCAATTTACATACCTTAGCATATGCAATGCAATATATATAAGGAAGTATAGGCATATTACTATAGCAAATACATAGGTATCGTCATAACATACCGTAGTAAATTCAAAATGTGATTTTGGAACTGTTATTGCATCGGACCACTCAATGGGTGAGGCACATTAGGGCAAACAAGGGCAAATGGGGGCAAATGAAAGCGAAAGAGGGTGGATGAAGGGACCTAAAAAATTGCCTAATCATTGCTCAAGATACATAATGTTTTTGCCTCTACACCTTATATTAAACTTTTTCAACTTTTTGTGATGTTTCTGTTTGTTTGTGTGTGAAATAAATATGTTTTTCTTCCTCAGTGAGTACCTTGGGTATGGTCCTGACGACGGGCGGCGGCGGCGCGTCGTTGCTGTCGCTGGGCACGTAGAACATCTGCGTGTCCGTCGAGCCCGCCGGTTTCGGGATCGGCTTGATCTGAGATATTAATGTAAAAGTTATTTACAGAGTTTTTGTTTATTTATACATTTAGATAGAACAAATTTTAAAGACAGGAGATTTTTCTAGTAATTAGTAGAAAGTGAATGTTTTGCGGCATATAAAATGGAGCTTCTAGCCGAAATTATAATGAAGCTCTTGGCATAAACTAACCATAAACTTATGTTCGTTTATGTAAATAATAAAATTTATATTACCTACTGTTCTGAACCCTAGCTGGGTAAATGGTATAAGTTGGATACTTTAAACTTGCTACATGAAATCAGTGGAAATTCTGTGAGAAAGTCACGGTATGAGGCCACTTTTCTGTAGGAAAGATTGTCCATTTAACGTCACTATTGAGTTTATTTGTAAAACTGAAAACTAAAACAAATTGTTTAATAAATTATGATTACCTTGATAGTAATCCTTGGATGCGGCATATCCGGATTCTCCAATTGTGGATGTGCCTTCTTCTTCCTTTTGTGTTTATGAGATTTCGTGGGCGACCTTAGCAGATCCGGGGAATACCGGGACCTATGCTTCTCCTTCCTTCGCTTCCTATTCGCCTTATACGTCGCTATATCCGAAGATAAATTAGCCAACGTTGTCTCTATAGAGGTCTCTATGGCCTTGCTATCTCGTTCTTTCTCTTTAGCTTCGCCTATGAGTGAGGAGAACGAAGAATTGGTTGATAAAAAGCTTGTGTCGGCTTTAGTGGCGACAGCTGTTGATGTGTTGGAGTTTTCGTTGTGCGAATCGTTCGGGCTTTCAGCCACAATCGGAGTTATTGACATGAGCGGCGTATTAGTAAGAGTTGGGGACGTAAAACTGCGTTTGAGTTTCTTTGCCGCCGAATCCATTTCGGCAGCTGACGTTTGCTCTTTAAGTTTGGCCTTTTTGAGTTTTTTGTCTTTCTTTTTCTCTGCTGCGTCGTTTTCGGTGAACTCGAAGGGTTTGATGGTGACCTTGATAGGGGAGAGGCTGTCGGGGGCGGGGCCGGGGGGCGGGGAGGCGGGCAGGATGGCGCCATCTTTGCTGTACCGGATGCGCGAGCGGCGCGGGCCCTTCTTCTCGATCACTTCCGGTTCCGAGTCGGACGTTTTGTCGCATTCTGAGCATTGCCTGTGAATATAAGATTTGATTGTTAGACAGTGCATTAGAAGGCTCTATTGATCGCCACACTCATCATCCGCCACACATATCATATTGATAATTACGGAATCACACTAGGTGATTCCGTGATTATCTGCAAGGGATAGCCATAAGCATAACTTATGTTTACAGATTGTTGGTTTCTTTTGGGGGTGGCTATTTATACAACATGAGTTGCTAGTGTACGATAGTTCTTCTACATTGGAATAAATTCAAGTAATTTACATACCATTTACAAAAGCACAAATCGGATACCTCATTAAACTTCGCATAAGTTTTGGCAGCTGGCGACATGTCGCTACATGCCGCCCTATTCCATTGACATTACGTACCATCCGTAGAGCTTGGTCTTCTTGGGCGGGCGCAGGCAGGCCGGGTGCTAGTGTCACTATATGTCTCTACATTCTGTCTATTTTAGTTCTCATTTTTGTCACTAGATGGCGGTGTCGTCACCATTGTACATCGCGGTATCGTTTGGTTTCTCAATCCAGCTATATTTTTTGAGTCAGTCTACAACTACGTACCTACCTACCATCTTGGGGGTTCACTATGATCTATGTATTAGTGTAAATATATCAGCTGTCCGATAGCCATAATATAGGGCCTGCTTAGTTTGGAGTCGGATGGCCGTGTGTGAGATGTCTCCACATATTAATATTATTATTACCATCCGTAGAGCTTGGTCTTCTTGGGCGGGCGCGGCAGGGGCGGGCGCAGACAGGCCGGGTGGTAGTGGCGCTGGCAGCAGTCGCAGGTGGCCAGCAGGCGGCGCGCGGCGGGGCGGGCGCACACGCAGCATGTGCCGGAATCGGATGGGGTCAGTTGGGAGGGGGATGCTGTGGGGGGATGTTTGTGAAGTTAGCTTGCTCACAGAGTATTATAACGGTTAACTAACAACTATTTAAAATTGGGTTAACAGTTATTATATAGGCTTCTATGTTCGAATATTTACATTGTTGTGTTTATTTTCACCTCATGTTTTAAGCCGAGTTGGTGTGCCCAAAAAAAAGCCTCCCAGACTGACGTGTTAACAACTGTACCTTTTACATACGTCCAAACCCTAGTTTGTCTAGTGTTTGCTACTAACATACTTATAATGCCATCAGGAGTAATGATGTTATAAAATATCTAGGAGATTCTAACTGCTGCTATAACTATAGGTCGAATCGCAGACTCAAGAAAGAGATGAACTGTAATAACTAACCTTGTAATGAAGTAGACAGCACCTTCCCGTGCGTAGCGTCGGGGTTGTCGCTCAGCGGGAACCCGACGCCCATCTTGAGCGCAGCCGCCGTCGGCACCGCCAGGGCTCTGCAATATACACGGTGGAATAGTTACATGTGACAGAAAGCATTAATTTTTGTGGCTAAAAGAAAAATTTGAATGAGTGAGGCTATGAATTTCATTCAAACGTTTTACCGATTAGCAAAGCTCTGGGCTGTTGGTCTAAGAATGCGCTATGTTGCAATTATAGTAAACTGAAAAGATCAATGGGATGGGGTTCAGTCTGACCTACATTTGTTCTACAACTTTATAAAATCTCTCCTTCGACATCACCCACTTTCTGTCTCCACCCACTTTGACACCACCCTGTATATAATGTGTACTATACAGGGTGTACTATACATACCGTTTCCCCGGCGGCTGCAGCAGCGGCGGCGGCGGCGCGGGGCGCAGCGCGCTCAGTGCGTCGTACAGCTTCATGGTGGACTCTTGCAGCGCGGTCATGGCTGCCAGCGCGGTCGTGTTCGCTTTAGCAACACCCTGTATATAATGTGTACTATACAGGGTGTACCACATACCGTTTCCCGGGTGGCTGCAGCATCGTACAGTTTCATCGTGGACTCCTATGGAGCTCAGTCTGAATCACTTTTGCTCTAACAACTTAACAAAATATCTCTTTCGGTAACACCCACTTTGACAACACCCTGTATATAATGTGTCTTATATAGGGTGTACTACATACCGTTTCCCCGGCGGCTGCAGCAGCGGCGGCGGCGGCGCGGGGCGCAGCGCGCTCAGTGCGTCGTACAGCTTCATGGTGGACTCTTGCAGCGCGGTCATTGCGGCTAGGGCGGTCGTGTTCGCTTTGGATGCCTGGAATTTGTGGGTTTGAGGGTTATTATTGAGTAGAGTAGAGGATTAGGATTTAATGTTGGCTAATTAACTGATAGATAATCTTAAACGACAGTCTTATTTTTGCTCTGGTAATGCAATGGAATGCCAGAAAAATACGCTATCACAATTCGTGTAAAAATTAAAATGCATCTCATCTCCCTGAAATGCCTGTCATTTGACTTCGTTTGTCACATTGTTTTGTAAGGTAATGTTTGCCGTTTGTACCTCTCTCTAGGCCTCTCCCAAGGAGCGCCACAACACTCGGTCCTCGGCCTTCCTCATCCAACCACTACCGGCTACCCGCCAAAGGTCGTCAGTCCAGCGGGCAGGAGGGCGTCCCACGGCTACATGCCCGACGGTTACATGTCAGGATTCTGTATATATACTGAGTAGCTTAGTAACCGCGATGTAGGATTTGCAATTTGTTTTCACTTTTCCATGCCATCTGTCGGTCGTCCTTTATATTTCTTTGCAGGATCTATTTATATCTTAACAACTATTCTTGCGCGGTATTCATTGTAGATGTCGCCACAGACTCACCTCGTCATAGTCCGCGCCGCTAGCCGCCTCGGCCGCGCGCAGGGCGTCATTGTCCTGGGTACACGGGGGCACGGGTGTGGGGGCACGCGAGGGGCACGGGGGTCACTCACCTCGTCATAGTCCGCGCCGCTAGCCGCCTCGGCCGCGCGCAGGGCGTCATTGTCCTGGGTACACGGGGGCACGGGTGTGGGGGCACGCGAGGGGCACGGGGGTCACTCACCTCGTCATAGTCCGCGCCGCTAGCCGCCTCGGCCGCGCGCAGGGCGTCATTGTCCTGGGTACACGGGGGCACGGGTGTGGGGGCACGCGGGGTCACTGACTCACCTCGTCATAGTCCGCGCCGCTAGCCGCCTCGGCCGCGCGCAGGGCGTCATTGTCCTGGGTACACGGGGGGCACGGGGGTGGGGCACGGGGGTCACTCACCTCGTCATAGTCCGCGCCGCTAGCCGCCTCGGCCGCGCGCAGGGCGTCATTGTCCTGGGTACACGGGGGGCACGGGGGTGGGGCACGGGGGTCACTCACCTCGTCATAGTCCGCGCCGCTAGCCGCCTCGGCCGCGCGTAAAGCATCATTGTCCTGGGTGCAGGAGCGCAGGGCGGCGCGTAGGGCGGCCACGCGGTGGTTGCGTTCCAGGTAGTAGCCCACGAATTCCACGGAGAAGGCGGGCGGGATGTGCCAGCGACGGGACACGTCTTTTAGGGCCGCCATCTGGTGTGAAAGAAGGTAAACATTTTATTCAAAGTAGGTACATACATTACCATTTATTTTTAATTGAAATCCAAATTTCCTTAGAAACGAACTAGAATTATCTGTATGTCAGAAGTCTATGAATGACCCAAAGATGGCATGTAAAGTGAGACAGCGCGTGGCGATTTATTATCACGTCTTGTTGTGTATATCACTCCTAATTACCACACCATAGGCATCACAGCGAAGCTATAAAATGATATATGAATAAAGATAAAATTATAAGAATGAAATGAGTAAAAGGGTGGATAAAACAAAATGAATAATGGGCGCACACTAATTTTTTTTAGTTAGTATGTACATTGTTAGTCCAGATATAAAAGACTATAGGTGCTAGATGGAGTCCTAACATAGCCCTGTAACATATCTTCAAGCCCAAATACATAAAGACAGACAAACAATAACAAACCTGTGCATCCTGAAACTCCAGCGCGTGTGTGTCTACGCCCATCACCTCGGCTTTCTTCTTGAACTTCCTCATGGCTGAGGCGCTGCTGAACAACATGCGAGCCATCTTCTGTGTCGGCACTGGAACACAAAGTTAAACATAATATTATACAGTGTGAGAAAGCGAATATAGCAAGGGCATATATTTATTCACACACGTGCAATGAAAACTGCCCTTGACGTTTCATATATCACTGGAACATTTTCATTGCGCGTGAGTGTATTTCTATGTAGATAAACAGGAACGAACGACTCTTTCGACAAAATACGACCGAAGTGTAGTTGGTCGGGGCGCTGACTCTAGTGGCTCTAGTTCAATGTGTTCAATGAGTGTGTTGTTTGTGTCTATGAATATGAAACAGCATTGTGAATTTTCCTACTATTTTTCATTTTTTCTTTTTTTATTCCACGCTTATTTTTAATTATTATTTAAAAAAAAAGAGCTCGCAGAGTTGGCTAAATATTATTCATGTAGTATGTAATTTTACTTCATAAAGGTCCCGTCAGAGTTGCCTATAGAATGATTTATAAAATGGATTCAGGTGTTCAAGGGTCACTCACCCCATGGCGGGTTCCTATGTTCCTTGTGTTGCTGGTACTTCCTTCGGTACTTGACCAGCTTGCGTTGGATGCGCAGTTTCTCCTGGCTGCTCAGGTTCTCCTGGAGTTCTCGCTTTCTGTGTTATAAATTGTAATAATCAAATATGTATTATGCTATGTATTTGTTCCAATTTTTCTAAGTTATGATTGTTTACGGAGTTTATCGGTATTATCTAACTTTCTCAAGTCACCTTTCCGTTTACGATGGATAGCAGTCAGACCGCTTCAATACCCAAAACATCTCGAATAGCAGCTAAGTAAATGGCAACGCTTAAAGAATTATCTTCAGTGCCGGTGGTCAGCCCCCGTGGCCTGTACTGTACCTGTGTGCAGTGCGCGCCCGCAGCGCCAGGTGGCTGCGGCGGCGGCGCGCCACCAGCGTCTTGTCCGAGTGCAGGCGGCAGTGCGCGTAGAACGGGTCCGCTTGTTCCGCTTCCGAGGAGTGGGCCTCGGCGAGGAGGCCGCAACGCTGGCCACTGAAACATGGTAAAATATGTAAATAGTACGTCATTATACAGAGAAAAACTAAATGAAAATGAGGTTTTTCATCTCTAAGAGGAGATAATGAAATCTCACTCTAAACTCGTTTGTCACCGCTTAAACGACCGTTAACAGCGCCATCTATTGGTGTCTACTATGGGCTAATCCTACATATTTTATACTAGCCAGGTGACATGAAAGATATTAATATGTAATTATAGAGAGAAAAACTTAATTAAAATAAGTACTTTCCCCTCCAGGAGGAAAGGAGATAATTACATAATCATAGAAAGAAAAACCAAACGGAAATCGTTTTATTTGTCGCATTGCATCGCCATACAGTTGTGCATTAGAATCTCACTACAAAAGTGTTTTAACACTGTAACGATTATTGAACGTACACCCCTAGCTACTTACCGGGACTGTTTACAACGCCATCTGTCGGTGTTCTCTAGGAACTAAACCCATACTTACTCGGCTACTATGAAATAAACCTACATACCTACCAGGTGACCAGAGTCACTGTCTATAGACACAAGGGTCATGTCTCACCAGGTGACGTGGAAGTACGTCTTGCACAGGCCCGCGTCGCAGCCGATGGCCACGCCGGTGCGCGCGAGCGTGGCGTCGTCGCACAGTGCGCACGCGCGGGCGCCCCAGCGAGAGTACGCCATCTCGAAGAGAGTCACGCCGGAGAGACGCTCCACCTGAAGGGGTTGGGGTTTAGTTAGAGGACGTATAGCTCTGTAGAATAGGTTCGGTAGACAGCTCTTTAAAAATATATAGGTATAAAGGTTTAATCAAACCACAGAGTTATATGCCACTCTAGCGGTAGCACAATACTTCGGTCCCACTAGGTATTGTCATATGAACGTTTTACCACTACTACCAATGGCTGTAGCGGATATTTACTATTACTATAGGTTTGAATAAGCAGTTAATAAGACGACAATAGTTAATTGGTGATTTAGCTTCAATATATTATTATGTTAAACATATTACCTCTGAAAACGCCACACCTGGCACGTACAAAGCGCATACTAGATGCACCCATGCACCCACTTCCGTCTCCTTGAATATGCCACCTGGAACAAACAAATAGGAATAAACTTTGTACATATATAACATAATGGAATATGTCGAAAACACGCGACGCCATTGGACGCGCTATGCCGCTCGGCCGCAATTCGGCTATTACGGGATTTGCAGCAATGATGTGCTAGGAATCCTAACTAATATTATAAATGCGAAAGTAACTGTGTCTGTCTGTCTGTCTGTTACTCTTTCACACCAAAACTACTGAACGGATTTGAATGAAATTTGGTATACATAGGGTCTAGACCCTGGGAAAGAACATAGGCTACTTTTTATCCCGGAATTCCCAAGGGAAAACTTTTTAAGGCGAAGCAAAGCTCGCGGGAACAGCTAGTCCTCTATAAATGCAATGGTATGTGAACCTGACAATCTGGGTGCTATTTTGGTTTAAATCATGATCTGAAGTGTAACACTAACAGAGACTGTGTTGGTCTCTAATAGAATAGTAATACAGACTAACCTTTGTTAGGGCACAGTTCACAACTAGGCTCAGAGACTCCTGCTTTGCATGCCTCGCAGAACCATGGCTCAGTTGATGCATCGCTCACTGTGCTTGACTCACTGGTCACGTCTGAGACTCCGTAGCAACCTGCAGAGGAAATATGACTTTAATAATATGGAAGAAAGTATTATTGCATCAAACAATGGGTTTAAGGCTAACATTAGAGCGTGACTGCAAACAATAAGCTTGCTTTGATAAGAGTGGGAAAGTGTTTGCTGTGATATAAGTTATAAACAAACTTCTGTAGTAAGGTGACTTTGCTAGTGGTGTCCCTAAGGTGGAAGCCATATTATTTATTTTAGTTATCTACCAACCAAGAATGTTTTAGTAAAGTATGTGTTATGAAATTACAAAAACTACATTACCTTCATGCACAGTAACTCCGCAGCCATCACACTCCACTATCTCATTGAAGTCATCACTGCGTGAGCCAAGGCAGCCTGCACAAATCATCATGTTGGCATACTCTGCTGGAATCTGGAATGTAATAATTCATTAATCAGTAAGAACATCTCATTTACATGAAAAAGCAGGTTAGAGAGTGAAAAATCTAAAATATTTGGTAAGAATATACTACCATGAATAAATGAATAAGATGAAAACTTTTGCTTCCCACTTCTCTATGGTAGCAGATAAGAGTATGATACGCATGCTTACTTTAAAATCCTTGTTCTTGGCTTTCTCCAGCAGCTCGGAGACTGAAGGATCTCCCCCATGCTGGTTGGAATTCTTGAACCCGTCATCCTCCGACTCTGATGCATCGGAGCTGTCACTGTTATCTCCACCCTCTGAAAGTTACACATAATACTGAGATAAGTTACAGTAAAGAAGGAGAGTTTTGGACTTTTGGGTGGCGAAACTTCTTTAGTATGACGAAGTATATCTGATTCGAAACATATTTTTATAAATCGCCCATGCCCTAAGTATCCAAAAAAATATTCAAAGTATCAAAAGTTATATTTATGAATGGAAGAAGCAATTATTATGATCGTAAAACTATGAGCGACTGCTTACAGGCGACTGAGAAAGAATAAACAAGTGAACAAGTCACTATCACTCACTTTTGGCATCATCATCACTGTTGATGGAGTAGTCGTCGCTCTCCTCAGCGGCGTGGTCTTCAATGCGGAAGTCCGAGTCGTCGGAGCTCTCCCCCTCACCCAGGTCTATGTCCAGCAGGAACTGGGACTCCACCGGTCGCACTTTTCGCTTCGCAGGGTCCCTGCCCTCTGTAACATTCACTGATGTACGGATCAAAACATACGTTCAAAAAGGATTAACAGAAGGGAAATGTATAGTGAAATACTTACGGTTGCTCATCTTAACGCCGAACAGTACGCGTACGTGTTGAATTGAGAGACAACATGCGTAAATTATCGAGAATTTGTAAATATTTTCGCTGAAAAATTATAGCATGCCCCGGCAAATCGACATTATTGAACGAATGAATAAAATATTGAAAATTTATGAATGAATGTTAAATGGGTGAGTGAAGTAAATACTCTGAGATCGCATCGTACGCCGTGCCTCAGAATATTATAATTGCAAGGCTGATATTGCCACATCGTGAAATCAGCGTCTTACAAGGCTACGACACGAGTTAACAACCTTGAAGTAGGGCGTCAGAGGACATATTAGTGCTCCTAAGAAAATAAATGTATTTTTTTTACCCTGGGTACCGGGTGAATAAGTTCACCTGTGCGGCCAGCTTTAGATGAACGAATGAATTACTCATTTTGACAGCTGTCAAGCAATGACAATCACGATGACAAATCGTCAACTTTTGTTTCAATTCGAATTTTTGTTGTGATGAATCGGTGTTAATTATTTATTAATTTCCACTTATACTCATCTACTACTTATTGAAATCTAACAACCAAGATAACGATAAACATATTCTTCTCATCTACATCTCTATTCTGCGTACCCAGATTCTTATATTCCGCAAAAACCTGAACTTAACAGGATGGTGGGTCTAGATGCCGAACACCTGGATGAAGACTGCGACAACATCGGGCTCGGGTGCGCCCTCGAGCACTTCGCCGAGGTGGACGAGGTGCTCGACATGATCGACAACCTCAAGAACATCTACGACAAGCCCGAAGTCGAACTCCAATACGATAAACTCTACAATATCTTGAAGCAGTATTACGAACAGCCGCACTTACTGGATCCTCATCTGGAGAAGATTTTGTCCAAGTTTCTGGTGCTGATCAAGGAGGCGGACTCGCCGATGAAACTGAAGGACGCAGTGTTCAACTACATGTACCAGATTGTCAGAGTTAGGGGGTACAAAGTGGTTGTGAGGCATCTTCCTCATGAGGCGAGTGAATTTAATAAGTTTTTTTTGAATATACACACTCATTTGCATAGCTATCAAGAATAACAAGCATTGATTCACTATTGTTTGATGAAGAATCTTACTTTTTTCTACCTACCTACTGTTTTTACAAATAAAACAAAACACTATCACAAACATTTCCAGGTATCAGACCTACTGATGGTGCTGAGCATGCTAGAAGCTCATGATGACGAGGACAAGGAGTGCTGGCGCAGCCGCTTCGTGCTGCTGCTGTGGCTGTCCATCGTGGTCATCATCCCCTTCCACATGAGCCGGCTTGATGGGTTCGCACCTGGAGCTCAAGGTGGGTAAATAATGGGAGATAGATCTAAGATAAACTGTTGAACAAATAAATAATGAGGAAAATTTAGTTACTGTAAAACAGCAGATTCTTTAGTGCCCAGAAAAACCGTTTTTTTTTATTGATAGGAGACAAATTGTCATATTTTAATTCATTTATATACATGTATGTAGAATATGTATGGCCTCTAAATCTTATATTCTAACAAAGGCACCACTAAAAGAAGCCCAGTCTGATTGTAATAAACTTTGTCTTTTGTTTCCAGATGATGCTTCCACTAAGCAGTTGACAGTGATGGAGCGCATATTCAACATCTGCAAGAAGTATGCTCTGAGCCGGGACACATGCGCCGAGGCCAGCGCTTACTTAGCCTCCAAGTTCTTTATAAGGTACTTACTAAATATAACATGCCAAAGTCATGTCTATGCCACAATCAACCCAGGAGGGCAAAGTGATGATGGGACCTCTTCAATTTACCTTCTCTTGTGCTATCAGCCTTACAGTTTCCTAATTTCTTCATCACATGACCAACAGAATACTTAAATTACTTGCAACAATGTACAGTGCTAAGAAAACCCTCTCAGCTAGACATTGTCACTCTGTGACTAGTCAGTTTTCTGTGCTTCTGACCTTGTATAATAATAATAACTTCACCATAATTCCAGGGGAGACGTTAAAGAAGTATACCTGGGCCCTTTCTTTGAGTGGGCCTGCAACCTGCAAACTAGCGTCACAGGAGAAAGCACCATCCACTATGGGGTGCTAGCCGCCGTCGCCGCAGTGTTGAAACACGGCAAGAGAGATGATCTCCTGCCATATGCACCCAAGTTGTTGGAGTGGGTGGCGAAACTGAACTTTAGACAGAGCAATGCGATGTTGGTGAGGAAGTATGGAGTGAAGATTGTGCAGAGGATCGGTGAGTTGGAATAATGATTCATTTAGATAAGCATAAATGACTCCTTTATTCAATAAACGAATCGGTATATGAATTAGCCTAGCCATGATTGTGTTGCCACAAATAGAGCAATGCATTTTCTACATTAACCATAATGTTATTTAATCCTAGGTTTTATGTTGTACTGTTTATATGTCAATAAAGAACTTTACAATAGAGCAAGTACCGACATGAAAAAGACATCCCCTAAAAATCTATTCAAACAATTCTTAACTTGGACTTCATTTCCAAACTGTTTTAAATTAGTTTACCAGAAAACAAATTGGCATATATGCATGCTCAGGGGTATCCTGCTTAACCCCTGGTTTCTTTCGCCTACACTCTTTTACATCATTCCTCTCTTTCATGTCTATTCACCCAGGTCTAACCTACCTCCGCGCCCGGGCAGCCTCCTGGCGCTACACAGTCGGCGCGCGCTCGCTGTCGGGCGCGCTGCGGCCGCACGCCTCGGGCGACACGGCGCCCGCCGCGCCCGAAGCCGCGCAGCCCGTGCCTACACAGGTATGTGTCTAAACTAACTGCCTCTGTGGTCTAGTGGTAGAAGCTTCGCTTCATGACCAAGGGGTCCCGGGTTCGATTCCCGGGTGAGACCATCAATTTGTGTTTCTAAATTGTGGTTCTAAGTTTGGTTAGGACATAGAAGGCTGATCACCTGATGTCCGAAACAGTGAAACGATCCATGCTGTCGGATGGGCATGTAAAGCAGTCGGTCCTGCGCCTAGCTCTCTCCAGTCGTGTCGGTCAATCCGTCTCATTGGGCTATGAGAGTGATGGAACAGAGAGTGCTCCTGTGTACTGCGCACATACTTGGGCACTATAATCCTGCGTAGATGGCTGGTCTCAATTGAGATTGGCCGCCGTAGTCGAAATTCGGCTAGGAGGACATTATTATTATTATTATATGTCTAGAGTACTGACTATGGCGCTTCATAATAATAAATAATCATATTTTTACCGAGCCATATGCTTAGCCTAATACAATTGGTGTAACTTGATGTTAGTAACTTAGTATACTAACTTATGACTGAGCACGATAGAAGTTTTAACAGTGCTGGGGCTTGAATTAATGAACTTCATGATACTGTGAACTGAGTAGGCATATTGCTTTAGCTTCAAGTCGATATCAACAAGTTTACTACTAAGTGATGAAAAGACGATCCTGGAAAGGTTCGGCGTCTTTTATATGAGAATAAGTTATAATTAGATTTTATTCAGCGCATATAGTTTTTTTTTTTTAATTATTATCTAATCTCTTCCAGGTAGAAGATGTGGTGGAACTGCTTCTGTGTTCTCTGCGAGATGACGATACTGTAGTGCGATGGTCGGCTGCTAAGGTAAGATATAATTATCATGGTCTTTTCAGTATCAATACAATACCGTTTCCTATTGTTATAAAATTTGATGTACAAACACACACAACTATACCCAAAAAGCAAACCAACAGTGCAAACATACCCCTATTACTTTCCAACCGGATTCTACCTCACACTGACAATTCAAACTTACCCGTATTGACTTCGCTACAGGGTCTAGGTCGCATCGGCGTGGTGTACTCACGTTGTTGGACAGTGTAAACTAACCCGTATTCCCTTCGCCACAGGGTCTGGGTCGCATCGGGGCCCGCCTCAGCGCGGAGGCGGCGGCGGACGTGGCCGAGAGTGTGCTGACACTGTTCGACAATGTAAACTAACCCGTATTACCTTCGCCACAGGGTCTAGGTCGCATCGGGGCCCGCCTCAGCGCGGAGGCGGCGGCGGACGTGGCTGAGAGTGTGCTGACACTGTTCGACAGTGTAAACTAACCCGTATTCCCTTCACCACAGGGTCTAGGTCGCATCGGCGCCCGCCTGAGCGCGGAGGCGGCGGCGGATGTAGCTGAAAGTGTGCTGACACTGTTCGACGCGGGGGAAAGAGATTTGGCGTGTCATGGCGGGTGCATGGCTATTGCTGAGTTGGGTGAGTTTTTGGTTTATTATTATGTTTAACTAAGATTATGAACCGTGGTTGCGTTGGGATACAACCGTCGATCACCCCAAATACGAGCGTTATAACTTATTTTACGTTCGCCATGCCTAATTAAGTGAAAATACCTGCAAGTTTCGTTCAGAACTACCTGTATAATTATGAATAACGGAACAATAACGTAGGTTATATCGCTTCCAAGGTCCAATCTACATTTACCACCTTGCCTATTCTCGTATTCTGACATTTCTTTAAGAATTATACCACGTATTTTACCCTTAAACGAAAAACTTACTTACCTACACTGTAAATTGGTGACCCCGACGTGATATAAAACATGTCTTCATACACATTTCTTAATCTCTTTCTCATTTCTTATCTCAGCTATTGCAACACCTAGGCTTGCTTCTCCAATTCACTCGGCAGCAAGGCTGGCTGAGCTGAAATTAAGGGGATATGTACAAAGGTTCCATTCGAGAGAGCCACTTAAAGGAACTTCACCCCCTCTCAGAATAGAATAGAATATAACTTTATTGAACACCACATAAATCAGACATACAAAACATACTTATAGACTAGGACCAATGTACACTATCGGCCCTCTCGCTGAGAGTGATCTTTTATACAGGCAACCTTATGAATACCCATTTCTTCTCCACAGCGCGCCGCGGCCTCCTATCCCCCGAGCAACTCGGCGCCTCAATAACCTCGGTCTGTGCCGCCCTAGCCCGGGACGAGCCCCGCTGCGGGGGCACCCGGGCCGCCAGGGACGCGGCTTGTCACGCCGCTTGGGCGTTTGCAAGGGCCTACTCACCGGAAGCCCTGAAGCCTTATGCGGGGGAGGTGGCCAATGGACTGATAGCTACGGCGTGTTTTGATAGAGAGGTAAGTTATGCTAATTTTCAGGATTTCTATACAAAGATGCCAGATTGTGGCTGATGGATTGATAGCTACGACTTGTTTTGATCGATCGAGAGGTAAATAACTGTAATTTTCAGCAAGTTACATACCAGAGAAGTTATAACAGATTGTGGCTAATGGATGAATAGCTTCGATCGTGAGGTAAGTAACCCTAATTTACAGGTTGGTAACCCTACATACCACAGCGTGTTTTTGTCAAAAAGTAAATAACCCAAATTTACAGGTTGGTAGCCCTAACATGTACATAGGTTGTATAACACCGAAAACGCTAACACCCAATTCAAAATCCATGTCATCACACAATACACTCGTCCCACAGATCAATGTGCGTCGCGCGGCGTCGGCGGCGTATCAAGAGAACGTGGGGCGGCACGGGCTGTTCCCGCGTGGTATTGATGTCCTCACCGCCGCCGACTTTCAGGCGGTCGGGCCGCGCGCACATGCTTATCTTGAGGTGAGGATATGTAGTAATAAGTACATTATCTGAACTTATTGAAAAGTAAGAACCGTCTCGTCTGCAGTGCTGAAATGAAGAAATGTTTATTTAACCAAAATTAACACAGGTTATCTTAATAAATGTTGTGGATATAAAATAGTTTTAGATTATTTGAACCAGATTAAAAACTATGGTAGCTGGGGATCCCACACTAGACTATCATGTGCCGTGAGTAACCAGTAGGCAAAATGTAACATTTGAGAACAGGTGACTTAGAATTAGAAATATGTGGCTTGAATTAGTTGGTAAATTAGATTTTATAGAATAAAACACTTCTTTCAAGTTTCCAGTGCAGTCATCATTTGGCGCGTGGTAAAATAAGTAGGTAATAACGCCAAAATCTGGCAAAACGGTCTTCTTAGCGTGTGGGTGATAAACACTAGGACCAATGTTTGTTAGTCGCTAAATGCTCAGGTTACACCACACAAATATTACCTATAATGTTATACACACAGTACAGTAGCTACGTTCCTAGAAGAATAATAATATGAAAATATTATACGCGCACGGCAAAAACAAATACAAATTTTTAGGCCATGTAAAATCTAATGTCCTTTTTCCACCATCAGGTGGCGCCATACGTCGCGTCCTTCCCTGAGTACACGATACCCCTGATAGACCACCTCGTGGACTTGAAGACTGAGCACTGGGACTGCGCCATCAGAGAACTGTCGGCGAAAGCACTGCATAAGTTAACGCATAAGGTGGGTGGATATTGTTATCCCCGAAAGGGGGTAAGATATGGTTGTCGGACTATTTTTTCCATACTCGTGCTTAAAATTATGATGATCGCACCATCGCCATAGAGTGTTTTGATGTCGCTAAACAAAAAGCCCGAGGTTTATTTTAGGAAAAAAGGTTCAAAGTCTTTTCTAGCAGGCTGGAAATCTCTATGAAATGAATAACATCAATTTGACAAGAATTTGACGTTTTTCATTATTGTCACTTTTCTATTCTAGCGTTAGCTAAGGTTAGGTAGGGTTAGTTAATTTTATTTTATATTTTATGCACCGGCTTAGTTTATTCATCTAAATCCCACTTCAACGCAATGTCGCCGGTGAGTACTTAATGGAATATATTAAATAATAAAATAGAAAAAATCTGAGAGTAGCCGTGAATATCGAGCAACGTTACGCAGTCTTTTCTTGCAGGTCAAACTTCAAAAGATTCGCCGTTTCCTCATTATATTTACTAAATAATGAGTCATGTATTTATGTAGACACTAGGTGTTCCCGCGGGCTTCGCTTCGCCTTGAAAAGGTTTCTCGAGGGAATTCCGCGGTAGCCTATATGTTAATTTAGGGTGTCAGCCAACTCCATACCAACTTTAATTAAAATTGGTTCAGCCGTTTTGCTGTGAAGTAGTAACAAACATACACATATTACACACTCACAAACTTTCGCTATTATAAAAATATAAGTAGGATTCCCATTAACTCAACCTCCCACACCCCGCAGGCTCCAGAATACGTAGCCACAACAGTCCTCCCGAAGCTAGTCTCCAAGACGCAGTCAATAGACCTGAACGTGCGGCACGGGGCGATCCTGGCGCTAGGAGAGGCCATACATGCGTTGGCGGAGGCAGAGCTGCCTGATGGTGAGATGGAGTTTTAAAATGAGATGTTGGGGGTTTAGTCGTTGGGAGTTGTGGGTGAACATTGCCATTGTTAGGAAACTAGAGATGAAGTTTACCTTATCAATGACATCAATGTTTGTTATGTGATGTTTGCTTTTATTTATTTATTGTTCCACCAACAGAATAACACACATGCATTTTTTTAATAACTAAGGTTCTTTTGAAAGTCTAAGTTTAAGATATCGCTATCATCGAATTCATAATTCGGAATATAGGAACGAATTGAATCGAGTTATGGCATATTTTGGTGTGTAGATACTTGGGAAGCTACTTTTGTTACCCTTGGAAGTTACGGCAAAAATTTTTATTCTTAGCGTTCGTGATATATTTATAGAAACTATCTTATCTCACCTGGCATGCGATTGTGCATGTTAAATACAGTTCATTATTTGTACCGTCCATAAGTTTTTTTTTTAAATCAGAAACAAGGCTATTTATAACACACTTATCTCCCACAGGCACCCGCGCAGACAAGCTCATCCCCCCATCCGTCCTCACCTCCGTCCACGGGCTGGTCTCAGGGCTGCGAGCACGGAGACAGCTACTAGGGCTGGGCGGCGAGCTGGTCCGCGCCGCCGCCTGCCAGTGTGTGGCAGCCCTGAGCCGCGCGCGCGTGCCGCTGCCCGCCGCCGCCGTCCGTATGTTGATAACCCTATAGTTACCCCTCTTGTAGAAGCACTACTAAAAACAGTTGATAAAATCATGTATCTTGAATGCGCCCGCTCCCGAGTGTTTAATGTGAACAAGCGCTTACAATGACAAACGAATCACGGCTATCATCCTTTTTTATGAAGTCAGCTCTTCTCAAATGCTAGTGATTAGAAACGAAGATAGTTAGTACCGATTCCGCAATTTTCTAGATTGTTAGCAATTTTGCGTCGCTTCCTGTAAACTATAATGCCTTTATTCTAACTTCCCTTTCCATTCCAGAGGACTGGATCCAGTTGCTAGAAGAGTGTCTGGAGCACGAGGTGTCTTCCATCAGGGACCACGCGGTGGCGGCCATGCCGTGTGTCTTCACTCAATATCTACAGCCAGATGACTTGGAGTATGAGGGGGGGACTGCTAAGGTAGAGTTTACTAGAGAGATGAATGTAATAGAATCAAGTGCCAACACCGAAAAAGTTTTTTAAGCAACAGTTTTTTTGTAATTTGTGACACTGCACTGCGTGTGTCAGTAAGAATACCACAATGTAAAAATTCATGATCAAACCACTACCGGATATCTATCTATGGTGTCCATCTAGTAGGCTTGAGTTCGTCCAACGCTATGCTTGTATATTTTGTTCTTATTAAGTACCAAAAGTTATACAAAATGATCCCCTATCTCACTCACTTTCAGCTTTTACTTTGCATTTTTATAACACCCTGTACATGACTGTGGTATTATACTTACCTGTATTTTTCTGTTCAGGAGAAACGTGTGCAGCTGTTAGAGAAGTACTGCGAACAGCTGAGCAACACCGGGGTCAACGGCCTGTTGCTGCGAATGGGATACGCTAAGGCTATTGGTGAGACACACGACTTGTTATTTGTTCTTTGTTCACAATTTATATTTTGGCTATTAGCGCTCTCGCTACGTTTAGATGCTTAACCCCGCCTCGGGGACTAAAGAAGTGGCTTTCACCCTTTGGGTAACAATAGAATAGAATGAAATATATGTTTATTGGTCACCACAAATATTAAAACATACTTACAAAGAGTACTTATAAACTAGGAACAATAAACAATAGACAACCTTATCGCTTAGAGCGATTAATACAATGTACTATTTCCTCCACAGGATCCCTCCCAAAGTTCGTCCTATCCGACTCCTGCGCCCACGTCATCCGTTCACTCATAGAGTGCACGAAAGTGTCGCCCCCTACCGCCAAGTGGGCGGAAGCACGACGGGACGCCGCGTTGGCTCTTAGTGCCGTGTTGCAGACTACAGGTACACTTAGTCCTTAATCGAAATATCCTCCAAAGGTTGTCTGGAAGAAATCGATTTAAGCTTTAAGCGATAAGACCGCCATCTGTACATGTGTGTTAGATTAAGTTTTTTGTAATGTTGTCCATGTTTTTGTGTACAAATCCTAACTAATATTATAAATGCGAATGTAACTGTGTCTGTCTGTCTGTTACTCTTTCGCGCCAAAACTACTGAACGGATTTTAATGAAGTTTGGCATACATATGGTCTATCCGTTCACTCTTACCCCCTTATTCATAGAGAAGTTACAGAACGTTTTAACTAATAAACTGTTTTGTCCCTCTCCGACAAAGAACAATTTGTTCTTTGAAAGAGAGGGACAAAACAGTATATTAGTTAAAACGTCTTGTAACTTTTCTATGAATAAGGGGGATAGAGTGCACGAAGGTGTCGCAAATATTTTTTAAGGCGAAGCGAAGCTCGTGGGTACAGCTAGTATATAATAAATGCACAAAAGGTGGGCTAAGAGCATTTTCTACCAGCCAATTTACAGGAGGTACAGGAAAACTGGTACAAAGATGTGCAAAAAAAGTATGTAAGATGAAATAACTAAAAATGTCACTTAATAATACATATGTGTTAGTTTATGTAAGTTTTATGTAATGCTGTCAATGTGTTTGTGGAAATATATAAATATAAAAATATATAAATAAAGAGTATCTTTCTATCTATCTATCTACAGACAGACTGGACTTGGCCCCTGAAGTGATTGCGGCGCTGCTGGAGGCGTTGGATGAGTACACGGTGGACATGAGGGGAGATATCGGCGCGTGGGTGCGAGAGGCTAGCATGACTGGTGAGTTTTTGGGTTTTAATTATTATTATTACACTATTTATCTTTACAGTACGTTTATATACCTTAGGGGATGGGAATTCGATGTATGTGTTTTACTGCATTGTGTCTCTTTCCCAATTCCCAGTAGCTCAATTTACTATTCGTGTATTACTCGAACCACATATAAGGCCAAAAAGTAACAATGCCATGTACACCAAGAAAACAGTTTTAACTATTAACATTATGTAGGTATGGATATTGTTAATACAAACAATATTACTCGTAAAAACTCGACCTCTCAATATTTCGCACAGTAACAACTGAACTTTCTTCCCTCCAATCTTCTCCTTTCAAAGACCTTTCACCCTAAAACCCCTCTCACTTATACTCATTATACCTTCCCACCCCCAGGCCTGCTGTCAGTGTGTCGGCAGTGCGCAGTCTCCGCTCCAGAAGTCCTAACTCCTGACGTAGTGAGCGGCATCATGACACGGCTGGCTCAACAAGCCGTGGAGAAGATTGATAGAACCAGGGCACTGGCGGGACGGATCTTCACTGCGTTTATATACAAGTGAGTATTAGACCACATAAATGTATTAGTGAAGTGATAATTCGGCAAAAAAGTTTAAGCCATACGCATTTTGCCAAATGGGTTTTGGACAATAAAGATTAGGGAGAGTAGGGGCACTGGTGCAAAATTCAAAAATTATTACAATTACTAATTCCAAAAATAAGTACACACTTGTGTATTCACTAATATTTTCTGTAAATCAGTTAATATTTTCTTTTCAGTGACCCCGTAATCCCGAACATTCCACATCACGAAGAACTGAAAGAGATCTTCCCTCCGGAAGATGTCGAACTCAAACCACTAGTGCAGGTTATAATCTACTCTTACACTTTTTACACGTGTATGGGTTTTTTTTTGACAAAAACGCCTTCTTATATGTATTTGTTTTATTATTTCGCTATCACTAGGATACATTTTCTTTCTACTTCTCTTGCTGTCTTCTTTTCTTGTACGATTACGATTATGAGGCCGAGGGGAGTTTTAACTTTTGTTTGACTAGTATGTGTAAAGTCTTATTTCTTCTTTATGATATTTGTCATTATGACGACCGAATGGCGTAGTGGTTAGTGACTCTGACTACTGAGCCGATGGTCCCGGGTTCGATTCCCGGCCGGGGCAGATATTTGTTTAAACACAGATATTTTTTCTCGGGTCTTGGATGTGCCCGTAAAATGGCAATAGGCTCGCCCCCTATTACATTGGGACTAACATAACACTCTGGCGAAAAGAGGGTGCAGCAATGCACCTCTGCCTACCCCGCAAGGGAGTACATTAGTACAAGGCGTGAGTGCGTGTGTGTTTTTTTTATATTTGTCATGATTATAGGAGATATTAACATCATCCTACTAATATTATAAATGCGAATGTTTGTGAGTATGTGTGTATGTATGTTTGTTACTTCTTCACGTCAAAATGGCTGAACTGATTTAAAAAATGATATTTGATATGGAGTTAGCTGGCACCCTGGATTAACACATATACTACTTTTTAACGCGGGAACAGCTAGTAGACTAATAATCTATCCCCCTTCCAACAGAAGCCAGACACCGACGAGCCAGCCGCCCCTTCAACCCAATACAACAACACGGTGCTCTGGCTGTTCCCCGGACACACGATGCCGCGGTTCACGCGCCTCCTGGCCTGTGAGACATACCGGCCGAGGTTGTTACTGGGCTTGGCTGTTAGTGGCGGAGAGCGGTCGGATACCCTGGTAGGTGGTGTGATACTGTTGTGACTCACCCTCAAGTCGTCGAAATATAAGAGGCCCGTTTGAACAGCTACAAAATGTACGGGATTACAGCTGGTGTCAAATCTAATTCATAAAAAAATCTCAGCAATTTTAACTCGGTCGTATAATAATAAGCCAGATTGTGTGTCTCTTTATGTATTTCATCAAGTAAATCAAGAGTAAATAGCAAATTTGTGTAGCTGTCCAAACGGGCCTATTATACTTCGACGACTGTACGTGTGGCCAGTGTTCCCGGACACACCATGCCGCGGTTCACGCGCCTCCTGGCCTGTGAGACATACCGGCCGAGGTTGTTGCTGGGGCTGGCTGTTAGTGGCGGAGAGCGGTCGGATACCCTGGTAGGTGATCACTGGTGTGACTCACCCTACAGAACGTGGAGCAAGCACAGTTGAGCTGTGCGTAGGCTGGACCTAGCCGTCAATAGTGGGGCTTGTTTGTATCACTCATACACCCTACATATGCATATATCGACTATTGTTTATATCTTTTTTTTAAATAAAATAATAATAATAATAGAACTACAACTCCAGCCGTTCCAAAGTTATAAGTAGGATAGAGTATTGATATACCTACGAATATAGTGAATTTAGGTTCTATGGTCATTTTCTCATTTACTTACCAAATTCTAAATTATCTTTCTTACCTATTGGTGTAACCATTACATTTCCCAACAGGTGAAACACACGACCCAATCCCTCTTCGCATTCCTGCGCTCGGCCGACTTACCCCTACTGCAAGAGATTTGCCGCGAGTTAACCGCCATCTTCACCCGGCACCTGCACGACCGGCGAGTGTCACAGCCCATGTTCAACTTGCTGGAGAGACTTCTTAGTTCAGGTACTACCACAGACCTAGTACTACTAAAAATTGTTCTTAGCATGAAGAAAGAATAAGGGAGGATACGGACGCAATAGACCAATAGCGATCGAGGGGCATAGCGCGCGCCAATGGAATCCATCGATTTTAGGTTCTAGATCTACATGTTTTGCGGCTTTCTCTGAGATCCGACGATCTCTTCTTATATGTTTATTTTAGACCTACCACAAATCAGACATTATAAAGCTCTCAAACACACTAGCTTAGATTAAGCTTAGCTACGCTAATAACAATAGACAAAAGGTGCAACAAGGGAACTAGAAACACACGGTGCAATCCCACTTCTGATTCCCTTGTTCGGCTGATCTGCCCCTACTGCAAGAGATTTGCCGCGAGCTGACGGCCATCTTCACCCGGCACCTGCACGACCGGCGAGTGTCGCAGCCCATGTTCAACTTGCTGGAGAGGCTGCTTAGTTCAGGTCACATATTTAATACTGTATTTGTCTTAGGATGAAAAAAGAATAAGATAGGATACGGAACGTGACCTAGACGCAATAGAGCAATAGCGATCAAACGGCACAGCGCGCGCCAATGGTGCCTATCGATTTTAGGTTCTAGGTCTTTTGCGGAATTCTCTCTCCGATTACTCTCTTCTTATAGGTTTATTTTAGACCTCATACAAAAACAAGCAGATATAAGTAATAACGCTGTCAAACACATTAGCTTAGCCTTTTATTTTTAGATTAGTCTATCGAGATCTAGGTCCACATAATTACATCAGGACAACATTAACCCCACATTTTCTCTTCACAGGAGCGATATCCCCGATCCTCGACGACCCCACCTCCACATTCGCTGCCGACGTCCTCAAGTATGTGCAACTGGAGCTTCGCGGAGGCAAGCACTGGTACAAGCTGCTTGATTCCATCAATGTGCTGTGTCAATTGGTGCAGGTCAGTGTGTATACAGGGTGTTTTTTCTACAGGGGTATGTAAGTTTCTTGTAAGGTGACAAATACAAGAGCCAGAATAGGGTCTGTTACCGTACTGAGAAGATTGGCTAGTCGGATTAGCAGCAGTCGCTTATTGCCCGGAGTGCGTCGGATATACACAATATATACTATACACCCTCGGCGAGTGTCGTATCACCTGGATGAGAGAGTCTTGTCGTCGATACGCTGATTACCCATGTACCCATTAACCGTCTATTCTCTGTCCCAATGAGCGCCACAATGCTCTGTGATCGCCTGTCGCACTTGACTAATACTGACTTCCTGTGGTAGACTTTGGTGTAAACTATATCCATTCCCATTTCACTCATAATTAATCACTCATAAATGAAGGGCCCGCAGACTAAAGCACATAAGTCATTTTTACCTATATTTTTTGTTAGTCGCCAGGGGCATTATTTTGGCTCGACTCATAGCTGGACTAAAACACACATGTCAAATCACTATTATAAGTAGCTAAGTCTCAAATTGTTCCTTATGAACATTTTGAAAGCTACCAATTTGTAATCAGGCTAAACAACATAAGTGAACTTATGTGAAAAGGAACAAACACTTTACAGTCACGTTGTGCCGATAAGGAACGACTTATGTTATAAGGTACCTAATAATTTTAACACCGTTTCTCAAGTGTCTTACTAACCACTAAATAAAAAATATATCTTCAAAGAATTTTGTTGGACAGTAGTTAACTACGGGTGGTCTACAAGTGGTTAGGTACCTACACGATATTTTTTATTACAATCCTATGGGATATAAGTGTTATTTTGCTTCAGTCTTAACTTTGATTCTATTTTAAACAGTACGTTTAATCGTTCATATTGTGTGAAGTGAATTATTGTTAAAAATGAATTTAGGAAGAAGAAAAAAGCTAGTGGAACTAGGCTCAGCTAGGATTAAAGTCCCACAGCAAGTAAGTGTTTAATTGCAATATGTATAAATAAAGTATAAACTCATGCATATTTTCATACATACTTATTAATTGAAATTGATTATGCTTAGTTTGTCTTATACTTTATACACGGTAAAAATCAAAAGGAAAACGAAGCCACCATAAGTGTGGTGATGACTTCTCAAGCAATGGGATCAACCAATGACCCATACATGGAGACAGTACCATACACATCAAACACATTCAGAGGAGTCGAGATCAGGTACGAAGATTCAGATGATTCTATAGCTGACCCCGACTTTTTATTTGTCAACGAACCGGTCTAGTCGAAAACAGGAACACATAGAACTGAAAATGTTACAAATGATAGTTCTTCTACGACTTCAGACTTAGAAATTACAAATGAACCACCTGCCGTTGCTGGATTAAGCTTGCGTGTGTTGAAACAACAGAAAAAAATGCGTAGTACAGGCCAAAGTTACAAAACATTAAAATACAAAGAGATTCCTGAAAGAAAGTTGCAGGCTCAGACAGCATGTAGAATGAAATGTAATAAAAGAAAATAAAACAGCAGACAAGGCGTAATTTCCCCGAATCTGTTCAGCAATGCTTTGGTCGATGTCTTTAAAACGCTGGACTTGAAAGGACAAGGCATAAACATCAACGGCGAAAACATCTTGCACCCTCGATTTGCCGACGACATCGTCATTATAGCCGAATCTGCAGGAACTTCAACAAATGCTGAACAGCCTATTCAAAGCTTCACGCCAGGTTGGCCTCGAGATGAACCTGGATAAAACTAAGGTTGTGTATAATAACCACGTTTTACCGTGTCCAATAACCGTTGATGGCATGACCCTAGAAGTTGATCAACAATATGCAGCTGGGTAGAAACAACTTCCAATCAGAGGTCAATAGAAGAATACAGTTGGGCTGGGCAGCATTTGGCAAACTTCGTCAAGTCTTCTCGTCGCCCATACCACAAAGTCTCAAGACGAAAACGTCTTTGATTAGTGTGTCCTACCGGTTATGACCTATGGGGCTGAAACGTGGACACTTACAGTGGAACTGGTTCACAAACTGAAGGTCACTCAGCGAGCTATGGAAAGAGCTAATGCGAGAGAGAGAGAGATGCTTGGAGTCTCTCTGAAAGATTGCATCCGGAACGTAAGAACTAAAGTCACCGACTTAGCACACCGAGTTAGTAAGCTTAAGTGGCAGTGGGCTGATCGCATCTGTCGAAGAACCGATGACTGATGGGGTAAACGTGTTCTGGACTGGAGGCCGCGACAACGCAAACGTAGTGTGGGACGTCTACCGGCTAGATGGGGTGACGACTTCGCATCCAGTAGCGTGCTTTGGGAGAGGCCTACGTCCAGCAGTGGACTGCTATAGGCTGATGATGATTATTTTGTTCAAGAATACCTTAGACCGAAATAGTGATTTCCAGACTATGTGAAGAGAAGATAGTGCCTGATGCTATACCATTGATGTCCAACAAACCTATATTCAAAGAGAAAAAAGATGATATTTCTTAGTTTTACAATAATTTGCCTTCTTCTGAAACAGCTCGGAACACACTCCCAGATGTTTTCAGTAGTGAAGAAGAGTTCAATAATTAGATAATTATTAATCATACACACACACATTCTCTTCTGTGAGTGTATGATTAATATTATTATCTGAAATAAAAGCAACACTTCACTAGGCCTAATCACTTAAGTCATATCTAAGGTGTACTTAGTAAATAATACGTATCACATAAGTCACTCAAAGTCCGCTTTTGACTAATTTTTTATAGTTTTTTATGTTCATCTAATGTATTTCATGTTTAACAATGAAAGTGTAATAAATAAATTATTAAATTCCAAATACATTGATTTTTATTATGTTTTTTGTTGTTCCTGTAAAAACTAAAGTGAAAATGAATTATGACTTATGTACTTTAGTCTGCCGACCCTCCAAATAATCCATTATACCGCCATTTGTGCATCTTTGTTATTTAAGTTTTTTATGGCGTGCAAACAAAGTTTATTGTATTGTTTTTATTTTTCCCTACAGGTGGGCGGCGAAGTATGCCGCAAGTCTCTAGGCCAGCTAGTGATCTACCTGTGCTACTCGGAGTGCTACGTGCGGCGCTGCGCCGCGGCGCGCCTGTACGAGGCGCTCGCGCTGTACGGGGACGTGAGCTGTGTGCCCCCGAGCAATCAGGACCAGGTGTGATGGCACATTTCACATGAGTAGTGCTTTAATAGAATAGAATAGGGATCCAGACACGTTTCACACTCGTTTCACACTCACAACGAAGACAAGGTATACAGACACGTTTCACACTCACAGCCAGGACAAGGTATGCAGACACGTTTCACACTCACAAGGAAGACCAGTAGGCCTACTCTTGGCACGCAAGACGTAAATTCATATTGTGTTAAGATCGAACACAAGTTTATGGCAATTTCAAGTTAGATTTGGCACTCCCGACATGAATTGGCTCACGATCGTGTTCTAATTCGAATTGGTTCTAACTTGTGTTGGATTGTGAGTCAATTTTGACAGTTACTCTGTGAAAGAATGAATGAAAACGAAAAAAAAAACAAATTGTCATTAACATTCTTGTTGTCATGGCCGGTCGGTGGATTTTCATAATAAGTAACAACGTAAAAAGTTTAAAAACCAATATTATGGTAAGTTGTTCAGTTACCAAACGTGTTAGAATCATCTGTATATCCACTATGATCATTATAATGAACCTAGTTTTTCCCCACAGAGTTCCGCAACTCGGCCGTCGTACCGCCAGACGAAATTACTTGTAGAATATCTAGAAAGTTACCCAGGAATGGCCAGGGATCTTCTTAAGACCGACCTAGGGAAGTTAAAATTATGAGAAAATAACATCAATGGCCTCGACCTTAAATGCGGTCGAAGGGTCTTGAAAAGATGGACATAATGTAAAGTAAGTTGAAATCTTAAGTTTACTTTTCATTTTGTTATGACTACCAAATTAAAATCCTCGTAAGCTAAAATCCCCCAAGATGACCCACTAATCATACTTCATTACTTCTTTTTAATATTAAGTATTGGAAAGAAAAACATTTTATTTTAAATGTTAGTTAATGTTTAATGTGTAATTATTTTTTTCAGACTGAGGACTGCCGTGGTAAATGGCAGGATCATAACATACTTAAAGTTGAGGTGCAGCATCCTGAGCCCATCATACCTAATCAGGCCTAAACTATCAAGCCACTCAGCTCATCCTCACAGCACCTCACAGCATAGATCCAGCCGCCGCTACCAAGTTGATGTAGAAGTAGACAGATTGATGGCCATAGAGGAAAAGCAGGGAGTGGCCGAACTGCTGACAGCATGGGCTAATGCCCTAAAGCCTAAAGGGGACCTTGCAGCAGCTGCCCGTGATGGAGTCAATATCCTCATAGAAATTGCGCAACAGTTATCAAGAAATACAAAGTTAAGGGCATCTAGACCCATAACCATCGTCACTAGTTATGGGTCCAGATGCTGTTGTGCAGTAGTGGATGATGTGATGATTTACTGTGATGATGTGATGTGACTAAAATATTATTTTATATTAGGTAATACCTATGTTGATTTAAATATATGAACATTTTTGTTTTAAGAAATGTGGAATAATATTAGAAAAAGTGTTCCTATGTTAATATGTCCCTTATATATTATAAGTTTGTAAGTATTTCAACAGTGGTGGTGAAATTATTATTCTACAAAAGTATGTCTGTATTATTATAAAGATAAAGAAATCTGAAACTTATGTATGTTTTTATTTTTAAATCTTTTTCATTATGTACTGAAATATTTACAAGATACTGTAGTATTTAGGCATGTAGAGGTGCTGGTAGAGGTGGTTCATCTCCATAGTAAATGGTGGATCCTCCCACCAATCCGGGTGTTGTAGGTTAACGGGCTGCTCTATTATATTCTCTGCGGGGGTGTAAGTACCTGCACCTGGCTGTCTCTAATGGAACAATGGTTCCATTAAATTTTTGTGGCAGGATCATAACATACTTAATGTCGAGGTGCAGCATCCTGAACCCATCATACCCAGGCCTGAACTATCAAGCCGCTCAGGTCATCCTGCTCCCACCTCACAGCGTAGATCCAGCCGCCGCAACCAAGTTGATGTAGAAGTAGACAGAGTGATGGCCATAGAGGAAAAGCAGGTAGAGGCCTAACTGCTGACAGCATGGGCTAATGCCCTAAAGCCTAAAGGGGACCTAGCAGAAGCTGTCCGTGATGGAGTCAATATCCTCATACAAATTGTGCAATAGTTATCAAGAAATAACAAAGTTAAGTCCATTTAGTCCCATAACCAGCGTTACTAGTTATGGGTATAGATGCTGTTGTGCAGTAGTAGATGATGTGATGATTTAAGTAGATTTTATATTATTTTTCCTGTGACTAAAAATATTATTTTATATTAATACTTATCCTATGTTGAAGTATATGAACATTTTTGTTTTAAGAAATGTTAAATAATATTATAAAAAGTGTTCCTATGTTAATATGTTCCTTATATTATTAAGTTTGCAAGTATTTCAACAGTGGTGGTGAAATTATTATTCTACAAAAGTATGTCTGTATGATTATTATAAAGATAAAGAATTCTGAAACTTACATAATGTTTTTATTTTTAAATCTTTTTCATTAAGTACTGAAATATTTACAAGATACTATAGTATTTAGGCATGTAGATGTGCTGGAAGTGGTGGTTCATCTCCATAGTAAATGGTGGATCCTTCCACCAAACCGGGTGTTGTGGCTTAACGGGCTGCTCTATTATATATTCTCTGCGGGGGTGTACGTACCTGCACCTGGCTATCTCGAATGGAACAATTGTACATATCCCTAACGTCTAAACTGCCTTCCTATGCATGGACCATTTCCTACCATGCTGGTCCACTGCGGGTTGGTGGGTTCACATTATAATCTAGATATGAAAACTCTAGATATGCAGGTTGCCACAATGTTTTCCTTCATCGTAAACGGGATGGTATACATTTAACTTAGAAACCATGTAAATTGTAGCGCCAAACGAGCTATTCCCACCATACTGGTCCACTGCGGGATGATGGATTCACATATTATCTAGATGTGCGAAATCTAGATATGTAGGTTGCCTCACGATGTTATCCTTCATCGTAAGTGCAATGTTATACATTGTAACTTAAACTTCATGTACACTGTAGCGCCAAACAAGACATAATTCAGCTACTTTATTCACAAATCTCCACTCACAAATTGTTAGTTAATGTATTTGTTCTTGCCTAGATATCTTGTCTCACGAAGTATTTCTTTATCGTAAGAGGGATAATATAGGTACATTTCCCTTAAATCCTATGTAAATTGTTGTGCCAAACGAGCCATTACATATGGGTTTCACATATTATCTAGATGTGCGAAATCTAGACATGCAGGTTGCCTCACGATGTTTTCCTTGATCGTAAGAGCGATGGTACACATTGTACTTAAATTTCCTGTACATTGTAGCGCCAAACGAGCTATAATTTAACTACTTTATTCACAAATCTTCACTCAAAAGTTGTTTATTTGTTCTTGCCTAAATGACTTGCCTAAACACAAGAATGAACACAATAACATCTGTCAAAAAGGTTGTCAAGAGTGCCAATTCCCAATTTGGACTCGATTTTGATGGTTTTCGACGGAAAACCGCTCAATAGTTAAGACAAGATGGCGCCACCATCGATTTCGGGAGTGCCAAATGGCGAGAAGGCAAGATGAAACCAATACATTGCGTGCCAAGAGTAGGGCTACAGATGTGCAGGCACGTTTCACGTGAGTGTTGTGGTAGTCAATGATCGCCTTGAAGAGGTATGATGACACATTTTACACTCGTGCTTATAGAGACGGAAGTTTGTGTTTGTTTCTTCTCCAGCGCCAAAAGGCTGGACTTCATAACTTGGTAAGCTGCCAGGATTAACACATAGGTTACCTTTCATCCCTAAAATCCCACAGGAAATGTGAAAGGGAGAGCGAAGCTTTCCTAGTATTAAAATAGGCCCAACTAGTTCTGGGATTACAATAAAATAACATCACATTTCACATTCAATATTACTGTCAAGTACTTCATAAGGCGTTCTGAAATAAATTTCGATATTTTGTTAACTGACATCTCTTTAATACTCTCCTAAAAGTGCACTATCTGTCTCAGGTAATGGAGGTATTAGCCGAGACCGACTGGGAGCGTGACGTCACGGAGCTGCGACCAATCAGGAACGAGCTCTGTGACCTGATGGGCATCAAGCGACCACTCCTGAAGCAGAAGCCGGCAGCGGCAGCGGCGCCCTAGCCAATCAGAGAGAAGCACGACTGGAATTAATTTTAACATGCTTTTATTGTGTAAAGACTTTAAAGGAAGAAGCTTGAAGCTTTAAACGAGTCAGGATAATTTGTTTTGATCTATTTCAGATGAAGGGCACAGCTTTACAATATTCACACAGTTTTTCAAAAGAGATTGATGTTTTTAACATTAATATAACAAAAGCTGCCTTGAATTAAAAAAAATATTGTAACTGTTTTCTTACCCCCTTATTCACACAAAAGTTATAGGATGTTTTAGCTATTGAGCTGTTTAGTCCCTCTCAGTCAAAGAATAATGAATAAGGGGTTAGCTTGTATTATGGCTTGAACCTTCTCAATGTCGTTTTCCATTTTATTAATGTTTGAGATTATGTTATTTCCATTATTTAAAGAATTATAAGAATCTCCAAGGGGATGTTTCAGTTATGATTTCTAAATTCTTACATAAAGCATTCCACAATTCGGTGCCTTTATTGCTCTCTTAAGTGCTTTTAAGAAAACAATATGTGTTACTAAAAAAATATAACTTGTAGCGTCATGTAATGACTGATAATGTATTCTTAATTTCGCTACTCACTACTCACAAACTAATGTATCGCGTAAACATTGTTATTTTAAAACTTTATTTGTTTAAAATGCATTTTTAGTACTTATAACGAAATATATACTTCCTATTTATGTATTTCTTTGTTTCAGTTAAATAATTTCCCATTTTAGATTTTGGTTTCCCGCGCCGCAGTTTACAAAATCAAACACGCATTTTAAAACAGTAATTATAATTTATTCACAAAACGGGTAACATAGTAAAATGATAATGATCTATTTCGTTTCTTGATCCTGTAACGCGCGCAGAAACAAAATGAAAATGGCGGACAGACTCATCTCGCCCTAAGTAGCTCTCGTAACTCTGTCTATACTCCTACTCTACTACCAAAACGTCCGCAGATAAATAACCTATATAATAATGGCGGCCAAAGGGGAGTAGGAGGAAGTATTGACAGACCTACGAATAAGGGGAAGCAGCATGACTTCATCTGCCATTCTCAACTTGGTTTCTTATTGGGTAATAGGTATATCGCATTCTACTGCACCAAAAAACTAAAACAGACTCTATTTATAACGTAACTTAAATCCAATTCAGTCTAGCCGAGTATCTGCAGCTGCCGGGGGTCGTCGGCCGAGTCCGCCACCAGGTCGCCCCAGAATGTGCCGTAGTTCTTCAGCACTGTGCCTCTGTGGATAGATGAGAGGAAATAAGTATACAGGGTGTTGCAAAAGTGGAAGGGGATGAATGAAATACGAAAAGGGGTCACTTTTAACAAATTTTGCTCTACGACATAGTAAAAAGCATAGAGAAAAAATAAACAATTGTGAAAAGAGTGCACTCTCGAGGAGTTTTTTGTCATACTCTATACGTCATACTGAACAGCACCATCTCTTTATATTTTTCAGCCTCATTGTACATATATACAGGGTGCCCTGTTGGGACACCCTGTATATATAGATATTGTTATCACAAGTTAATAGCCGGATCACCACCAAACGATCCAATGCGATCCGATCGCCTGATCCAAGAAGTTTAGATGTAAGATTCCTTGGATCGCGCGATCGGATCGCATTGGATCGTCTGGCGGGGATCCGGCTATTAACTTCAATCTATAAAGATATAAGAAATATTTGCCTTAGGGTGCTTTTCCACCAGAGATGTGCTATGCAGCTATGCTGCGAAGATGTGATATCTACGCTACGAAAATATGTGACCGTTTCCACCAATACTACGCTAGGTAGCTGTGCGAGGAAGATGCGCTACGAAGATGCGCCGCCGCAAAGTAGCTGTGCGAGAAAGATGCGCATCTCGAGCTATGCTATGTATCGATAGTAGGGAAACGACGCACATACATAGCTACACCACTCGCGATGGTCCATAGCACATATCCATAGCACGCATCCATAGCACACATCCATAGCACGCATCATTCCATACAAAAAACATATCTTAGTTGAATCCGTTTCCACCAGTGCTAAGCTATGTGCACCAATAAATATGATTGGTGGATATCAAACGCATCCATAGCATCGTAGCATAGCACATCTCTGGTGGAAAAGCACCCTTAACGTAGTCACACTACACAACAGTTATTACATTTATTAGCTAAATGTAAGTTCAATCTATTTATGTACCTACCTCTATGCAACAATAAATAAAAAACAAATTATTATATAATTCTTTATTACCTCGCATATAAGAATGTTTCAGTTCAGTTTTGTTTATGTCCCTTGTAAAATAATATGCGAGTGGGTGTGTGTATTCCTTTTTTTTCCTTTCACCATGAAAACCAATTCATGTTTTGCTAGTTTATGTTTCCCAAGAGAAGCAAATCCTTTCAATTTGATCTCTAGCGGCATCATAATGCACTTGTGGTGATAAAGTCATTTCGTCCAAGATAATAGTGCATCATTTATCCTCGTGAGACAAATCTTTGACGACATTTATCAGTTTGGTACACATAGTATTTTAATCTTCAGCGGATATGAAGATGTCGATCGCTCTTTGCCAGTGCCGCCATTTCAGCTCGGTTCCCGTGGAACCACATGGAACCTGGATCCATATGGAATCTGTCAGGTCGCAAGAATTTCATAAAAACACTTTTTGCGGATAAAGATGCTTTTTCTTGACAAATCATGTTTATTTTTATTTGTAGGTAAGTATATAAAATTTATAAATAACGATATACCGAGAATATAGGCTTTTATTACAAAAATGTTATTTGCGAGTTTGCGAGACATTGTAAGACAACTGACAGAACTGACACTGACACTGACACGCAATTTCTTCATAATAGCCATAGATCATGACAATGTTAACATTCAAATATACTAATTATCTATGTATCTTGTTATTGTTCTAGGGTCTTGTTCATAACGCCATCTTACATCTTTTTTGGTAATAAGAGTAATATAAAGAGATGGCGCTACCTTCTACTAAAAGTTCAGCCATTAAGGCACTGACCCCCCCCCGTAAAAAGTCACGTGACGTCACCAAAGAAGTTTCAATGGAGATGCTGGAGGTCGGTAGCGCATCCCCATGCAAAGAGAGGATCCTCCGACCAGGCCAGGTGATGTAGCCTGGCGGGCAGCTGCCCGCTGCCCAAACAAAGTAATAATAGTACTTACCTACCTATTTTTATCTCAAAGTTGAAATAGGCACTTACCTACTTACTTTGTGTTATTTTATTAAGTACTCGATTTTTTTGTCATAAATTTACTACAAATTAGTTATGTAGGCTGTTTGTTTGCTTTTACTAGAATTACGGTACCGTTATTCAAGTTTATGTCTGTGGTTCTAACTAGTAACTAGGATTTTTGTCTTGCGAGTTCTAAGATTAATTGCCCCAGTGAGTCACCATGTTTTTCGGAACCAAGAGCAACTACATTCATAAATCCCTGTAATGTGCATAAAATTACGATTATAATTTACGCCCGTATCCGCACGGGTCAAGGCAGACATATACACACATTGTTCATACATAGAAACTTTATTATCCTAATATCGAACGTTAATCCAACTTGTCTGAGGGGTCACTCTATATGACGTAAAACTAAGTTTCGGAGCACTGCAGCGCAAGCCACGTCTCTATCTCGTAGTATTAAACGTGCCGATTGCACGACAGTTCTCGTTCAATTTTGTCAGTATAGAGTGACCCTCCTGGAGCAAAAGCCCCAATACGTAAGGTCATACAAGCTCTCGTGTCGACTGTAATTGCGACACCACATGGGCCGGTTGTAGGTACTTGTGCAGTGAAAGGATATCTTTAGAGACACGTGGGTTCGGTCGCTTGATCCTGTATGTATAAGTATATTACTTATTGTGAACGATAGTACCTAGTTAGGTATACAAATATACATGCAGTCAGCTTCATAGGCAGCTTTAGTAAATTCACCTAGATAATTTTATTTAATTTTTAGAAATCTCATTACTTTTATGTGTTTGCCTCTGTTTGCTCCCCAATAATATTATAAAATAATATAATATAATAATGAAACTTCAACGTCCTATTGCTACATTCGTTTACACGATGTGTGTATATGCCCTGTCCTAGCCGGAACGTATGAGATTAGAACACAATCCGATTCCGTTGATTAGCTGTCGATATCAGCGAGCGTACCGAAAATTCAGTCATGTTAGTTCTGTAAGCTATGAAATTCAACAGTAGTTAACTCACGTGTAAGTAAATACCGTATTTATTACGAACCGCGATATAGAATGTTTGCCTACGTCGTCGTCGTCGATAACGAACATGTGTAGCGGCCGCTGCTTTATTCCTCTGTAACTAACCCTTTCACGACGATATGACGAACGCCTTTTCAGCTGTAAGATTATTATAGCAACAGGGTGAATTTCCCGCGGCCAAAAATTGCGTGGCATCAATGAAATCGGTACTAAAAAACCAAGTTATAATTTTCTAATATTTTTTTCCGGTAAAGTGAAATAGTTATCTATGTGTAGCACTAAATATTTTATTAATAGGATTAATGGATATTTAAAAAAAATATATTAAACCCCCAAATCTTTCATTGCCGTGTCTGTCCCCACGTTACCACGTTTTGTATTATTCTTCATTGAGGAAAATATATTGAGTATTGATAGTTAAACTTAGTTTCATTTGATACATTAATAGTTAAAGTATTGTCACGGAATACATTTATTGAAATATATAAAGAATATAACAAACGGTAAGTGAAAATTCATGTGTCCCAGAACTTCTGTTCATTGCCGTGTCCTAAACATGATCAAGGCTATTGTTTTACCTATGAACTTGGGTGCCCCCCTCAGTGCGCTAATCGTTTCTTACAAGTGTCGCCTAACTGCTCGACGTGGAAGGAGGTACATCGGTGCCCGCGTTTTTGCGCTATAGTGAAAATCAGTAAAAATTTTGGGGACTGGACATTTTTTCTTTCATTGCCGTGGATAGATATAACTTCTATAAAATTAAGTTTGTCTTCTAGAGTAAGCATTCAAAAGAAAGCTTTTTGAAAATATTTACCTTATAAAGTGTTTATTTCTTCGAATACTTAATACTTTTTTAGTTATTTATATTTAATGCCTTGATTTTCATCGCCATGCTTTCATTTCCGTGGCTTCCGTGGCCAATATTTGCTATGGCAATGAAAAAAAAGCCACGGCAATGAAAAAAATTTCATTGCCATGTCTTGTAAAATAATTTGTATTCATTGCCGTGGTTATGTTATTCATTTCCGTGGCCAGGTTATTCATTTCCGTGACTTATGTTTTCATCGCCGTGGTATGTATGATTAGGCAAAGTAACATATCTTTTACCTGTAATACAGGTAATACCGATCACTGTCATTACCTACAGAACTAGTCAAATTACCTCTTTTTGCAGTGCGTTAAAACGGGTGAGTATCTTTTTTTTTTTTATATAAAAAAAAATAACAATCACAACATAATTATAATGAACGTTATGTATAAATAAGACCGGTGGTAGCTCAGTCGGGTAAGCGCCCGCTTCCCACTCCAATAATGCGGGTGCTAATTCCGGCCCTGCATGTACCAATGTGTTCCTTTGAATTTAAATACAATGTATACCATCGCTCTTACGGTGAAGGAAAACATCGTGAAGAACCCTGCATATCTACCTATAGATTTAGCACATCTAGATAATATGTGAACCCACCAACTCGCTGTGGACCAGCGTGGTGGGAAATGGTCCAAGCTTAGAAAGGCAGCAGCTTAGACCTTGGGGATATGCACATTGCACAAAGGTCCCATTCGAGAGAGCCAGGTGCAGGTACTTACACCTCCCACAGATAGTAGAATAGAATATAATAGAACATACATCTCTGCAGGAACTCATCTGGATGCTAAGTGGCCTTAATGCTGCTTGCAACGTGTAGGCCTCCGTATGAACTTGGGCAAGACAAAAGTTGGTTCTACCTTTTTTGGCCTAAGATTTATTTGCCTAATCTCGTATTGCATAGTAACGTTTGGTCAAAGTCTCGTTTCGCCGAAAATTGTATGGCATAAATCTCGTTTAGTAAAAATTTATTTCGCATAATCTTATTTAGCCTAATAACGGTATGGTCAAATCTCAAATAGCCTAACAATACTATGGCATAGCTTATAAAAACTACTAATATTCATTTGGCTTTAACTTTGACGAAGCGTCTCCCTACATAGCGCAAACTGGTGCCTTGCATTAGTTATTTAATTTTCCGCTATGTGGGTAACGCTTCGCTGCGCTCCGCTGCGCTCCGCTTTGCTTTCGACGAACATGTGCACCTAACATGCTCCTCCTCGCTTTGCTCGTCGTCGCACCTACCTTTAGGTTTCGATCCCATGGGGTTTAATGGCGATTGTAATAATTATAATGGTCATTCACTTTCGATATTTTGATCATTCAATATCGTGATTTTCGGGATGTAGGAGAAAAATACCACAATTTGTACATTTAAAACATACTGAATATAGTATTTATTAAGATAATATTAGGAGAAACAAGATTATACCAATACGAACAATTTGAGCAAACGAGACTTAGATGTTTCAAGTTTGTGGCAAAAGAGTTTTAGACGAAACTAGTCTTATGCCACATAAGTCTTGGCAAAGTGATGATTCTACCAAAAAAGTTTAGACATTACGAGTTATGCGAAATGAGTTTAGGATAATAAAGATTAGGCAAGATGAGGGGAACCCGGTGCAGAGGCCTGGACACTGATGGTGGGACTGGTCCACCGATTTAAAGTCACTCAGCGTGCTATGGAGAGAGCTATGCTTGGGGTTTCTCTAATGGATGGTATCAGAAAAGAAGTTATACGTCAGAGGACTAAGGTTACCAACATAGCTGTCAAAATATGCAAGTATAGGCAGGTAGCCGGTAGTGGCTGGATTCGGAAGACCGAGGACCGAGTGTTGTGGCGCTCCTTGGGAGAGGCCTATGTCCAGCATTGGATGATTATAGGCTGATGATGACAACATGTACATTTCATATTATTATACCAATTAAAATATACTATGATTTAGCATAAAGTTCATAAAATATTCTATCATATCACATAATGTGTATTAAATTACACAACACCATCAAAACCTCTAGCACCACAACCTAAATATAGGTGCGATGACGAGAAAAGCGAGGAGGAGCGGTTAAGTGCACATGTTCAGCAAAAGCGAAGCAGTGCTACATGGGGAGACGCTCTATGTTTAGGTTTTGGTGCAAGGAGTTTTGACTGCGTTATTATTATTGGCGCTATGTAGGGAGACGCTTAGCTGACCAACATGTGCACCTAACCGCACACGCCTATGTTTATATTTTGGTGCTAGGTGTTTTGCCGGTGTTGTGTAATTCAGCACAGAGAATATATGTCATCATCATCATCACGACCCATTACGTCCCCACTGCTGGGGCACGGGTCTCCTTCCAATGAAGGAAGGGTTTAGGCCCAGTCCACCACGCTGGCCAAGTGTGGGTTGGTGGACCCCAACACAAGCAAGCTTGTGCTGAGAGAGTTGTCGGGTAAGTGGGCAACCCGACTCTCAGGTGTTTTCAAGCCGCCCGAAGGCCTCTGACTAGGCTTAACGACTGCTGCCGAAGCAGCAACCGGGACCCATGGCTTAACGTGCCGTCCGAAGCACGGAAGCGTCCAGAAAAGCACCACTTGAAATTGGTCACCCATCCAATGGTTGACCGTGTCAGTTGTTGCTTAACCTCAGCGATCAGTTACGATCACTGAGGCCCGCTCGACTACGGACGCTTGATATGTGTCATATTATAGAATATTTCATGAATTTTACATAAAATGAACAGTATACATATTGGGTATTATACCTTATAAAAATATAGATGTTATAGGTAAGGTTTATTATATGTTGTGAACGTTATTAGTGTGAAATGAAATATTTTGTTTTATACGTCGCAATACGGACCCCACAATGCTACTTAGAGAATTCCATAGTATATTCTTATTTTTTTATACATACTGTCGTTCTTTCTTTCGTTCCAATATCTACAATACAATACAATAGAATACAATACACTTTATTTGCACCAAGAACAAAAAATTACAAAAAAAAAACAAAACTTAAAAATAAAACAGTACAAAGAGGCGGCCTTATTGCTTATAGCAATCTCTACCAGACAACCTTTGGATGGAAGTGAGTGAGTCTATAATGATTGTGAGGTAGTTGTGGTGCAAGTATATACATAAAAATATATACTACTTAAACAGTACATGCACTAAATAAATATCTAATAACTATATATCTATCCAAATATTTCTGCCATGCATGCCTGTCTAAGTTTGCGTTTCAATCACAGTCTTTTTTAAAAATTGCAGTGGATTGATTCTTTCATTTCCATTGTATACAGTTCTTTCATTGCCGTGGAAGTTTGTTTCATTGCCGTGGGCCTTTGTTTCATTGCCGTGGACGCTTTTTTCATTGCCGTGAACGCATGTTTCATCGCCGTGGCACGAAATTTTTAATCATCCGTATCTCGTTAAGTTTTTAACTTATCTGCTACCCATTTAGTAAGAACACTAACATTAACAAAAACTTCAATAAAAGCGTTTTTCCAATATAAAAAACCTTAAGATAAAAATGTCCACGGAAATGAAGATTTTTTAGGACTTGTTGAAATCCACCCAACAGTTAAAACAGCAACTCACGTGAAGTAAACCCGTCCATGACCACCCGGGGCCCGCCACAGCAGCGTGGCCCGCGCCTTGTCTCTTGGATCAGCGTGCGTGACGGCGGCGCACTCGGGATGTACCGTGGTGTGCGGCGCCGCCTCCCACGAGCCCAGCCATTCCTGGGTCTCGGCCGAGCGGGCTTGCAGGAAGAAGCCTTTGAAGGGTTCCGAGCCTTCGATTGTTACTGGAATGAGGAAGGGTGGTGGTTAAAGATCATGGATTAGGTAAGTACCTACCAAAGTACTTATAAATAAAGGTTATGTTTTGCAGTAAAACTGTTGTGTTGACAGATGTTAAGGGTATTTAGCGGTATCAGTGCGACACGGGATATCCGGCGCTGGATATCATAATAATATCAACATCGATGTCTCGATAACTAACGATAGTAATTTCAATAGGCCAAACCACTGGAGTTCGTATTATGCGCTTTACTTAAGTACGTATTTAAGTTGCTCGACCCATGTTGCTGATCAAGATGTTATACAAATTGCTATCGATTACGCTATCGACTTGAGTCGACAATATTTATGATTCGCACACTGATTATCTGCACCGCAGAAATAGGTGAACAGCCTTCTTCATGTCCATCTACCCATTAGTGACTCGCGATCGAGAAGCGGCAAAACGCTCGACCTCGACCACCCGCATCCAACGTGGAAAGACCAAGGTAGTCTTCGAGGGGTGCTTATAAGTTTATAGTTTTCTGATGAATTATTTAAAACATAGGTATTACAATACTAATAGCAGGTAGGTAACTACTTAAGTACCTAATTATTTTGTGTACTACTTGTATCAATTAACCGGTCCAACTGGTTTGACTTACAATACAATAAGTTTCGTAATAAACAATGTACTCGTATGAGCTTTCATAATCAGACTACGACGACTATGTAGTATGATGACAAGTATGTCCGTAACTTGCATTAATTGGACCTAGGCCTAGCTATTGGTGTATATTATGCTCTAGAGTCTAGGGCCCTGGTACTCAACCTTTTTTTTTTCGCGGGCCACAAAAACATTTAAGTCATGGTTTCGCGGGCCACAAGCAATATTTTTTTGTTTTTTTTAACTATTATAAAGCGATGTAAACTATCGAATATAATATAAAAAACACACGTATATTCCCTATTATCTCTCATGGCACGCGGGCCACTGATAAAGGCCTGGCGGGCCGCACGCGGCCCGCGGGCCGCAGGATGAGTATAGCTGGTCTAGGGTTTCCAAAACGATATGAAATTAACATGAATTTATAAGTAAAAAATACTAATTTATACTTGAATTTTGCGAATATTAAGGTTATTTATTCTTACCACCTATATATATACACCTACGTAGACCATGTAGGACCTTGTAGGTATTACGATACTAGTATGTAGGTCTACAAGTAGGTCCTCAGGGAACGACGGGGTTTACCGTGTTTTTGCACTTGGGTATAGGTTTAGTTACTATAGGTACCTACCTACCTACTGATTTGGTACAATAACATGTGTGTGACCTCCGTAATAAAGTAATAAGTATCTAAGTGCAGGTATGTATGTATAAAAGTTGGTGCCTCTAGAACTTAATATGCTTAAAAAGTCACACGCTTTTGCGCAAGTGGCATTGAAGATTTTATCAATGAATTTCGCGAACTCGCGGGCACATAGGTGGGTAGGTACTTTGCCAATTACACATCATTATAACCACCGGTACCAATCTGAATAAGCAGGCATACTTTAGGAACGCTAACCACAGAGGGCTTCTTAGATAAGGGATGTGATTTAGATGTTCTTAAGAATTTCTTTAGGTTTACTGGCATAGGTACGTACTCGTACATAGTACAAATTAAGTGTGGAATCCGGTCTACTGTCTACTATAGACTGACATCGTCGGGTTGCCGGTAGAGGCTGGATGTAGGACGACCGAGGACCTTTATAGGACCTTTTAACTATAGTGTTCTGGTGCTGCATGGCATGGAGGAGCTTTACATACAGGAGATTAAATGACCTGATTATCATTTATTTATTAAAACTAATTTTATAATAGTTAAGTACTTACTAGTAATGAGATCATTAGGCGCGTACGTCGACGCTGAAGCAGTGACCCTATAAGGCGAGGTGTGCGGCGGCTGCGACCGGTGTTGGCCGTGGTTGGGCTGGTTGGCTCGCATCTTCACGCACGCGTCTATGGGCGCCCCATCCGGGAAACACAGCGCCGAGCACACCATAGACAATAAGAGCAAAGCGCCTAACATCTTGTTCCGAGGATCAGTAAAAAGGTTAAGACTAAAGAGGTCGGTGGACGGTGATCACTTTTTTAACAGGTTTGAATTTGGAAACGGTTATCGGTTTCGGTGTAGCGCGCGACTGTCGCCCGCGCAGCTTTTGCACTCACTTTTGTAAGTACGGGGCGAGGTGACCGCTCGCAGCGATCTAGATCTCGACAGATCAATTAAATGCTCACATGAGATTGTTTGGGTGCGCCCGCGCCGCCTGCTCTTGCGCAAACAGTGTGCAGTTGAAGGTAGATAGGTAGAACTTAACTAAATTTTATCGATTGATTCATGCGTGTCTGCTTTGATTTATCTTATTGGTAATTAATGAAGGACATTTTAAATGAGGCTACGGTTTCATTAGAGCTTTATTTATTAGTATCAAAAAGTTATTACATTAAGTAGTACCAAGTAAGGAATTAATAAATTGTGTTGTAGTTTGTCAGGTATGTATTGGAAGCCTTCACAGTCATAGAACACAATAGTCTTGTGTATGGAAGTCACCTCAAATTCAATCATCAGATGACGCATTTTCGTCGAAGCCACTGTAGCTAGTTACCTCTACGATACGAATAATCTATACGTATACTCCAATCTGTACAAATTCGCAAGGATGGAACGAAAGTCCCAATAAACTGTCATCCAATGTTAGGCAGGTGCGTGATCTCTAATCAGTTATCAAGAAATACAATTTTATCTTCAGTTTTCCTATTAGGCGACAGCAAGCTAGGGTCCAACAAGACACCACTGGACTCACCAAACTCCACAATCTGCATGATCTCATCAAACATCATACTATCAGTTGAAACCCTGGGATTCCTTTCACACGCATCACTAAAACGATCCAACTCTGCATCACCGTGACCGCATTTGTCGTCCAAACCGTTGTAGTCTAAAGAACCATCACAAGAGCTTGACCGAGCAGATATATCCCCCACCCAATCTTGCACCTCAAACGATCCACTCGACGTATCATAGTTCTTCAATTTCCGTGGATCCAGTTCCACTTCCATTCGATCCAGCGAGTCATACCCTTCATTGACACAAGGGACGACAGTCTCGTAAACCGGTTCTAGTATTTCTGCGAATCGTTCTGAAGGGTTGATAGAGATGATTTCTGCCGTGTGCAGTGCAGGGTTGTCTCGAGGGTAGAGTTCCTTGTCGCTGGAGTGTGCTGAGGAGCTGAAGGCAGCCTTGGTGGCTCGCCGGTAGTTGCCGTCCCGGTTCACGATGGAGACAACTGACTCTTCGGTCTTCTTGTAGGTTGCTTTTACTAGGTTGTGTACCTGTAAGAAATTAAGGTGATTTAAGATTGGTTCACTGTTTAGTTTGCTAAATGGGGTGCCTTATGTTGGTGGTTAAGATATGATGCAAAGAACTGACCACTGAACTGACTCTTGACCTTCAGACAAGAGGCAAACCTCAGGGAAGACCTAATTCTATTAATTAGTAATCTTCACCTTGAATTTCAGTTACTCAAAGATCTAGTCGTACCCTTGTTACTTTGCTGTTATGTCATTGCCAGGCGCTGTGTATTAGTCTATGATTAAGGTATGACCAATGACTTTCTTGTTGAGTCTCCTCGAGTCGAGTAACATATATTTTTTTCTTTTAAATACTTTACCTACTTACCTACCCAGCATACCTGGTCTATCAGTGACTGAAAACCATCTGAAAACTTACTTATTTGACTGGACAAACCTTACATACGAGTAGTACCTACTAGTTTTTATAGGCTAAAGTTACCTCCTTATTAGCATAACAGTAGAGCAGCGCCACCACGGCGCCCTGCAGGCTCTCCAGCGAGTACGTGCAGTAGTAGTACGCCTGCTCGAGAACGCACGACGCGGTCTGCGGTCGGAACGCGGTCAGCAGGAACTGCGTGCCGAACAGTGGCATCAGGAAGAGGGTCGCTTTTGTTGTGTTTCTGCGGGGGAGATTAGTGGTTGTAAATGGGTTAGGAATAGAATGAATGCCTGTCTCTGGCTACCTCTGGGTTACCTGGATTGCCTGTGAATAGAATATATTGGAGTCGGTATGTAACATAACCGAAATCGGCAATAGAGGTAACTACTTATATTGTAACGACTGAAAAAAAGCCATGCCCGAAAGAGTAGTTAGGCAGAGGTGAGTAGCAAGCGACACAGCTTATACATATAAGTATGCAGACCCTCAAAATAAGAGTCAGATAGGTACATGTATAGTAGTCCTTTCTCAAGGAACGCCTCAACACTCTGTAAACGTACTTTCTCACCCTACCTAGGGTGACAGAAAACAAAAACACATCTCGTAACTTTTCAAATACTCACAGTTGATTAGTGCTCTCCGCATTCCGTATCTTAGCCGTGAGCAGCGCGCGCAGTATATCCAGGAACAGCAGCGTGTTGACTAACAGGATGGCGATACGGGGGGCGTCCAGCACCCACTGGATGTTGGCCACCGAGTACACCACCCAGCACGAATGGTCGTTGTAGATAGCCATTAGTGCCGCCCAGATGATTACTGGGACTATTGTTATTACTGGAAGACGGAAATGAAAGGTAAAATTACTGTAAACAAGGTTGTTTGGAAAGAGGAATGAAAAGAATGTGAGGAGAAGAGAACGGAAGCTACTGATACTAGAAGATGAGAAGTCATATAAGGACAAAAATACTTACTATACCTTCTTAGAACTTATAGAAGATAATTATATCTTCTTATGCGTTACAAAATGAAAGGCAAGATCTGTGATTATTTAGGTAAGTACTTATACTTACTTTTGGTCGAAGCATATCCAAGAAATTCATGGATAAGTATGTATCTAGCTATCAGTGCACCCATGGTCGAAGGTGCACCCATTCAACATCAACAGCCGCTTATTATACAAAAAGTATGCAACCAACCTGCCCCAACCCCGTACAACAACCGTTCGCTGATCTTCTTCTTGAACACGGCCACAATCAGCCTGTGCAGGTACACTCCTTCTATCAGCATACATACGAACACCGCGTTGACAGACGCCCGCTCCAGGGCCGCGAGTATCCGACACCCCACGCCGTTGGCTGACAGCACTGATGATGTGGTGCTGGATGATAGCTCGTCTATGTAGATCTGTGGAGAGTGTGGAGGATGGTTAGAGGGCGAGAGGCGATGCAGATAGGAAAACGGTATGTCGCCGTCAAGTATTAGGATTAAGGAGGATAGCAGCACTATTGACTTCTACAGGCATACCTCGTCAATATCGTATTTTTATAGAGGTAATAGGTACCTGATGGCAGTTATGCCAGCTATGCTATGTATGTAGGTATGATTATATGTACGGTCAAGTGCAAAGAAACCTGACCCCCCTCTCATACTAACAATGCTTCTGAGGGGGTCAGGTTTATCTGCCCCTTACTCCGTACATAGAAGCGGTCTGTGGAGTTTCAGTCTACGTAGCAGGAATGCTTCAATCCTATCTAGATACCATTCAGCATGTCAATTATTGAACTCATTTTGCGCACAGCGGAGTTTATAAACCCAAACATCCACCACAAAAAACCAAACACCAACCTCAGTCCGACTGACAATAACCGCGACATTCCTCACAATGATCGCAATCAACAGGTTCCTGTGCAGAGCGACCCTAGTGACCCTCAGGCGACGGTAGACGACAAACACCAGGACGGCTGGTACGCAGGCGGCGATGGAGGCGGAGAGGAGGGCGATGTGGAAGCGGTACCGGCGCAGCAGTCGGGGGGCCACGCTGCAGGTGGAATAGTCGGTCTGCTCGCTCCACGTGCCGTTGGGGTTGCATTGCTTGCTGCTGTAGTCTGGGGGTGGAGAGTATATATTATAATGGTAAGTTATTTGTGTTCGTTTAACATGGATCTACCTAAGCACCTCTACTAGTGGACTAAGCTGGAGCGAGGCCAAAAGTACAGTCGAAGATAGGCGGAAGTGGCGGACGTTAGTGGAGACCCTCTGCACCTCTGGGGTGCTGCAACAACCTAAGTAACTACTTATCGTTAACTGGGCATGTTCGTAAATGCCATCAATGACGATGGAATGTTATTTGTTGTTTTCTCACCTCTGTTGTAGCTGGAATGACCTATTAAGTATCACCAAAGTCATATTAAACTGTCTATGTTTACCGTGACCGCAAAAGTATATATACTTAGGTAAAGTTCTTGATCTCAATACGGCCGCAAGTTTCCGTCTTATTTTGTAGAACCGACTTCCTTGTTGATAAACCTGTCAGCTAAGCGCCACAATACAAGTACCTATTCCTATCAATGAGACTCACGTTCGCAAGACGGGCCGCTGTTGGAGTAGGCGAAGTCAGGACAGACCTGGGCGACCACGGAGCCCGCCTCGGCCTTCGCCCAGCACGACCAGCCGTCCCACGTGCCGCGGCATGTGCCTGATTCTGGAACATGAGAATATGGCTTGTTTTAACTTTTCTACAGTCTTAGGAATCGTCTGTCTTTACAATATGTCAGTAACCATGATGGCTGAACTGCCAGGTGTTAGGAGGTTATTATTTATCCTCATCATTATGAAAGAAGATGATTATTGATTATTGACCCAACAGAAGATATTTTCGGAGATAGAAAGTCGTAAGAAAAATCATAATAAACCTTCAACCAACAATCACTTAAGTAGTTAGGTACTGTTAGACTTAGGCCTCTCCAGAGGTCAACACATGCAACCTCTTAAAGGTCATCGACAAAGTTCCACGCTTCGAAGCTTTCCCTCACTCATTCCATACCAACCTCTCCCCAAAACAAAAGCCGGCAGCATGTCCTTATTCATGTACTGGTCGCAGCAAGCCTCGGCTTCATACACGCACTGCTCCCAGCGCCCCCGGACTGAGGGCAACAGCGCCGCGCGTACCGCCTGGGTGACCTGCTCCAGGCGAGGGTCGTAGGGGTAGCAGCCGCATTTGCCGTCTTCTTTCTCCTGGGGAGGTGAGAGAGTTGGTTTTGATTGGCTGAAGTCATGTATTGTATAGGTATATAGCATAAAAAAGATGATCACAATCCCTGAAACGATAGGTAGTCAGAGGTGACGCGTACCAATTTTATCTAGTTATCCATTTGCACTGAATAGATTCGCGGGAAAAGAAAACTCTACCTAGGTACCTATATCAACTGCAGGCAATGAAGGTCAGAGGTGTCTCGTTTAAGCACGGTGATGCAAAAGTAAAATCGCAAGCGGACCGCTCATGTTTCTTTGTTAGTTAGGTAGGAAATGGATCCTAGTTACCTAAATGGATCTAATTTCTGTTGAGATTGTGACGTGACGAAGCACTTACAAGCTCCAAGCAAGGCGCGAAGTGTTCTCCGTAGAAGCATCCGATGCGCAGGTCGAAGGGGATCCGCCCGCCGACGAACAGCTGGTCCGGAGTGAACCGCAGGCAGCCGCGCCCCGCCACCCAGCGGTACACCTGCGAGAAAAAACGGAATAATATAATATTACGAAATAATCCTAATCCTAACTCCTAACTAATATTATAAATTGCGAAAGTAACTAACTGTGTCTGTCTGTCTGTTACTCTTTCACGGCAAAACTACTGAACGGATTTGAATGAAATTTTGTATACAGATGGTCTAGCTAGACCCTGAGAAATAACATAGACTACCTACTTTTTATCGCGGAATTCCTACGGGAAAACTTTTTAAGGCGAAGCGAAGCTCGCGGGCACAGCTAGTATATTATAATCCCCAGCCGGGGATCGATTCCGGAACCTTTGGCATAGCAATCAGGGTCACTAACCACTACGCCATTCGGTCGTCAACATGATCTGTTAAACTCGATATCATCTATTCTGATAGCAACTGAATAATATCCCCAATTAAACTATTCCCCATTCATAAAGAGCCCGTTTAGTTTACGGAGAAGAATAAAAGCTGGCGCGAAAGTGGAGACATAATCGGCCAACTTACCAACGTTCTCGACCAACAAGTAGTAAGCCGGCACGATCGAGAAGAGGACTATCAAAACTATTATCTATTGAGTTTAAATTTTGGAGGATTATAGCTGGAGGGACGTCTAAGTACCTACCTATGCCGAATGCCCAGCAGTAAATTATGACTGCGAGGTGATCGTAAGAACCCAATTATATATAGTTTTAGCTAAGTAAAATCTTATGCTTATTATATTTTATAAGTACCTGCTCGGGGTGCAGATCGTTGCGAAAATCACAGTATTTTCCACTGGACGCCGGTATCGTGTTGGGTGGTTCCTGAGGAAAGAACAAAACGTTGTTAGAATAGAAAAGAATAGAATAAATCTTTATTCAAAGAAAACAACTTATGCTATTACATAGATAAGATAAGATAAGAAGCCTTTTATTTCCCAAAATTTCTTTCGTATACAGTTGTGTTTCTAACTAAATATTAAATTATCAATTCATTTACATCATGCAAAAAAAATTATGAATCTAATTATTAAAATTATAATTCAACTTAAGTTAATTATAGTTAATTAATATAGGTATTTCATTTACTTACTTAGTATAACATTCATTTCATTTAACATTATTATACATTAATATAATAGTGCAATATATAATAGTGTATAGAATAGAATAGAATAATATATTTTTAGATTTATTATGTACATGCAATTATTTTATTAAATAAGCTCATTATTATATTTATATGCATTCCTGTAATTAATTTAATATACATTTTTTTATTAAGAATTATATTTAGTTTAAGTTAATGGGTAGCCCAGTATTGGGCATAGGCCTCCTCCATCGATCGCCACTGGTCTCTGTCGGCGGCGAGCTGCGTCCAGTTGATGCCGGCGGCGCTCACGAGGTCGTCCCGCCAGCGACGGCGCGGCCGGCCGGGGGGGCGGCGCGCCTCGCGCGGGTACCAGTGTAGCATCTTCTCACTCCAGCGCCCGTCGGTTGTTCTGGCTAGGTGGCCCGCCCATCTCCATTTTAGTTGGCACACTAATTTGGCAGCGTCAATAATATTTGTTGTATTTCTAATTATTGTATTTCTTACTTTGTTTCTTAAAGTCAGACCAAGCATTCTTTCTGCGCTTCTTTGAAAGATCTGCATTTTGTGTATAACTTCATTTGATATCGGCCATGTTTGGCAACCGTAGAGTAAAGTCGGTGTCACTATTGTGTCCATTGCTATCTTTTTCAATTTTATATCAATGTTAGATTTAAATATATCCTTCATTGACCAGTATGCACTCCAGGCTTTCTTTATTCTTCTTTCTATTTCTGCCATTTTATCCCCAAACGATATGTTTTGTCCCAAGTACACATATTCATCTACATAATCAATGATTTTTGATTGAATAAGAATTGGGGTTACTTCACTGTTTGTCATAATACATGTCTTCTCAGGATTCATATGTAGACCACACTTTCTGCTTTCGTGATCTAGAGATTGGAGCATGTATGAGAGATCTTCGGCATTTTCACTGAGAATAACGATATCGTCTGCAAAGCGAAGATGGTGCAGGTACTCACCGTTGATATTTAAACCTCGCTCTGTCCAGTCTAGCTTTCTAAATATATATTCGAGTAAGGCTGTAAATAGGTTAGGGGAAACGGGGTCTCCCTGTTTTACTCCACGCTTCACATTAAAGGTTTCGCCTTTTCTCTCCAATTTTACACACGCCTTACTCTTACTGTAAATTTCTTTTAATACATTCAAATAGGTGTCGTGGATTCCTTGTTCTTTTAAAGCGTTCCAGAGAGCATTGTGGGATATAGAGTCAAATGCTTTCGTATAATCTATGAATGCAATGTAGAGATCTTTTTTGTATTCATTATACTTTTCAATAATTTGGCTGACGGTGAATATATGATCTAAAGTAGAGTATCCCTTTCTAAACCCAGCTTGTTCTCTCGGTTGGGCGTATTCCAATCTTGTTTTCAGTCTCGTTAAGAGGGCTTTAGTGAATATTTTATATACTGCTTGCAAGAGACTTATCGGTCTATAGTTATTCATATTTAATGGATCTCCCTTTTTGTAGAGCAGTGTTATAACAGAGATTTCCCATTCTTCTGGTATTTTTTGGTATTTAAGAATTTCATTGAATAGATCAGTTAGTATGGGAGTTAACGGCTCTGCCATTGCTTTAATTACATCATTTGTCACCCCGTCTTGACCTGGACTTTTTTCGGTTTTCAGTGTTAGAATTGCTTGACTTATTTCACTCTCTATGAAGTATGGAACACTCTCTACATTGCTTATGTCATTTTCCTTTATCTCCAAGTTTTGAGTATCGTGTGAATCATACAGTTCTTTGTAGAAGTTCGTGGCAACATTGATTATGTCCATTCTGTTTGTAGAGACTTGGCCTGCGTTGTTCCTGAGTGCAGGTACCCATTTTTTATTTTCATTTAGGCGTTTGTTACCCCTTTTTACTGACCTTCTGGTTTCTAATTCTTCTTTAATGATATCTAATTTATAATTATCTTTATTCTTCTTAATACATTTTCTTGCTCTATTGTAAAGATTCTTGAGACGCTTTTTTTCCTCTGGTGTTTTATCTGGCTTTTCTTTTAATTTATTTCTTTCATATATTAGTTTTTTTACATTTTCAGAAATAATGTAGTCTAATTTATTTGTGTTTTTTTCTTGTGGGAGCATATTTACACTGCTTTTGACTGTGTTAATAATATTTCTATAACTTTCTTGAATTGATGGTGGATTATGCATTGTAAGAGTGGTGTTAGTATTATAAATTTTGGTGAAAATATTTTTAAGTGACTCTTTCTCTATCGGTGTAAATGCAGCGTTTTTCTGTTTGAATTCTTTCCGTGATTTGAGTTTTTTATGCATGTTGGGTAGGTTCAGGGACGCTCGTACCATTCTGTGGTCTGATGGATAGTTTAGGTTGAGAACCTCTATGTTTTGTATGCTATGTATTCTATTTTTCTTGACCATTATGAAGTCTATTTCGTTAAATGTTTTTCCATCCGGAGATCTCCATGTTCATTTCTTTTTAGGGTTTTTCTTGAAGTAACTGTTCATGATGTATAGCTCATTTTGAAGGCAGAAGTCTATCAGAATTTTTCCGCGGTCATTTCTTTCTCCATAGCCCCATGGCCCCATTGCCGCTCTATCTTGACTTGTGCTCTGGCCTATTTTGGAATTGAAGTCTCCCATAAGAATGCAGTCTTGATGTGCATTTTCTAGAGCACATTGAATTTCGGAGTAAAATTGCTCTACTTCCTCTATTTTTGCTTTTCCGGTTGGAGCATATGTTTGAATAATACTCAATGAGCTTTCGCCAATACACACATCCAATCTTGCGATTCGGTCAGAAATTGTTTTAAAATTTATTATGTTACTTTTCAGTTCTTTTTTAACCATGAATCCGACTCCATTTCTACCACTTTTAATACCTGTGTATAAAAATATATAGTTTTCATATTCCAGAATTTCGGTTCCTTCTTTTAGTATCTCCGAAAGCCCTATTATATCCCATTTAATTTCTTTCAGCGAATGCTGTAGCTGTTCTTGACGTCCGGTTCCAAGTATTGATTTGACATTGTATGTACTTATATATAGTATCGAGTTTTCGATCGATGGAGGGTGTTGGTCTGACTCTCCCACGGGGACCAGCCGTACCGGGAGACATGATGTGTTTTGATTGGGAGATTTTTTGTTTAATGATAGATTCGTATTATTTATTTTTGTGCGATTATTTATATATAGGGAGGAGGCCGATGGTTGCTAATGTTCAGTAGGTTGATTGGTTGTTAGGAATGTTTTAATGTCAACTTTGTTTTTCTTCTTAGGCTGATTGTTATTTTTGTTCTGTTCCTTTTTTCTTTCTGTTTCTGTATCCGAGCTCTCTACTTTCTCTGGTGATTCAGGTAAGTTCCTTTTCTTTCGGTTTTGAGTTTCATTTAGTGTTTGAGCATCTCTCTCTTTGTTTGGTAGAGTTATTATTTTTCCATGGCGTATAGCAGCTCTGTTTCCCAGCTCTATTTGGCGGTTCAATTCATTTTTTAGTTCTTGGCGCTCTTGTAATACTTTTTTCGTGAAATCTTGTTTGATGTATATCTGTGAGTTATCTAGTTGTTTTTTATTCTTCAAAAGCTCGATTTTTTTGCCCAAAGTTGTGAGTGTCAGTATGACTGGTCTTATCTTGTCGCTTCTTTTTCCAAGACGTCGCACAGCTTCAATTTCAGAAACATTACAATTAATCTTCATAGTAGAGTTTATGACCTCTAGTACCATGTTCTGAAGTTCCTCGTAGCTACGTTCTGTCTCTTTGAGCCCAAAAAAGATTAGATTTTTTCGTCTCATTTGTCTATCCATTTGCTCTATAGTTGATTCTTGCTCTACAATTTTTTTCTCCAGGAAGTAGGTTTTTTCTTCTACAGCAGTAAATTTTTCATCTAATTTTTGACTAATTGACTGTTTTATATTTTCCTCCATATTTTTCATTTCTTGTTTTTGTATTTTTAGGTCTTCTTGTATTTTTGAAAGCATTTTCATAATTTCTTCCATATTTTTTTTTTTTTTTTAGTGTATAAGTGACCTCTAGCGTTGAGTAGAAGAAGCAAGTAGTAGCGTAGTGATACGTCTTCAATAAGTTCGAAAGATCAATATTGCTCACCTGATTTAGTTTGGCTATTTCTCGCTAGGTGGCGTTATTTGGACTTTTGGGTTTTGTTTATTATACGTAGTTGAGTAATTTTGTAGGTTATAAAGACAAAGTTGTAGATAAATAGTATTTTTTCTTATTTTCATGAAGTTTGAATATGTATGTATGTTGACTAACCCTTTCAATTGACGATGCGCACAAATTCTTTGGCACGGAAGTCAGTTTTCATCGCCTTCAAGTTGTAACGGTCACTTCACTATTTTTTGGTTTTTCGACCTCGATTCGCAATATTTTCTTCTGCTAACAAAAATCCATAGGGTTTTGGCACTTTATAAACTGGTTGATCACTTTTTTTCGTAGAAATATCCAATAAACACGGAAAAATTAAATGCTATTACATACATCCCACAAAACCAAATGTTAATATGGTTTGACTGTGGCGCATGTGGGTAAGGAGTCGCACTACATAACAAATTTATCATAGCTTAGTAGCACATATGCACATTTGTAACTAGGTACTTAAATCCAGCAGTGCATGGCATATTGGTTCATGATGATAATAATTATGGCATGCATGCTCATGACCACGACCGGGAAAATTTAGCTATAGGGAAGACCACCGTCACGCTGTACCAACGACCTTTGACAGATGAATAAGACCGAGGATAAGTATTGTGCCGTAAACGATTAGTTAAATATACCTATACGAGCTGATGATTAAGATACTTAGCTCCACTTGTACCCTTGTCCCCTCAACCATCATACCCTCGTCATGTCGTACCTCGCACACGTACGAGGGTTGTCGCTGGCAGGCGGGCGCCCTGCCGCCGCCGCGCCGCCGCTGTCGCCACACCGCCGTGTTGTCGCGCGCTGTCGCCAGCGAGTCCTCGTATCCTGATACCTGGAGAACAGACAGTATAGCAGGGTTTATCACGGTGGTGAAGTCCTCACCACGGTGAGGAGGAATAGCCAGTTTTACGGATACATACCTACATACTAAAGTACCGCGAACGCGATATCCTATAACATAACATTATGTAGTATATGTATATACTAGTGATGCCACGATATATACCTACAAGGTAGTCATCAATCACAATAATTATGTTCTTAAGTACTTATATCTTTATCTTTCCACCGTGATTTCATAAAAAGTTGCAAAGATTGTTGATTAAAAAGACGACTTTAACTAATACAAATGAATAAATTAGGTACAGTATGTACCTAGACAATAGACATCTAGAAAATTCAGATACTTAAGTATAATACTAGTTACCTTCGTTTTGTAAACAAAGGACATGTTTAACATTCCACATGAATCACTTACATTACACACAACACTCATGTGTATCTAATACTTACAAACAGTCCAAACTGGGATAATAGACAGCAGCAGACCAGCCCCCATACCACCACCTTCACTGATGGCATCATCACGACCGTCACTGACCGATGGAGGGCGTCTAGAACACAACACTAGAACTACCAACTCAATGCCTTGATCCGTCACAATCCTGCATTGAGGACAGTTCCACACAAGGGCACATTTCACCAGCTTTCCACCTGAGCATGAATCACGAAAGTACGTCCAAGATTAATTTTGTGCACCCAATTTGTTATTTTCCACTGAGCCTGCGCGCCCGCACTGACCAACAATTGGTGTTTACTAATTATCCACGACCATCTATTGTTATCTCGAAGATTTCGAGCCGAATTATTATTGAAGGTGTGGAGCTAAACAATACATTTGCATTCCACGACCTGAAAGAGGGGAGAGCCGTCTGATATCACCTCAAGGGATGTACACCTCAAAATTTTGAGAATGATTTTTATACCAACAACATGAGTGTTGACGTGGAAGTCTAGGCCACGTTTTTAGATAAAAAAGAAGTAGTTAGTTAGAGACATTTTGTATAGGTATTTCTCATGAAACAAAAGCAAACTTCAATCAATCCTACTAAGTAAGTATATATATAGTAGTTATTATACTTATAGGTCGTCTATAGCTAGTACGGTCTTTTGTCACTACCATTCAATTTGCTGGGTTGGTCGATAGGTATACTTCTTATCTTATTCCCAGCCCTATTGTATAAAATTTTGCCGTGATTTATAAATAGAGTTGCAAAATGACGGAAAGTTTCCGTAGCTGACGGTCAACTACGGAAAGTTTCCTATAAATGACGGTCAGGTATGGTCAGAATCGAAATTTATTTTAATAGTAAATAATAGTAAAATTTTATGTCTTATCCGTTTTGTATAAGTCACACTTTGATATTAGGTATATCGTAATAATAATAATGGGTACTACTAAGCTGTGATTGCTAAAAAAAATCAAATAGTCGAATACTTTATGAAACAGTCAAACCAAAAATATTGGTTTTGTGGGAATTGTATTGTACCTACCTAATGAATAACACTGCAATTTTTTTAATAAATAATAATAATGTATGTCTGGCCTCTTAGATATATATACTTTTCAGAATATAAAGAAGGTTGCATGTTGCATACCTTTTTAACGTAATGGCAATTGGCAGTTAGGTTGGTGTGTATTTTCTAACACCCATACTAAAACAAGAAATAGGCTAACTAATACCGTGTCAATAAGCTGGTCACAGTTAGAGCTAATTTACGCTTAAATGATAGCGTAATATATGAAAAGTCATCATCAGATGCATCAGAAACTGAAGAAGAATATAGAATAACTGCTCCGGAACCATTTGAGTTCGCAGCGTTTGAAAACTTTTGGAGCTCCGATGAAAATTATTTTTTATTTCACTTTAATTTCTTTCAGTTCTCACAACTATTTTTTGTTTTTTTTGTCGAATGATTTGTATAAGTTGTAACGTGTGTTGTCTTTTCTTGGGGTTCCGCTCATCTCGCATAATCTTTATTGACCAAAACTCATTTCGCATAACTCGTATGGTCTAAACTTTTTTGGCCGAACCATCACTTTGCCAAGACTTATGTGGCATAAGGCTCGTTTCGTCTAAAACTCTTTAGGCACAATCTTTAAACACCTAAGTTTCGTTTGCTCAAATTTATGTTCGTCTATACCTATGTATAATCTTGTTTCTCCTAATGTTATCTTAATAAATAAGATATTAAGTATGTAGTAAATGTACAAATTGTGGTATATTTTTCTCCTACATCCCGAAAATCACGATGTTGTATGATAAAAAAATCGAAAGTTAACGACCAATATAATTATTACAAACCCCATGAGATTGAAACCTAAAAATAAGTGCGACGACAAGCAAAGCGAGGAGGAGCGTGTTAGGTGCACATGTTCATCAAAACCAAAGCGCAGCGAAGCGGAGCGGAGCGTTTTCCAAACAGCGGAAACAATACAAGGCACCAGTTTGCGCTATCTAGGGAGACGCTCCGTCAAAGTTAAAGCCAAACGAATATTATTACTTTGTATAAACCTATGCCATAGCATTATTAGGCTATTCAAGATTTGGCCATACCATTATTAGGCTAAACAATGTTATGCGAAATAACTTTTTACTAAACGAGATTTATGCCATACGATTTTCGGCGTAACGAGACTTTGACCAAAAGTTATGCAATACGAGATTAGGCAAATAAATCTTATGCCAAAAAAGGTAGAACCCTTTTCTTGCGATTGTAAAGTGTGTTCACTTTAACATAAACACTTAAACATAATTATATTATTTTTTACATCATTATTATATATTGATACAGCCACTATAAAGATGTAGATAATTAAGTAATTACTCAGGGTAGAACTACAAGAACATGTTTTTTCTATCCATATTTACAATAATAATATACCTACTGTATCTTGAAAGGTTAAAAACGATATTAAGTAGAATAAAAAGAAAAATAAGTACTATTAAAATAAATTTCAATTATGACCGTCATTTATTGATTATGACGGAAACTTTCCGTTTCTGACGGGAAGTTACGTGGTGTAAGGTAAGGTAAGCTACGCGTCTCGCATCTCTATTTATAAATCATTGACATTCACTTTTTATTTTTATCTTATCTTTATCATTCAAAATGGATTAAACAGTCTATCAAACGTCGAATCTTATAAACCTACTCTGATACTTCTTGTACCTAGCACGCAAAATAATGCGTGAACCAGTCTATTTCAGTACTTTTCGACTACTTACTAAAATACTATACCGCGTGGTGCTAGTTCAAACATTTTAGAAAAGTAAGAATACTTAAATAAGTACATTGGTAGGTACATACAGTTCTCCCATATTAATAATGCGCATGCAAATCTTCGCAAACTGTCGTATTCCCGGAAACACCCGAATCATTGAATCGTAAGAGCCTTAAACAAGGCACTTGGATTTTGCACCTTGATTGAAAGAAATAGGAGTCAATATTATGTGTACATAATCGAAAACAATTCGGGCTGTCGGCGGCTGTCAACAATCAGTCAAAGGTCCTTCAGTTCTTGTCAGTCGGTTCTGTGGAATTATATGTATAGAGCTGTTATTACACATCGTTCTTGTTATGTTTTCGAATGTGAATTTAATTTCCACTTTAATAAAATTATTGTTGATGACGCCTATATGAAACAAATTAAATAATATAATATATGTCACATTGATAGACTTCACTTTGTTAATAAAGCCACACTCAAAAGACCAAGTTTGTAATTGTAATATTAATGTGAAATGATCAGTGCTGTAAATACTTTTGAACTAAGATTTTAAAATTTTAATGTAAACCTGTGTTTGAAATCCATTTTTCTTCTTATAATATAAACCTTGTGTTATTCAAACCTTCTTTCATTTGACACTTGAAAAATACTGTAACATTTTCGATGTAAATTTTAATACCTATTACGAATTATCGAATCATATTTCGTTACTGATAAATCAATATCTCTTGTAGCACCAAATACATAATACTACTAAAATTGCATGAAGAAAATGCACTAAACCACTCTAAATACATATTGTTTTCTAACGCTCGGGAAAAACGACCATTGCCGAACAATGACGAAGATTTCTATGCGCATTATGAATTTTGGGAACTGTACCTACCTACTTTGATAAATAACAGAATTTCGATCTACCTTAGATCCTAAAAAGGCAGAGGCCTTTTCACCATTTGGTAACCCATCTATGCTGGTATATCCTGAAAGAAAGAGGAAGAGAAAGTTGGGGACGGGAAAGGGAAGGATATTGTTAATCAGGTAGGTACTTACGTAAAGATTATAATATTATGAAATTGTAAAGTTCTTGTAGCAACTTCTGTTTCGGATACTGAAAGTTGAAGGTAAAGTACGACTCTATAATATAATATATAATGTAGGTATAGTATACATTATATATATAATGTAGGTATAGTATACATTATATATTATAGAGTCGTCCGGAACTCGCTGCTATTTGATAACTAAAAATTATCAATAGCTACTTACTGACCAACTTTCATTATTGGATCAATTCTGAAATTATTATAATGTAGAGTACTTATAAGTAGGTAGTTAACTACATAGGTACTGTATTTTTTTTAAAGCCTATTAGTTTCTCACTGCTGGGCTACTGTATTTAATTATTAAATATTATGATACTTACTTACCTATATCTATCTATACTTACTTAACAACTGACCCGAAGTGATGGCTCCGTGACTTGATAACCCTGAATATTTCAGCGCAAAAATAGTAACTAGGTAAGTAAGTATAAAATTTATATGGCGCGGCGGGAAAGTCGCCACCTAGCGGTACCGCTCTGCACTAACTCTGCGCAAAAGTCGCAATACCTACCAGTAGAGGTTCTAGATGTAATCCGCATCTGTTTTTAAGGGTTCTACCTTTTTTGGCATAAGATTTTTTTGCCTAATCTCGTATTGCATAGTAACGTTTGGTCAAAGTCTCGTTACGCCGAAAATCGTATGGCATAAATCTCGTTTAGTAAAAAGTTATTTCGCATAACATTGTTTAGCCTAATAATGGTATGGCCAAAACTTGAATAGCCTAATAATGCTATGGCATAGGTTTATACAAAGTAATAATATTCGTTTGGCTTTAACTTTGACGGAGCGTCTCCCTACATAGCGCAAACTGGTGCCTTGTATTGTTTCCGCTGTTTGGAAAACGCTCCGCTCCGCTTCGCTGCGCTCCGCTTTGGTTTTGATGAACATGTGCACCTAACACGCTCCTCCTCGCTTTGCTCGTCGTCGCACCTATTTTTAGGTTTCGATCTCATGGGGTTTGTAATAATTATATTGGTCGTTAACTTTCGATTTTTTGATAATACAATATCGTGATTTTCGGGATGTAGGAGAAAAATACCACAATTTGTACATTTACTACATACTTAATATATTATTTATTAAGATAACATTAGGAGAAACAAGATTATACATAGATATAGACGAACATAAATTTGAGCAAACGAAACTTAGGTGTTTAAAGATTGTGCCTAAAGAGTTTTAGACGAAACGAGCCTTATGCCACATAAGTCTTGGCAAAGTGATGGTTCGGCCAAAAAAGTTTAGACCATACGAGTTATGCGAAATGAGTTTTGGTCAATAAAGATTATGCCAGATGAGCGGAACCCGTTTTTAAGCCATTAGAAGTACAACTTTCTCAACGTTTCTATTAAAATAGTTTTTTTTACCACAAAGCAACTCGATCTTTGGCTAAAGGGAATCCAACTGCATCAATCTGTTCTGGCCACACACTATAGTTACCTACGCCTATCGGCCTAAATACACTCAAGAAAGTTAAATAAGTAGGTCGGCTGTCCCATTTCAAAACACAGTAACCGCCAACTTTAAAAAAAAACCGATTCCGCACAAAACTGCATTGTCAGAATATCAAAAAACCGCTTAGAAACGAAAATAAAATTTCTAAAAACCTAGTAACTCCACCCTGCGAAATCAAAAATGCCACGAAACCCATTTCAAAACATAGTAAGAGCCACCAACCATTTTAAAACACAGTAAGTGAAAATGACTTACTAGGTTTTAAAATGGTCAATGGCGCTTACTAGGTTTTGAAATGGTCAGCAAAGGACAATTTTCGTCCGTTAATTTTAGTAAGTCACAAATGGCATACATTATTACTAACACTTTTTTCGAACAAAATATCAGACATTTCAGAACCTGTATCTTTGCACCAATGAGACCTAGAGAGTTGAATTAAAAATAGAACATAAGTAAATTTTGTCTTCTTTATAAAAGCCATAGAGACCTTTCTCGTCAGAACCTTTCTACTAGCCCTATTTTGCATAAACCAAAAAAAAAACAAGTTATAATTAAGAGAAAACTGATTTTTAGATAGAAATTTAGGAAATATTGTCTAATTGAAGGCAGCCATAAATAATTTTCATGTTAGAGCCTTCTTAATATGGCTATTTAATGGGAGGTTTTCAACCATAGACAACGTCCATAGACAAAACCCGACAATAGATGGCGCTAGTAAATCTTCATACTGAACAGGACTGCATATTTTTTTATAGCCGGCATGGATTCGAGTCCTTTCAGCCAATACAAAAATCCATGTTTATTCCACTTGTTTTCATTTTAATTCTTCGGTGTTGAACCATGTCCGTGATGCCTATTAACACCACTAAAATGTGTTTACATTGTCGATATGGCCCCATTCCTGCAGCACATTCACATTGGGTTTCTAAAATCAAATGACTTTTTTCTTTTACTGTTACATTGTATACAATATGTTTCCTCATCTCTGATGCAACCATGCCAGTAATATAATAGTCAGCATTAAAAAAAGCTACTCTGCATGACATTAAAAAATATTCGTCATACATATTCAGAGACGTCTTTAAGTTTTCCCTCCCTGAGAGCTGGGAAAACAATTCTATATCAGCCATATCCAAATCAGGTATAGCCGAGTTACTCGTAATATCTCGGAAACTTTCAGGTTCCGGCACTTTTATTTTGAATACGACTTCCGAGTCGGTTACAACTGGTCCAAACAGCTTATCGTAATCTTCAAGTCTGTAACAATAAACAAATAGTTTAGTAGGTATGAAAAGGCAGTGTAGCTGCATTTGTGGTCAACTGCAAATCAACAATAATATTTAGTTACGTACCTCTGGACAAGCACTGCTTTCTTTCCAGAAAGTTTTGCTTTGCGTTTTCGCAGCTCGTCCTTCAGGCGTACAGTTGACCATGATCCATAGTCTTTTCCCATGATTGTTTCAAGGTCCGGAGTACAGGCAGGGGTAAATCGTAATGGCAAGCAAGGGTCCAGGGGGAGTGCAAAGGTCGGTCGGGTATAGAAGTCACAAAAGTCCAAAAGAATAGCCAGAGTCGTCGAAATTATCACAAAACACAGCACCGGAGACATTCGCGTAGCTACAAGAGAAACCGAATGACATAACATTTGTTTTGTAGTAGGTCTGTGACATTTGTCATCTCCGTTTCCTCAGAAGAATGTAGCTCACTACTAAAAACGACAGGCCGAATGCCATCTATTGGTCGATTTTGGAACTACTGGAAAATCTCCCATTCATTTACATAAAACAAAAAAAAAACATAAAAATATGCCCGTATTTCAGCTATTACTTATAGTGCCGTCGTGTAAAAGTGCTGCAAAATTGGATTTATAATATGTGAAGGATCCCAAACATATAAAAAATGAAATTATTACGCAATTATTGCAATTTCAATATACTTAACTTGTCTTAAATTACACAATAATGGCTCTTACTAGGTTTTGAAATGGTCAGTGAGGGCGGTTTTAGGGTGAGAAAACCATATAAAACCTAGTAAGTGTTTTCTTTTGTGCATTACAGCAACAATTTTAGTTATATTTAAATGAAATAGTATTGTATGTAAAGCCTAGGTTCTGCAGCTTCTTTTAAGCTTACATTTGTTCAGATATCTGTCATAGTTTTACCAGGGCATTGAAATGAAGGGACAAAAATGTTTTTTGGCTCTCCTGAACATTTTGTCTCATGGCTGTTACTGTGTTTTAAAATGGGACAGCCGAGGTAGTGTACTTAACTTTATTAACTAACCAATGACAATAGCAAGTAAGTGTACTTACCTATCTACCTACTAAATTAATGAGCACATCATAGACCGTTCCCCATCCCCATTAGAATAAGTACTGGAGCCTAGGCTATTCAGGATTTTAATTAAATAAAATTTAATGAAGTAAGTACCTACTATGTTATTTACTTATTAGTTTTACGATATAAATTCTGCATGCATGTTGGTAGCAAGCTAGCAAGTTATCTTATAGCTAAACGCCGCCGCGACTCAGGTGACTACAGCAACTTAGCTGACTTTAACAGTCTAAAGGAGGAATTAAAATATATGATTGGCCAACTAATGTCTACTCAATCCGAACGACTGGACAAATTGGAAAACCACATACTTGATATTAAAGATCACACAACTAAGATAGAACATACTAATGGTGAAATTGAAAAGTCTATGACCTTCATGTCTGACCAGATGAGTTCAATTGAGGCACAAATAAAAAAACTAGAGCTTGAAAAAGGCGAAATGGCGCTACAAATATTGAATCTAGAAGACAAGCTTGACTTCTATGACCATCAACTGAATAAGACCTCAATCGAAATTAGGAACGTCCCCAAAATTATGAATGAGTCGAAAGAGAAACTTTATGATACGATTCACTATCTATCTAAACAACTCTGTACTGATCTGCACTATCAAGAAATCAGAGACGTATCTAGAGCACCGTCTAAAAAAGAAAACCGGACCTCTACTATAAGAGTTGAATTCTCAAATACCCTGTCAAAAGCTCGCTTCCTATCTGCATCTAAGATGTACAACAAGAACAATCCCAACAATAAAATTAACTCGAATCTTCTTGGATACCCTGAGCCTAAAATACCTGTCTACGTCGCAGAACAGCTGACCGCCAAAGCCAAAAGGCTGTTTTATTTGGCGCGCACATTTGTTAAGACGCACAACTACAACTCATGCTGGACAACAAACGGGCGTATTTTTATAAAGGAAAAAGTTGATGGAGCTTACATAATAGTAAAGAACGAGCAACAATTAGAAACCCTCAGCAAGCCTAACACAGTATGACTAGTCTTAGATTTCAAAACTGCTACTGATTTAAATTCATGCATGTGTCAAGTATCTGTATTAATCTCATATATCCTTAAGTCTCTTTTTGTTCAAATTTGCAAACTAACTGTATACAACCAAATTCACACAATCACACAACACACACCCACACACAACTCACACTACCAAAACGATAGGTTGAAGTCTCTGAAAGTTACTTCCCCGGTACTAAGACGGCCTACCAAATCCCTTTTAACAACCACCATCCCTGCTCCACCCTTAATATATATTTATTAAATTAATAATTAAAAATGTTAGATAACAACATTAATGCTTTATTTGATTGTTTAGACCAAAACCTTGTGTCAAACGTCTATGTAACAACTCCCTGAAAACTGCAAACTATTTTTAGATCCACCAGGAAAACAATTAAAAATACTGACTTTTAATATTCGCTCAATCAACTGTAATTTTACCGATCTTCAAACTCTCTTACATAGAATAACAATTAATTTTGATTTCTTGATTCTAACCGAATGTTGGCTATCGTGTGCTTCTGATGACAACATTCCACTTCTTGATAATTATACCTTCACAAAGACGTCTAATCATTTGAATAAAAATGACGGGGTTGTTGTTTACGCTAGATCTGATATTCACTACTCTACTGAAGAGATTAACTTTAATGGATCTGCATCCGGTACATTAATAAAAATTAGGGATACCACCGCCATTGTCTCAATATACAGATCACCGTCTACACATGATATTGAACCATTCCTGGCCTCCTTAGACCAACTTCTACCGTCTCTGTCTAAATTTAAATCTGTGATTTTGACAGGTGATATAAATATTAATATAAATCCAACGGATCTTAACACTATTTCACATAACTATTTAAATCGACTTGCTTTCCATGGATACCTCCCGACCCATGATCTACCAACCAGAGAGAATAGTTGTTTAGACCATACCATTATTAGATCTCCCTTCCCGTCTCAAACACTAGTCATAGATACCCCGATTACTGATCATGCTGCCGTTGTATTATTACTCAACACCAAAATTAAATATGACGATCGTTCCACCACTATTACTAAAATAGATTATGAAAAACTAGACAAAGATGTCAATGATCTGGACTTCTCTAGCATACATGGTATGACAGATCCAGAAATTGCCACTGATACCTTAATTAATATGATAAAAACTAAAATAGATGCTAATACAACCGTAAGAACTGTTCCAAAAAAACACAAAATATTAAAGCCCTAGACAACACCAGGACTCTTAAAATGTATAAAAAATAGAGATAAATTACATAAAAATTCTAAATTAAACCCTAATAACGAAATCCTAAAAACAACCTTTCAAAGATACCGAAACTTTTGCATAAAAATTTTAAAGAAAGTTAAAAGACAGTTTGACACTACACAGATACAAAATGCAAGTAAAAATAATAAGTTACTCTGGGATGCTATAAAAAGACTCACAAATACAACATGATATGATATGGTATGTACAATACCTATCTATTATACTTTTGTGTTAGTGTCTTTTAAGTGCTAAATACCAAACTTAACATTCCCAAATCTACAAGATATTAGTCATATCATAGACTGTGTAGAAAAAACCTCAAATAGTGTTAAAGACTGGACGTCAACATTGCTCAATAGAAAAGAACTATATTTATTCCATACTAATATAAGGTCTATGCGTAAGAATTTCAATGATCTCTTGGTTACCACCAAAGACTGCTTATGTGATCTAGATATTATTGTAATTACAGAAGCAAACCTAAAACATAGTGAACTATGTATGTACAATATAAAAGGTTATGATATTAATAGTTGTACTAGAGCTGGTCGAACTGGTGGGGGTGTGTTAGTATACACTCATGTTGACCTATGTGCTCAGCCTTACTTATGTCCAATTCAATTTAAAACTGCTGAAGTGGTCATTGTTACAGTGGGTCAAAGTGCAAATTTAACTTTCATAATATCAATATACAGGCCGCCAAGAATAAATAAACAATCAAAAATTTTACACTTTATATCAGAACTCAATACACTTCTACAACATTTGCCTAAATCAAGCAAAGTAATATTGTGTGGGGACATCAATATAAACCTATTGGACCGGTCTGACTCCAAAACATTAAAGTATGAAAACTTATTGTCTGACTATGGATTCACTAAATGTATCAGTGATGTTACTAGAAGAGAAATATGTAATGGGGTTATTGTTGAGTCATGTATTGATCATATATTTGTGCGTGCACCTACATTTGAAATCAAATCTGCAGTAATACTTCATAAAATTTCAGATCATTATTGTACGGCTGTGGCACTGGAGTCTCTTAATACACATGGTGATGTGCCGAGCGGGTCAACCGGCGCCGCCGGTGCCGCTCCTCCATACCGTGCCGGTGAGTCCGGGAGCGCTCGACGGAGCCGGCGTCGCCGCTCGGCCCGCTCGACGCGCCCCGCCCCCACTGCCCCCAGCTCAGGTACCCAACGCCCTGTATTAGATAATAAAAAAGTGCGAGATGCTCTGTTAGAAACAGATTTCTCTCAACTAATTCATATAGAATGTCCATTAAAATTATATAACGAAACTATAAAGCTATTTAAAAGTGTATATGATAAAAACTCTAAAATTAAAATTATAACTAGTAGTAATAGAGATAATAAGAGTTGGGTAACAGAAAATATGAAAGTTATGTTATTAGAGAGAGACAAACTATTTTTAATCTGGTTGAATGATAAGAAAAACATGCAAAAAAGACTTAATTATACTAAATACAGAAATAAATGTCAAAAAACATTCTTTAAGAAGAGATGTGAATTTGAACGACAAAGTATTATTGATTGTAAGAAAGATAGTCGCAAGGTATGGGAAAAAATTAATGCAATGTTAGGAAATGTCAAAAAGTCACCCGATGATATTATTTTAAAACATTTAAAGCATTTAGGTACTAATTCTAATATATCAACTAGTTTTGCAGATACTTTTAAAGATGAAATAGAACAGATAAGACATAATTGTGATACTAAGTTCCTGTCCAGAGAGAATTATGTAAAAGAAGCACCTATCTCTATGAGATGGCAACCGGTAACAAGTAAAGATGTGTATAAGATAATTCGTAACATGAGTGTAAGAAAATCAGCAGGTAGCGATCTCATAAGAATGTGTGATTTAAAATGTATTATAGATAAAATAAGCCCCATAATTGCTAAACTTACCAACCTCTGTGTGATCCATTCTAAGTTCCCTGAACGTTTAAAAGAAGCTATTCTACGCCCCATATTTAAAAAAGGTGATCACAAATTAACTACTAACTATAGACCCATCGCCATTTTGTCAAGCATAGAGAAAGTCATTGAAAAATGTATTGTGAACCAATTAGGCTCATTCTTAAGCAATAACAACATCTTGGACCCTAATCAACATGGTTTCCAGAGAGGCAGAAGTACTGGAACTCTTTTAACTAACTTTACAGACAATATTAATACACATCTCAATAACAAACAATTTATTGTAGCAATATTTTTTGATTTCAAGAAAGCGTTCGACACCCTCGAGCACGAGATGCTGCTTCGCGCCATGGGGGAGTGCGGGGTGAGGGGGCCAATGAACGAGTGGTTCCGAGACTACCTCACCTCGCGCTCTTACCGCGTGCGTGTGGCGGACTCGCTCAGCGAGCCGCGGGGCGTGCGCTGCGGGGTGCCGCAGGGCTCGGCGGCCGGGCCCGTGTGCTACCTGATGCTGGTCAACAGCCTATGCCGGGTGCTGCGGCACTGCTCGGCGTACATGTTTGCGGATGACCTGTGCGCGTTCCTCGCGGGCCGTGATATGGCCGAGGTCCAGCGTCTTGTGCAAGAGGACGTAGATAACGTAATTAAATGGTCACACGATAATGGAATAATAATTAATGCAGATAAAACCAAAATGTTAGTCATTCACTCACCGTATGCTTTATTATCAAATAACACTTGTAATATAATAACACATTCGTACGAATGTTTTCATAGAATGCAAAATCACTGCACGTGTGGGTCTATAGAACGAGTCGAACAAGTCACTTACCTTGGTATGCAAATAGATGAGAACTTCGGATGGATCAAACATGTAGATTATGTTATGAACAAATTAAGAATTTTATTAAGTAAATTCTATCAACTAAGCTTTAAAGTACCTAGAAGTATATTGAAATGTCTTTATCTAGCCCTGGTTGACAGTATAATTGGTTATTCTCTGCACTGTTATGGACTTACATTCAAAACTCATATTGAAAAGATAGAAAAAATGCAAATAAAATTCTTAAAATTAATTATAGATAAAAAGACAAAAGCTAAATGTAACCACGATTATAGAATCCTTTTTGAAACATGTAACATTTTACCAGCAAGCCTTAAGCATAAATATCTCCTCCTTGTAAACAGCCATGGTAGTGAAGAACATAAAATACCTATCCAGCATACTTGCGGCACAAGAGGGGCTGTGCAAGGAAGGTACCAAATACCATATACAAATAATTATTTTGGTGGAAGAATGCTCTGTAAACAAATACCCAAATTATATAATGAATTGCCGGTAAGTATTAAAAATGAGAAAAAATTATCTTTATTTAAAACATTATTAAAAAAACATTTACTTAAAACTTATTACGATACCTAAAACTTATTATGATTGAGAGTGGTGCCTTCCTTGCACTGCTCACTTGACACAGTCAATATATTGTTTATTTTGTTAATTTTTAAATAACAGCTTAATTAAAATGTCACCGTTTACCCACAGTCAAACCAAAAATATTGGTTTTGTGGGAATTCTTCTGTACCCTATGTATCACTGCAATGTTTATAAATAAATAAATAATAAATAATAACAAAACCAACCGCCTCTCCAACCCAATTGCTTAGCCCATCCACGCATCCTACTCATTCATGCAATAGAGTTAATGAATTCTTTGTAAATATAGCCGATAAACTTGCTAAAAACATAGAGCAAACTGGTGCGGACAAGGTGTTTCCCCCATCTCAGACTCTCTCATCCACTCTCTCTTCTTTTGTACTGCTGCATACTGATCCCGACGAAGTATTGGATGCTATTCGTAGTCTTAAACCACATGCCGCTACAGGATGGGATGGAATCTCTACAATCATCTTAAAAAGATATTCTAAACTTTGGTCAACTATACTAAGTTTTATATTTAATCTTTGTTTTCAAACCGGTGTATTCCCTAGAGCTTTTAAAAAAGCTATAATTCATCCCATCTTCAAGAGTGGAGACAGGAGTGACCCAACCAACTATCGTCCAATTTCCGTATTATCAGCTTTCTCTAAACTTCTGGAACGTATAATTAACAAAAACCTTATTAGTTACCTAGAAAAAAATAATCTATTATCCTCTCAACAATTTGGCTTCCGTAAAAATAAATCTACTGCTGATGCTACACTTCAATTAATTAGTAAAATCGTAAAATTAATTAACAATCGTAAAAAAGTAATAACTATATTTTTAGACTTACAAAAGGCGTTCGACACAGTGCCCACGGCTGCTCTATTAAATAAACTCAGTGATATTGGCATCCGAGGATTGCAACTGGAGTTGTTCCGTTCATACCTCTCGGGCCGTTCACAAAAAGTGAAAATTGGAGTTCATCTAAGTGATGAACTTAGTACCTCGTCTTGCCATGGAATTCCACAAGGTAGTATAGTCGGGCCTTTGCTCTTTTTAGTTTTTATAAATGACCTATGTAACTAAAAATTCAAAACACTTATATATCTTCTTACGCCGATGATACAGCTGTTCCTTTTATACGCCGACTCGTGGCCAGAACTACAAGTCCACGCCCAAACTAGCTTTAATGTCGTCCTAAACTGGCTACAAACTAACTCGCTAACCCTTAACGCGTCCAAAACCAAATTTATCCCCTTTTCCGCCTCCTCAGTTAATCAACCTGATTCTTCCTTCTCCCTATATGCACACAAATGTTCAAATTTAAATGGATGTGATTGTCCCCAGATAGTCTCAACTGAAACAATCAAATACCTTGGCGTAACCCTAGACAAACATCTAAAATTTAACACACACATTAATAATCTGTGCTCCAGAGTAAGAAAATTAATTTATGTATTTAAAACGCTACGGAAAATCGCAAATCCTCAAATTATTAAAAACACCTATCTTGCTTTATGTCAATCCATTTTAACATACTGCATAACTTGTTGGGGAGGTGCCGCGAAAACCATAATAAAACCACTAGAAATAGCACAACGCGCTATTTTGAAAGTGGCCACTAACCGCCCTATTTTATTCCCCACTCATAAGTTGTATGAACTCTGTAAAGTCTTATCTGTCCGCCAACTATTCATCTTTAATACGCTGACCCTACAACACCGACTTACACCTTTACATACGATTCCATCTAATAAAAGACGTAAGGACAAAATCTGCACCATTCCATCTTCAAACCTAGCCTTCACTCAGCGACACAATTATTACCTGGGACCCTACCTCTACAATAAATTTAACAAAATTAAGTACTTCCACAATCTTTCTCTGCATGAATGCAAAAATATTATTACTGAATTACTCAGTAAATTGACATACGATGAGACTGAAAACTTCATGATCGCGGTAACATAACACACATACTCATACATACATACACACACACACACACATACACACACACACACACACACACAAACACACACACACACACACACAAACACACACACACACACACACACAAACATATATTATTATATATGTATATTAATAAGATTAAAATGTAAATGTTATTTTTCACTAAATTTTTACTAGGTTATTTACAATAACTGTACTTAAAGTAATCAATTTTTTTTCAACACTGTACCAAAACTATTTATGTCAGGGGCCTGCTTCTCATTAATACAGGCTATTCTATAGCCTAGCTATGAGAGCAGACGCTACGGCAACAGTCTACCAATTATGTATATTCATCCAAATCCTAGCCATAAGAACTTTACTGTAATCACTTTACTTCGAATAAATAAATTTATTATTATTATTATTAGGTAAGTATTAAATTAATGCGTATATTGTATAATATAATTAAGTAATGACTTTGATATTATTTGATAATGCAGTAGGTACATTTCGTATTATTTATCAATGTTTAATTTAACCCGAGATGATAAACTTATTGAATCAAAAATTAAAATAATAAGTATACTACATACCTTGGTAGCTATACCATGGAAGTCTAAGTAGTTACTAAAGCTATACCTAGTTACATACTTATTGTCTAGTATAAGAAGTTTAAGCTGTAACTACTTATAGGATTGAATTTTCGACTGGTTTTTTTATATTTAAAGTACTTACTTATTATTAACTAGAGGTAGGTAGGCATATCTTCCTATTTATGGGATTACACCTGGATTACACAGAAGGAACAATTAAGTCGCTTTAGTAGCGATTTGTTCTACATACGTAAACTAGTAGTAATCAAAGTACCTAGTTACCTACATTAGGACTTTAGGTCCAGATCATAGATCGTGACTGCTGCTACTGTCTAGTCATGATGATGAATCAGCCTTGGATATTTGCCCTTATTTTGAGGTTTTTCTTTATGTTTACTTAAGTATATTATTTACTACGGAGACCTTATCTTATTCTCAAACATTCCTAAGATGAAGGTCAGAGTTAACTTATCAGTTAGGTTCACTGGGATTTCCGCATGCGAAACCGCCACTCGCTTGTTCATTGGTCGTTTTAAATTTTAAAGGACCCGCCTTTTGTTTCATGATTCGTGCCCTGTTGCATAGGAGATCAATATATACTTGAATACATGATGAAAGATGATGCAATGTTTCTGTCTGTAAATAGGTATTTTAAAGTCGTCGAAATATAATAGGCCCCTTTGGACAGATACACAAATTTGCTATGTACTCTTGATTTACTTGATGAAATAGGTACACAAAAAGACACATAATCTGGCGTATTATTTAACGGCCGAAAGAAAAAAGAACTTTTAAAGCACCAAAAGTTACTTATTATTTAGATTTTTCATGATTTAGGTTTGACACCAGCTGTCCCATACATTTTGGAGCTGTCCAAACGGGCCTATTATATTTCGACGAGTATAGTGCTTAATTTTTTTCTAACTCCTTACCTACTTACATAGTTTTTTTCTTAATTTGGTACTTATAGATGTAGTGCGTTGTACGGTCTACCTAATATGAGAAAGCATAGATTACCGGCCGCCAATTGTACCATCTATGTTGTGTATTTCCTCGTGTAATTTCTATGTTTGTGTGCAATAAAGAATTATCTATCTATCTATCTATCTATTACCCTGCACACCTACTTACATCGTTATAGATTAATATTAACCGGGCCGACGACTGTATTCGTAAGTAACCCTATAGCCTATTAGGTAAGTACATTAAGTTTAATAATTTAAACTAGTTAACTAAGTATAGTCAGAGTCGTAGTAAGAGTCAATATTTTTATGTGTGATGATAAGCAATAAGCTATAGTTAAGTACAACTTATACAAGTCATTGTTTACGCGTAGACAAGACATGCATCTCACTGTGATCTAAGTAGAACTGAGTGGTGACAGCATCCATCGTTATCTGTAACTGTAACTTATAATCGGATATAATATGTAAGCTGTCTCAAATGTTCTCAGTCAGTCGGTGTCGAGTGCTTGAGCAGTGATATTCTTCTTTATAAATTTAGTGACTGTTTTTTGTGTTTTTGCGTGTAACGGGCAGCTGAAATAGTTGTGATTGCTATACAGTAAGTTTTAATAAGTTATTATACTTACAAGGATTTGAGAATGCTAATTTACCTTAACTTGTTCTTATTTTTACCCGAACTATTTTATAAAAGGGAAGATAGAGGTCTGAGGTCTAAATGAAATTATTAGGATTTTAAAAGTCGATAAGGTTTACCTTGCCTAACCTAAAAAAAAATAAGTTGTCAGTCAAGTCAAATTGTTTTCCTTGCACATTTTGCTTCAATCAATACCACCACAACATCACCCAACTTTGTTTTGTGTGAGTTTCTTTTGCATTTTAGAATTTATTTTAAAAACATCTTAGTTAGATTATTATTGAACCTTATATTTTGTACATAAAGCGTACTTAAAATTATCTTCTGGAGGATTGAGTTCTTACTTTTAGATAGTTTAACAGAATGTTTTGAAATTCGCGGCATTTAAGTTCGTTTTCTTTTACAGATACTACAACCAAAACAAAGTATTTCACCCAATCACGGCCCTTGGTTAAGTCAGCTGTGATAGCTGTGATTGGTCCGTTGCTACATCTCCGTGACGCCTGTCCGACCTTATAAATATCAGAGCTCGCTCGCGCCAGACCTCTTTTCCACAGTGTTATTTCAGGGGTATCGGGTTATTTTGGTGAAGCTATCTCTAATCTAGAATGCCGGAGACCGCAAAAATGAATGGATACGCAAAAACAAACGGACACAGTTATGACATGGAAGATGGCTCAGTGTTTTTATTTACATCAGAATCTGTCGGGGAGGGACATCCAGGTTAGTTTGAACCACATTAGTTTTGTGAAGAATCGTGTTTCAATACGAAAGATGGCGGCCCGTAACATGTGCGCAGCAAACTATGGGCAAAACCTCTCAATTTATGAGAGACCACCGTATGTCTTGTAGGCGAGTGTGATCAGTGTATACCCATGCTTGGTTTCCGAGTAGAGCCCGAGTCCGGCATCTAAACATTGTGTTATTACATCACGGCCGCTGCAGGCTGCGGTTGTCATAATAATGTCAACACGTGGTCCGCGCCGCGCGCGACTGTTAGTAACGACTGCTCTGCACTTTCAGACAAGATGTGCGACCAGATCAGCGACGCCATCCTCGACGCGCACCTGCGGCAGGACAGCAACGCCAAGGTGGCCTGCGGTAAGCACCAGCCTCCCGCCGAGTTGTGCTCATGTGCCTTCAAAACAACAACACACACTAATCTCCCCATCTTTCTCAACAGAAACTGTGACCAAGACCGGAATGGTCCTGCTGTGCGGAGAAATCACCTCAAAAGCCAATGTTGACTACCAAAAAGTTGTCAGAGACACTGTGAAACACATCGGATATGATGACTCATCCAAAGGTAAGCACAACATATCCTTGGAACTGTTTGCTAATAGTGTTCTAGCAGTTGAACCAGTCTGGCTCTGTGCCAAGACCTAGACTTGAGTGTTAAAAAACTGGATTAATGTAAATTATGTCTTTGCACACACTAGGTTTTGATTGGCGAACCCTAAACTTGTTAGTGGCTATTGAGGAACAAAGTCCCAACATAGCGGACGGGGTGCACACCGACCGCGACGAGCTAGACATAGGGGCTGGAGACCAGGTACCACACGCCTGCTGCACGACCTCTTCATACTTACTGATACTGACAGTGTGACATGTGCATCCTCGAATTATGTCACTGCTGACAGTCTGGGTTTCCCTTTCATTCCTCATTTTCAAAATTACTCTATGGGCAAACATTTGGCATGATACAAAAATATTTATTAAGTGGGACTTACTTTACAAGGGCAGCTATACAACCTTTACAAGCAATATCGACTTGATATAATCTATAATGGACTTTTAGTTGTAAGATGGTTCATTACCTGGGCTACCACTGCATTGAATCCTTCATGGTATTCAGTTGGCAACTGCAATGTTTATAGGCATTTTCAGTTCTCAGAGCATGATTTAACTTGAGTTTAACTTACTTAGTAAACAATCACATTGAAATTAACAGAAACCACAGTTAATCCCAAGTTAAAACTGCAAAAGGGTCTTAAATTCTTAAACCCAGCAATCTGTATAAGGGTTATAGTGTTGCCAACTGGTCACAACTAATGTTGCATGTGTGGGTCAGGCTTCGACTACAAGACGTGCAGTGTGCTGCTGGCTCTGGACCAGCAGTCGCCCAACATCGCGGCCGGGGTGCACGAGAACCGCAACGAGGATGAAGTGGGAGCCGGAGACCAGGTATCATACTAACTGTAGAGCTCTAAACACAGTGCTAAGTTTTCTAAAAACTCAAATCAATGTTAACAGTATCTTATGAAAGATAAAAGTTAGAATAGTTTGATCTGCACCCGATTGTGAATTTTAGAAAAGCTGTGTCGCTAAATGATAGCTTAAAGTCACTGTTATTTCTCTTGGATGTAAACAGTGCGATGTTGTTTAATAAAGGAAAAAAATAAACTACAAAAGTAAAGTATAGATATAGCTGTAAAGTATATACTTTACAGCTGATCTTATAAGTATTCAGGTTCCTGTTCCACTTATATTACGATTTATGATTATGTAAACCGATATCTGGCTACAATTTTTTTGTTTCTATGCATGAAATCAGTAGGGTCAGAATGTTAACATATTTTATTTCAACACAGCCAACTTATTATCTGACACGGAAGTATAGAGTTTTATTGCATCTTAATAATGAATGATTGATAAAGTGTACTGTGTACCTAACAAAAATTATATAGTCTACCTAGTGTGTTATTGGTTAGTATCTAGGGTCACACGTATGCCTAGTTTCGATCTAGGTTACAGCTAATCTATGTGATTACATTATCATATTTTTTCTCGCGAGACACAATGACTCATGCTTTACTTCCTCATACGTAGTGGATAGTAAACCTGCGTATAATATGCTAATACTATTCATCATTTGCATGATCTGTTAAATTATAGTTTTTACGCACGTATCCAAAAGTGGGCATAATATATTGGATTGAAAAAAACTTATTGTTTCGTGGATGTTGTTCACTTCAGACGCATGTTGGTATTAGAGATAAGCTCCGTGCTAGGTCACTAAATTAAAAGGGTATTTTCTAGACCACTAACTTAGAGAAGTACTCATTCAGAATGATTTTTTGTGCTATAATAATTTAATCCTACAACTTTCTGTAAAATAAGTTATTTACTCATAAAATATGTTTCGATAATGTATACAATTACCTATTCTATTTAATTGGTGGCTTAGGATGCCTAAATCCTATTTAATACTTCTGACAGTACTTTCATAAACTGGTAAGGCTAAAAAATAGAGCCTTTATCTGAAATTCAGTCACATTTCTAGCTGACCTAAAGACCTATTTCCTTACATCAGCTTTATCTTGTTATCATTATTTATTTAATGTGACATAAACACAGCACATTAAATGTTAATGGTCTGTAATATTCGATAAGGGGAAAAATAATAAATCTATGTATACAGTTGCACAGGTAAACAGTTATGAAAATGTATTTATTTACAGTAAATTTCATAACTATTATCATTTTGAGTAAGTAATATCTTTCAAAGCGATTGAAATTTCTGATAATCTTTTTTCATCACCCATGCAATTCCATACTCTAAAGCGGATCTCACACTACCCCGTATCACGCTTTTCAGTGTGTTGGACTGTGCGTGTTTTCTCTACACACAAACGGACTTCGTATGTAACGTTCAGACACGAAGCGAGATGCGGGGCAGCTGCCGCTACACGGCTTCTTTATCGACATAGATAAACATCACTATCGCGATTAGCCTCAAATTAGGCACTGTTGTTACTGGACCGCGTTAAAAAAGTTTATCGACGTTGATACCAAACCCGTGTAGCAGCAGCAGTGTGTCAACCTACTAACCCTATTTCCCCCCAGGGTCTGATGTTCGGCTACGCCACGGACGAGACGGAGGAGTGCATGCCGCTGACGGTGGTGCTCGCGCACAGACTCAACCAGAAGATCGCCGAGCTGCGCCGCAGTGGAGAGTTCTGGTGGGCCCGACCCGACTCTAAGACACAGGTAATATGGTGGTTATTGCTATCCCGATTCTAAAACAGGTAATCATCGACACACGTCCCCACTGCTGGGGCACGGGTCTCCTTCCAATGAAGGGTTTTAGGCCTAGTCCACCACCCTGGCCTAGTGTGGGTTGGTGGACAACAGTGAACACAGGTAATAAGGTGGTTTATTCCTAGTTGCCGTAGTAATAATCAATACATTTACGTTAATTTTTGTTCTGGAAATCACCAGAGAAAACCTTTTGGAGCGAAGCGTAGCTAGCTGTTGTATAGTTTATTGTAAATCCAGTCAGAATTAGATATTATTAAGTGAAGAAGCTATTAGGATTTATTTGAATATGATAATATCATCAAATTAATTATAAATGTCAACATAGATTTCTGAGTTAACAGACAGAAACGAAAATCGGTCAATGTAAGTAAAAAATACTTTATACTTTTTTATAAATTTATAATGACAAATGTTGCACTTCTATTGATTTTGTCATGTCGACGTTTTGTTTACATATAAAGTAGGTTACCACGTGTTTCACTTCTGCTTTTATGTTTTGATAGCATACCTATGTAAATAGAAGGCACATGATCTGCTATCTAGAATAATGAAGTACTTTCACCTTTCGCAAATATACTTTTTTGTAGATCGTGCATATAATTTTGAATGGAAATTCAAACCGCGGCGGAAATTCATTTACGCATTAATTACTGTCATACCTGAACAAATATCGTACTGAGTCTACAGTATCTGTATGTATTTCAATACTAACAATAGTTTTTGTGCCTTATTTATTGACTTCAGCTGAATAGGAGAGTTATTATAATTTTGACGTGTGTGTATGTCTACACATAGGTTTCATGTTTTAGCTAAATTGTTGACAGGAAATATTTTTATCTTGAACAAAACGTTACATCAAAACCGGTTTAGCCCTTCCAAGGTTATCCGTCAAAACGAACTTATTATAAACATTACAAGCAGTAACACCAGTGTTATTCTATTCCCCCGTCGGTTGGCATGGCAACGGGCCACGTGACCCGATCAATTGTTTATGTGCAAGGCTCATTAGTGCGATAAATGTGACGCCGATATTTGAGATCACGGCACTTGACCACACAGACTGTGCCTTCTAGTGGCGTCTGCGATGTCAAATGACATCTCTGTCTAGGTGCTGATAAATTAGAGCATTCACTTGTTATGAGGAGTTTTGAGAATGTTGCTTTACAGAATTACAGAAAGTAAGAAGAGAGTTTTTAGAGAGAGTTGTAGAATAGAATACTCTTTTTTTGCACCATGAAAGAAAATATTACAAAATTAAAACTTATAAATAAAATAGTACAAAAAGGCGGCCTTATTGCTTGCAGTAATTATTGTAGCTAAAGAACAGTAGATGTATCTAGATCTAGGTAGGTATGTTATTTTACGTCGACCCAGATTCTAGAGTAGTACAACGAGAAATAAGCAACATGAGGAAGTTTCTGGTAATATTGGGGTACTATTCGTTGCTTAGTCCAAAATAAGAACCTTAAATAAGTCAATTAAAAATAGCGAATGCTTGATGCTTTATTAAAATTTAATCCTGAAAACTCTAAAATTTACTAAAAATCTACTAAAATTTAAGTCTGTCAGCACCTTAATTAGATGTTTAGATTACAAGTTTAGTTTATAATATCATAATAATTGAGTACTTGAGATGAAGATTAAACCAATCTGTTCCAAGAACTGACCGCCCAATTTTGATTACAATTACAACGTGTTGTTCGTCAGAGTGAATAACCAAACAAAGGCAATTGATGGTAATGATTTTTGGTACTTCTATAACGTAAAATATTGAGTTTAGTCTTTGAAACTTGCATAGACTATCTTTCGCTATTCTACAAGCTTCTTGTCCCGTATCATTTGCCACAAAAAAATGAGTTGTTATGTGTTTATCTGTATTGTGTGTGAATTCTGAAGGCGAATAAATTCTTTCTTTAAAATAGCCTCCATTAATATACAAACAGGTGTAATTTCCCAGATATACCTTAGGATATTCTCCAATCATCTTGCCATTCTAAATCCCGTATCCTTTCCAAAACAAATTAGCTTCTATTTTATGTTTAAAGCAAGGCATTACTTCCGAGGTGACCCTCAACCTTCTTGCCGTTCTACTTCCCTTATACTGACCATACCAATTTACCCTCTACAACATAACCAACAAGGTATAATTTCCCAGGTGACCTGTGAATACGTATTCGCGGGCGGCGCCACGGTGCCGCAGCGCGTGCACACCGTCGTCGTCTCGCTCCAGCACTCGGAGAAGGTATGGCTGTCCTGCTCTAATCACTGTTACTGCCAGTTTCAATACTCTATCTATCGATAGCTCATAGTTACTACGATACGATTTTGACACGTAAAAAGTTGCATTCTGTCAAAATCGTATGAAAGTAACAGTCAGCTATCGATAGATAGAGTTATTGAAACTAGCAGTTATTTAATGTTTCTGGGTAACTCTAAATGGAGATTTGTGTGAGGACCTTTAAGGTAAAAATTTCCTAATAAGCTTGTATTTTCCTGGGTTTCTAACTTTGGTACTGTATGCATGTGATCCAACGATCGTTTTGGTAATTGATTGTATGGATATAGCTCAAAATTATTAGAGTTTATTTTATTAATTTGTGTTTCGACGCTTAACTGTATAATAAAGTCGATAAATAATAGTAATTAATAAAAGATAGGAATATTACTATGACAATGCAATATTTGCACGTGTTTATTTAAAATATGTTTTGTATACAAGTGGGATTATATTTCCTTTCACAGCAGTTTTAAGTTGTGTGAAATAGGCAATCTCACTATCGAATTTCTCTAGCTATCTATGTGATGCGAATAAGTGTTAAATTTTCTATCAGCAAAATAAAAACCGTACTTTGGTACAGCCATAATTTAAATTGAATCTCAGTAATCAATAACACAAATCAATCTACTTATAGAAGATTGTAGCCAGAAAATATAATGTCTATAAGGCCGTGAAACTTAGTATAAATAAAATGTTATCTTAGCGTGCCAAGTTATTAGGTTCTAACCTTGACCATGCTACACCCTCACCAGCTATGTGACGGGTGTATATAGGCATATATGTATAGAAGTAGGTGACTAGGTATACAGCCCGCGCCCGACGAACTTTCAGCATGAAACTTAATGACCTCGTTTCATGTTTCATGAGTCGAGGCTCACTCTTTCAGTGGGCAAAGAAACCACTTGCACGAAACTCACATGAGATTGTGTCAATATCGTTTGATGAATGTACGGCTATTTCTGTATTTAGGTTATTAGCAAAGAGCAGAATGTCGGTATTTAACGTGAATTTAAGTGACTGATGAAATAATTCATGTAACTTACACCAGCTGTCTTGGCACTATCGATTATGCCAAATAATTGTTTTGCTCGCATTTTTTCGTTTATCTTCGTCAAATTAAGTGTTATTCGGTCACAAAGGGCACGATCGTGACACTTCTAGTTCGGACCCACAATTATTTAGCTGATAAAGTGACGTCACCCTGTTTACATTGCCAAAAAAGAAAAACAATCTTCGAAAAAATCGCGACAAAGGTCACAGTTTTAAACAACAGCTTTATCTCTGTTTTTCTCTCACATTATCAACATTAATTCGTTTTTAATAAATGTTTGTTGTATTAGCGCGGCGAGGGTAGGTATTGCGTTATGTGGTTTATCGTTATTATGAGTTATTAACGTAAGTGACGTTGATTGTAACGTGTTATCGACGGCGGCTGAAGCACGCGTTCTGAGAGTCGCGATAAGCGGAGGTCGGCTCATGGTGTCAGATCAAATAACGTCTGGTTAGAACTGGATAGGGTACCTATACTAGTCTGCACTGATTGGCCAAAATGCGAAAGTTTCATCTTGATGATGGTCTATTTCATTAACTATTTATAACAAATGTTTTTGTGGAATGAAAATATATTAGAGTACATTTAGCAGCCTTTGGATTTTGAACATGGAATTCTTGTTAAGTACCTAGTTACACCTATATTTAATGGTGTTTAGGCGAGACCTTGGGCGGCTAAACATAGCTGCCCCTAAAACGTTTCACACGCTATGGTGTACCTATGTGAATACGAAACATTATTTCGCTACGATACTTCTTCTTCAAACTGATTGTTTCAACTAATACCAACCATCACATTATGCTACTCTTCACACCTTCTCACAAAATTCCCAACAGATACTCACCCCGTTCCACTATTCCCAACAGATCACGCTGGAGACGCTCCGCGACGAGATCCGGTCCAAGGTGATCAGCTCGGTGATCCCCGCGCAGTACTTGGACGCCAACACCGTCATACACATCAACCCGTGCGGCCTGTTCATCATTGGAGGACCTCAGGTATGGTTATTGGGCAAGTTTAGGATGAGGAGTCTGGTGCTTTGCGTCGCGTCGATTCAAATAAACGGTCTTAAAAATAAATCGAAGCGACGACGCAAAGTGCCATTGGGGCCTCCGGGTAGCGTCCACACACACGCCATAGTTACAAAACGCCGCCGCTGGGGCACTACCTTTAGTTTTCATACATTTTATACTAGCAAATTCTCAAATTTTGAATAGACGGTAATGGAATTTATATTTAGTGCTCTAACTTGTAAAAGTCCATGCATAGCTTAGGGAAGACATAGCTTAGCCAGTTGCCTAGGAATTTGATTGTGATAACATAAACTTTTCAAATAATATTCTGTTGATAAAGATGTCATGATTCATTATATTTTTAAAATGACAATAATGGTCAGTCTAACTTTTCTACCATCTTCTCACACTTATCAGACTTTACATTCAAAAATATCTAAATGAAATATAGATTGAGAGCTAATTAACAGGCAATAGTATTCCTCTCAGCATATCTGCTATCAGCTATCACTCGCTCGCAGTATGTCTCGTCAACTACCGCTCGATCTGTGACCCCCCTGCCTTTATCTACTGCCTATTACCACTCAGAAATAGATACTCGATACACGTGTCCCAACAGATACCATATTACCGGCTTTTACTTTCATAAGTTATGGAAACGAGGCTTTGTCATTTAAATGGCAAAGGAAGTCGCGTAGGTTGAAAGGAAAATCTCAGATGAAGATACGATTCAGATGGTTTGTTTACTACGACTTCAGCCTAGTTTGTCAGAGCATTTTACGTAAGCTAAGAAAGGTTCTAGAAAATTATATCCACAAATAAATAACGTAGCTATAGAAAATTCGTAACGCCAAGTTGTCTTTTCTGAGATTTTAAAATATCAATATGTATCATGAAAACGAGGATTACGAAGCAAAATATTATTAACAGTTAGCAAAGCTGATTTGTAAACTATCCCGGTATCATGTTACAATAACAAGAGCTTATGTAATAGTGAATCTTATCGCGTACAGTATAAAGATGATATTCGCCCTTATGGTTCAAGTTGATTGATATAAGTATAAAATTATAAAGTGATTGCATCATAAAATCCCGTAGTAAATTAGCTCGCACCGCAAAATTATAATTACACACATTATGTTCATAGAAGACACTGCATCTTATGAATTAAAATAATTCGTATCACACATTACATCACGCAAAAATAGAACATATCATTTGATATTACATAAATGACTTCATTGAACTAATGTTAATCCTAATCTCTAGAGTAATTAGACTAGTCGTTTAGCACATGTGGTAGGAAAGTTTAGAGTGCAATGTGTGCAATAATGATGAAACACGACGGCGTCTCGTGACGACGCGGGGCTAGCATGACGCAACATAATCTTATGTGATCTAGCGTGACGTAGGAACACTAGTCAGTAACTATGACGTTTGATTTTGTTAGATCTAGGATGTGAAATGGGGTGTGACTTAAAGTTTATTGAATTAAGTTTTTAGATGAAACTGTATTAGGTACTTGCAGATTAAACTATCGTAAAACGCAGGTCGTTAAGTAAAAGCTTTCCTTATTTGTATGGCATTATGTACCTAATTGCTACCCTATCGATTTCAGACACTAGTTTACATGTCGAAAATTCTAAAATTGTGACAAAATTTACCAATTTACCATGTTATACTGGCAATGACACGTGTAGAGACGCTATCATTGAGAGATGATAATACCTAATAGTTATTATTATGAATTCCCAGCATTTAATGACATCGTAATGAATTGAAAATATTATTAATTTTGGCACAACACTGATAACTTAACCTTGAATATAACGGACAAGTAAAGTAAGGCTGGATTTCTTGAGCATGTTTTTAAATAGGATGATGTAAAGCACAATTACAAAATTAAATACTCAAGTACATTAGAATTATGTAATAATGTAGGTAGGTTCTATTTCTTTTCTCCTATTCTCATTTAAACATATATTTTCAGCGAAATGTTAAAGTTCCTATTGTTATCAATTCTGCAAGCAGCACTTCTGTTCAATCCAGCACTTTCAAATCTTGACATCACTAGCCCCTAAACTGCAAAAGAAATAAGTGGCTGCAATTTTTCTATCTTAAATTACGGATTGAGTGTCCCGTAAACAGTAGCCTGACGGAAAGCAGTTATCAACCTGAAAAACTTTTGTCCTGTGTATTTCTAAAAGTCATTAGTCAAAAGTAGTGTTGCCCAAATGCAAGAACAAGACGAGACTTAGCCAGTCTTGGTCTTGGTCTTGCGCCAATACACCTGGTCTTGGTCTTGGTCTTGGTCTTGCGCTCCCAGTCTTGGTCTTGGTCTTGGTCTTGCATGCAAGAGTCTTGCAAGTCTTGCAATTACCTATTAGTCTATTACTATTTATTAAAGTTTACTTTTTGATTTTAATAGATATTTTTTTATTCGCTATGTTTATGGTATTAGTCGTAATGCGCATAGGTCCAGTTTTTCATTTTCTTTGATACAGTTTTTTGCATCTCATAGAATTCCTAAGCGTACTTACCTATACACCGAACTGTTACACCTAACTACTCAGTGAAATAGCGCTCTGCAAGACGCAAGAGTCTTGCAGGCTATGTCTTGTTCTTGCTCAAGTCTTGCACGGTCAGTCTTGGTCTTGGTCTTGCTAAAAATACGCGGTCTTGTTCTTGGTCTTGGTCTTGCAAAAACGCAAGAACAAGACCAAGACTGCAAGACCAAGACTGAATTTGGGCAACACTAGTCAAAAGTTGTACAAATTGACCCCCTGAGTCACCCCCATTTCGTTGATATGTATAGTCCCTGTATAGAATTATGATTTTCACACCATTTAACCACCCACCTATCTCCAATTACAGTCAGACGTAGGTCTCACAGGTCTCTTAATATTCGTGAACACATAATTATAGCGGCTGGGGCGCGTATAGCAGCTCCTGTGCGCCCTTTTGGCTTAGTATTCCCATTTATCAACAACCTGTATAGAGTTTTGATTTTCATACCATTGAACCTCGTATTAACAACTCAACTACCATCAGGCGATAAGTCCGCCTTTGTATATATATATACTTGTATTGTTTTTTCTTGTACTTTTACTTTAAACTATGTAATTTGTGTATACAATAAAGTGTTTAAATAAATAAATAAATAATCATTCCAGTCGGACGCCGGGCTCACGGGGCGCAAGATCATCGTGGACACGTACGGCGGGTGGGGCGCGCACGGCGGCGGCGCCTTCTCCGGCAAGGACTTCACCAAGGTGGACCGCTCGGCCGCCTACGCCGCGCGCTGGGTCGCCAAGTCGCTCGTGAAGGCGGGTCTGTGCCGCCGTTGTATGGTGCAGGTGAGATATACACGCTTATTTTCCTTCTTTATGTGTCAGAGACAATCCTTGTGCGAGGTATATGAAAAACCGGTTAACCGGTTTTTGGAAAAAGCGGTTTACCGGTTTTGCACGCCCTATAAACGTATTTAGTAGCTTGTCATATGTCTGCCAGTTAGTACAAAATGTACTCAAATTTTGATTTAAATACGTTTAGCGTTTGGTAAAAGTGGCCCTTCGTGTAGATTCGAAAATAGTACCGAATCCTGTGCTCGCTGCACAGAACCTTTTCACCAAGTTCCGTGTTCTGCCGCCAGGTGGCGTACGCGATCGGCGTGGCGGAGCCGCTGTCCATCACGGTGTTCGACTACGGCACGTCGCGCCTCACGCAGCAGCAGCTGCTCGCCACCGTGCGCAGCAACTTCGACCTGCGCCCCGGCATGATCGTCAAGTGAGTGTCACTGTACTATAATATATATAATACTAGCTGTTCCCGCGCGCTTCGCTTCGCCTTAAAAAGTTTTCCCGTGGGAATTCCGGGATAAAAAGTAGCCTATGTTCTTTCCCAGGGTCTAGACCGTATGTATACCAAATTTCATTCAAATCCGTTCAGTAGTTTTGGCGTGAAAGAGTAACAGACAGACAGATAGACAGACAGACACAGTTACTTTCGCATTTATAATATTAGTTAGGATGATAATAATAATAATATAATGTGTGGGGACATCTCACACACGGCCATCCGACCCCAAGCTAGGCAGAGCCTGTGTTATGGGTGTCGGACAGCTGATATATCTACACAAATACATAGATAGATACATATGAAATATAAATAACAACACCCAAGACCCGAGTACAAATATCTGTCTTTAAACAAATATCTGCCCCAGCCGGGAATCGAACCCGGGACCTTCGGCATAGCAGTCAGGGCCACTAACCACTACGCCATTCGACCGTCCTATATCCGACTATATACCTCCTATGATCGTCAAGTTAGTATACTTACCATACAGGGTTTCAAAAACGAGTGTATGTAGTAAGCCGAAAGGGGGCAGTCATTTTTCTCCGTGGCACTCGATCTTGAGGCTGATTGAGTGTGCGCGATGCTAAACTTTTGTCGCGTCTTAATTGCGCCCCGGCATGATCGTCAAGTTAGTGTGGACTGATGCTTACTGTAGAGGGGGTTAAAAAAGGGTCTAGGGAGCTGAAAGGGTGTGAGTCAGGGTCATTCATCTTACATGTCCTCTCTAGCACCTGTATATTGTATAAACCCAGTGTAATGCAGTGAATTTTGGCACTGGCAGTTCACCTTAAGAATGACTATTGTTGAGTTGTATTGATGACCACTTGATTGTGCAAATTGCATATTATTTGGAGTAAGCTTCAGAAGGGCTAGTACGGGGCGCATTTAAGACGTGACAAAAGTTTTGCATCGCCGCGCCGTCACTCACATCGCACAGACTCAAGAGTGAGCGCGACGGAGAACTTTGTCACGTCTTATTAGCGCCCTGGGCTACAGGGCCAGATGCAACCCGTGCAACATAATATTACGGTTGTTATACCTAAAAAGTCCATGTCATAAATATATAGGCGCCATGGGCCATGATATTCTATTTTGGTTGGATATGTATATCGAACCACGACTACCGGCTTACTACGGTAGTCGGTATAGCGGGCGGGTAAGCATCCCACGCTACGTTATCTAGTTCACCCTTTGAACTTCTTTTCATACACAACACACATCAAAATACCAGCATACAGGTCAATTTAAGAATCTTTTTTGAAGCCGGTAAACAATATTTTTATCTATTTTCCAGGGAACTGAACCTGCGAGCGCCAATCTACCAGAAGACCTCAACCTACGGGCACTTCGGGCGAACGGGCTTCCCGTGGGAGAACCCCAAGCCGCTGGTGGTCGACTGACTCGCCCGCCGCCCCTAGTTACTGTACATAGCCGCCGCGACGCGAGCCGCCAGCCAATCACCGGACTCCGCTAGCCACGCCCCCAGACCTTATTGGTCGAAATAAGAAAGTTAACAACAGCATACAGTCCGTCTATAGAGTCGTGAAAACGGAAATGGAACGAAACTAATTGTTAAAGACCGTATTTAATCGATCTATTTACCTTTGTTTAGACACAAATCCGTTAAAAGTTATTATCAATCGAAAGTAAATAACTGTCAATGATAAAAAGTCTTTGCGAAATCGCACTCTTTATTTTCATGGCTTTTTAGCTGGACTGTTGCTTGCCATTCGCCATTAGGCCACCGATATTGACGTCTTGGCTAGATGAAATTTAATATACCTTGTAGATAATGTGGTTTGTGATTGTAAGACGTCGACGTCGGTTGGCTAATGAGTAAATATGCAGTAGTGTCACAAATTAGAACTTAACCAGCCCAGTTGATCAGTCTAGTCACAGCTCTGATGAAAAATATGCCTCGCTGTTAATGTATGAAGCCAAATAAGGGCCTGACTTACCTGATGATCAATACGGTGTATATTGCGTTAGACTAGAACCACTTGTGATGTAACGGTAACAGTTTAATGTAGTTTAGAGCCGTGATGTACAAATAAGTGAATGAGAAGTGGCACTACTGGTCCGGTGTAGGCGTCTCGCGGCCGCTCTCTGAGGCCTCGCGTCTCTCCCTAGACTAATGTTACAGAATCTCACTCTCGCAGCTGTCAGCTGTCACGGAGCTGTCACCTGTCAAGTTGACAGCTGCACCGCGGGGTTCACTTTAAGTATTCTGTAGCTGTAGCCGCTCGCGCGAACAGTCCCTCGACGATTCCAAATGAAATTTGCGTGTATTTTTTACTATTATTATTGCTATTGAATTTTATTTATTATTGACATGATGTTTTCAGTGATTATGATTAATGAATTGTTATATATTTTATGTGTTACTTGAGCGGTGGGCTGCCGCGCGAGCCTCGTTGTAAGTGCTATGAACTAGTGTTAGTGCCCGCCGCCGCCGAGCACTCGCCATTTTATTTGTTAAGACTACTTTTACTAGCCATATGTTTTAAGTGTCAGTGTGGGTCGTGAGAGTGGGCGGCGGCGGCGGGTCCGGGTTTGATGCTCGAAGCGACATTACACGATTTAGATACTAAATTGGAAACAAATATGTCATAAACTTTAAAAGGAATGACTGGGCCCATACCTAACAACTATAACCAGGATCTATTTCAAAGGGGTCTCGTTTTTTTTCATGTAGCCCAGTGATAAGTTTTTTTTTTTAATATAGATTAGTAATATTCTGACAAAGCAAATCGTACAAACGTTCCATTCATCTAACTGAAATGGTGAAAAAAATGTATATGAGAGTCTGATATAGATTACTATCAGACATATTGCACGCTTCAACTGTTTTGTATTAGAATATAATGTATGTGGCCTCTCTAAAAGAGGGGCTGAAATTGTCGCTTCGTGTAGCTCGCCCTAGGCAACGGCTGAACGTATTTTGACGTCACGTGTAGTGTTTTTGAGCAATCACGCCCGCGCCTCTTTGATACCCGCTAACAAATCCAATTTACTTTCTGTGGATAATCGATTTGTCAAATGTGGAATTTTAAACTAATAAAAAATATGAGCGTTCCTGGCACATTATCGGGAATTAACATTTGTGTTTTATTGAAAGCTTCTCAGGCTACCCTGCATTATCTTAATTGTTGCGTCTTGTTTAATTAGGATTTAAAGGCAATTCAATTCAGTGTCGGTTAAAATTAATACAGATTTATTTTACTAAAGCATAGAAATATCGTAGCCCCTGTTTCCTCCCATAGTATAACTCAAGGAAAATAGGTACATCTCTAACTAGGTTTTTCCACAGATTTTTATAGTTTACAAAAACACATTTTCATGCATACAAAGTGGCGCCTCTAGCGGTTCTATTATGAAACTAATCGAACGTTAACTTTTTATTATGTAGTCTGAGCCTATCTGAAACCTAGTTAAACATTGTGAGATATGGCGTTTCGACTTTCTCCGTGTTCGGCATCATAAGGGTCACAGTGACAGTTAAATAAAGTCCATTTTTCTCTCCACCTTTAATTTGCAAGGTGCGGGTGCCTATATAAATAGAGTGAGTCGCCCGCGCGCCTCAGTTGGTTTTTGATTTTTGAAGTGAACACTTCGGCAAAATGGCTCAATGTAGCCACGGTTCTCGTCGGCTTCGCTCCGACGGGGAAAAATATAATATTGAATTTGCGGAGTCCTCGCTGCCGGGAGCTGTAGCGTGATGCGGACCAGGCGGCGCGGGGCCTGCTAATATAGATTCAAATATTTATCTACTGATATACTCATCAGTAGCTTATGGGTCACAGTTGGTTTTCTCTCCACCATGCGATAATAAACACATCTCACAATGTTTAACTAGGTTTCAGATAGGCTCAGACTACATAATAGACGCATTTTTCCTGAAATAAAAATGACATATTATGTATCTAGCCTATCTGAAACCTAGTCATTTCTGCATGGTGATATTACAACTGAGGCGCGCGGGCGACTCACTCTATTTATATAGGCACCCGCACCTTGCAAATTAAAGGTGGAGAGAAAAATGGACTTTATTTAACTGTCACTGTGACCCTTATGATGCCGAACACGGAGAAAGTCGAAACGCCATATCTCACAATGTTTAACTAGGTTTCAGATAGGCTAGATACATAATATGTCATTTTTATTTCAGGAAAAATGCGTCTATTTGATTTCTTTTGTCATCTTTATCTAAGTTCACATTATAGAGGCGCCACTTTGTATGCGAGAAAACACTAACTTTTCTTCAAACTACAAAACCTGTCCTACACCCTCGTATCTCCACAGCTGGGCCTGGATTCTCAACCACTCGCCTTTTAGTCTAGTGTTACCCCCTGACAGAGAACAATTTGTTTTTTGACGGAGAGTGACAAAACAGTTCAACAGCTAAAGCGTCCAGTAAGTTTTTTATGAAAGGGTGTTAGAATGTATTGCAATATGGTTACTATTACGTCATAATCATATTCATTTATTATTGCATAGTCTATAAGGTTAAGGACTATAAGGCTTTACGTCGCGCAACAGCCTTACCTTCCTACCGTAACTAGAGTCCTCTGTTAACTATTATTTTATTATACCTTTTAACAGTGTACATGTGTTTGGGTAAGCAACTTGAATTATATCACATTATCATATCTTAACTAAGAAAATGTTGTAAACCTGTTGTGTATACTTATAAATAAAATAAAATAAATAAAAAATAAAACAGACAGGCGATTTGAAAGACGGTTGGTCGAGAAATGCCCCGCTGGTCTACTGGTGGTAATACTCGTGAAGCCAGGCGGCGACGGTGCGGCGCGCGGCTTGCTGGACCTGCGTCATGCGAGCCGTGTCTGTGACTTGCCAGGGCTGCAGGTCGAAGCAGTGGGACGCCCTGCGATGGAGAATGGGGAGGGTGAGGTGGAGAAATGTGGTGCGGTGGTGGCGGTAATAGCCAAAATTATCAAATGAAACAATAAACCTTACTGAGACGAAATTTAAGAAATTTGTAAAAACTACCTTATGTAGTAAAGCTTATTATAGTATAAATTATTATCTAAACAGACAAAAACGCCTGGTCTTGTCCGCCTCAGCTAAGGCATTTGGAAAAATGAATTAGATAAATATAGCTTGAGTAAAATTGTATTAGATATAAGTAAAATTATTGTACTAGATATAAGCAGAAAGTTGAAAAGATGCTCGAGGAGTTTCTTTCGCCATTTCTTTCCTCCTTATATGACAGGGCCTTTGTGAAATGGGGGTAGAGTAATATTATGATAATGGACAAATAATTGTAAAATTTTACGTCCAATAAAGTGATATTCTATTCTATTCTAGCCTTCGCAGACGCGGGACGACTGTATTCCCCGAAGGGGAAGTCAGAGGCGACACAGTCACCGATTCTTCTCTGTACCTACATTTGTACTAACATGATAGGTCGCGAGTTGTATCGCCGTTATTGAATGAGTAGATAGTTAGTTACCATTGCACTTAGGGTACACACTAGAATCTGGATGAGCAGGTTTCCTAACGATGTTTACCTTCACCGTATGCGCGAAGGTACAGAATTTCATAGAAATAATTGGTAGGTGCGCCGGGATTCTAACCCGCATCACTGGCGTGATAAGTTGACGCTTACCCGTCTGAGCTACCACCGCTCTTTTTCGCCCTAGGGATTTTTCACTAAGGCCCTGCTTCACAATGTCTGGTTAGTGGCTACTTGTGAGATAAAATACCTGCTCTCACTCTCTGTCATTATCTTTTTGTCAGTGACAGCATGTATTTTATCTCACAAGTAGCCACGAACCAGACATTGCGAAGCAGGGCCTTAGTGAAAAGTCCCTAGAGCGAAAAAGAGCGGTGGTTGCTCTAGCTCTACTAACCTCGGCACCAGGTAAGTTGGCGACGATTCCTTGAGCTCCCTATCCACCACTCCCAGGTAGTGCCACGGGTCGATGGCGCCGTGGATGTTGATGGTGTTGTTGACGTCCGGGCGCAGGCCGCCGAACATCCTGTTGGACCGCGCCACGGATGCACGGACGAAGGATTCGTCGAATCTGAGGGTAGGAGGAAGGTTTATGGATGGCATTGAATAATACTTACGTATATAAAAAAACTGTGTTACTAAACCAGCAATATGTCGATTCCAAAAATCACAGCGCCGGCGAATCGCGTATATACCTAGTGACGTTTATCTATGTAGATTACGATGCGTGTTGTGGCAGCAGCACCTATAAGGGTGAAAAAAGTTCCGTAGACTGAATTAGCTCAAGTTCTACGTTTTTACGCCTTTTGTAGCCAAGACTACCTATGCACTAGAATGTAAGTACCTATGCATTATATTGCCTAATGCCCATCCTATACCTACCTATTACAAACACAACAGTTGGTAAGCATAGGTATAACTAGATGTTTGTTACTCTCTCGGGAAAACGGAAGTTCGGTAGCAAGCTTTGGATTAAGACATACATAGGTACTTTTGATCAAACGCCTGCGGGAATAGCTACTTATCCAAACGATGTACTAACCTGCTGTCATAAGCCTGCTTGCACAGATCGGCGTAGAACTCTACATTCAGCCAGCGACTGAGCGGAGAGAAGACTGACCCTGTGGGCGGCGCGATCTGGAAGTACGCGTACTCTGTGCACGTCTGGTAGTACCACGCGCGACCTGCGGGGAGTGGGGAGAGGGGGTTTATATAAATATAAATAAATAAATATGTGGGGACATCTCACACACGGCCATCCGACCCCAAGCTAGGCAGAACCTGTGTTATGGGTGTCGGACAGCTGACTACACAAATACATAGATAGATAAGTACATACTAAATATAAATATCAACACCCGAGTACAAATATCTGTCTTTCAACAAATATCTGCCCCAGCGAGGAATCGAACCCGGGAGCTTTGACATAGAAGTCAGGGTCACTAACCACTACGCCATTCAGCCGTCAAATTATGTTCTGTGTATTAGAATATCTGTGCATGTATGGGCTAATTTTTTTAGTGTAAGAGCCTTGCCATAGCGATGTCGCCAGCATGGAAGTCAGCCGTACAACTAAGTTAGTTCTACTTCACATAGCTTAGCTGGCATAGTTTGCGGTGGACGCTCATGTATGAAAACTGGCTCAACTATGCGGGCTAAGCTAAACTAACTTTGTTTAGCCGGCAGTGCGTCCGGCTTTAGTATTTAGTTAGTTAGTTAGTGTGGCAACGTCGCCAGGTGAGGCAGTTACCATCCTAACTAATATTATAAGTGCGAAAGTAACTGTGTCTGTCTGTTACGCTTTCACGCCAAAACTACTGATCTGATTTGCATGAAATTGGGTATACAGATGGTCTAGACCCTGGGAAAGAACATAGGCAATTTTTTTATCCCGGAATTCCCACGGGAAAACTATTTAAGGCGAAGCGAAGCTCGCGGGAACAGCTAGTATTTAATAAACAATTGCAACACTCACCAGTCGACACTGCGTCGTTCTTGTAACTATTGACATAGTCTTCATAGCGGATCTCGTAGCACTGTCCCGGAGACAGCCCGGACGTCACCAGCCCGCCGATGCTCTCCATGGGGGTCGCGCCTGACGGTTGAAGGGTTATTGCTGTTATTGTACTTACTGAGAGGACGTTAATACATGGCTGTGATAAGTAGTTAGCTCTGCTCATATTATTATACTTAATAATTATTATTAAGCTTATAAGTATTGTATACCAACTAGTTTTAAGTCTTTTTTTAAAAGATGGCTCAGGAGTTTTTTGCCTCCATTCTTCTCCTTAGACAGAAAGAGCCCCCCCTTATCCGAACGGAGAGTAATTTGTAAAAATTGACGTTAAACAGAAAATTTTATATTTTTTCGATGAATAAATTTTTTGACTTAATGGGGTACTTAAGTATTTTTCATTTTTATCGCTACTTCACTAGCGGTGTAGGTCGGCGCTTTCATTCGTCGTCTGTGACCGTCGCCAGCAAGTGGGGATGCACGAAAGCGATGTATCAAAATCTAAATAGACCCCCAAGATTGCCAACACGCTAAGAAGTGGGTCCGAAGGACGTAAAAAGGTACCGCTCAGTAGGCATTGTTTGCATACTATCTATTGCAAGGCTTATGAGATCTTATCGATGTTCTAAACCGTTTGCTAGATCTTTAGATAGTTAACAGTGGTTTCATTATTCTGTAATTATGTTCCAGACAGTGACAGCAAGTATTTTATCCCACAGGTAGCCATTATCCAGACATTGTGATACAGGCCCCAATACAAATAAACCTCTTACCATAGACGTTATTGACCAAGTTGTTACAAAAATTCCTCAGCTCGGCCGGTCTTGCGTTCTGCACCTGCCCGCTCAGTGTCCACGTGATGAAGCCGGAGAAGTACCCCATCGTGAACTTGTCAGAGTAGTCGAGCGGGTCGGCGGGGGGCGGGCAGATCCTAAGGGAGAGACGTAGTGCTGTTATTTGAGGAGGTAACATTCAATCAGGGGTTTCATTAGTCACAAAAATAATAATAAAAGTAAGTCTGCTAACTGTAACTCGCTAGGTTCGCGTTTGTATTGTTTGTCATGCTTTCAGTGGAAAACGGCTAGACGATTTTATTTTGTATGTATTTTGGCTGGTAATAAGCTGACTCCTAGGATCAACATATAGGTTACTTTTTAACCCGGAATTCCAACGGGAAAACATTTTATTAGGCGAAGCGTAGTTCGCAATAAAGCTAGTGCTTCATAAGCTTTGCGCAGACGAGGTACTGTCCCCGGGGACTCTACCTCGGTATAATGGATTTATCAGCATTAACTGGAATCCACGGGAATCGAAGCGTAGCTGGTAAAAATGCTAGTGCGTCATAAAAGTATTCATAGGTAGATTTGCGGAACAATTAGGTAGTACCATAGACTAATTATTAGTCTATGGTAGTACGGTGGCCTGCGCCTAAAAGTATACAGGCGGAGTTTTTAAAATAGCGATCTCAAGCTCAAATGCTGCTCAAGCACATCCACATAAACACCACTGCTACACACATCATACACAACACGTCCCCGGATTTATAACAGATGTAGCTAGTCCCTTCATCATCAGGGATCGCTATTTTAAAAACTCCGCCTGTATACTTTTAGTGGGGGGCTTGTCGCTCATGTCCGTAGGTACAAACCCTAGTTACCCTACACGTGCCCCCTGGGTGGTGCTAACGAGTGACAACGCCGAATGTCGGGCGGCGGTAAATCGACCCGACCTCCTCTCCTAGCAGAGGCGGCGATCTCCCGCCGTAAAAAAGGAGAATCACCAACACGCCTGCCAAGCGCGGTGATTATGGCAAAAACACCTCCTAATGATGGAAAAACCAAAGCCCCGGCCCCCAGTCCCCGGCAGCCCCGCTATCCCGGACTCCGGTAGCGGTCACGGTAACGGCGGGGCAGGGGGTGCGAAGAATCTCCGGCAGAGAGTCGGCTACCAGCCCAACCGACCCTTGCACCTGGCAACATATAACGCACGGACACTGAGGGAAGACGTGAAGATAGACGAGCTGGAAGAGGAAATCAGCAAGTTAAAATGGGACATTATAGGGTTATCCGAAGTCCGACGAGAGGGAGAGGATACGGAAATTCTCCAGTCCGGAAACTTGCTGTACCACCGGGAGGGCGACCAACTGTCCCAAGGGGGTGTCGGGTTCATCGTCAACAAGTCCCTCGTCAACAACATCGTTGAAATCGGAAGTGTGTCGACACGGGTTGCGTACCTCATCCTGAGAATATCTAAACGATATTCAATGAAGGTCATACAGGTTTACGCACCCACATCTAAGCACACCGATGATGAGGTCGAACTTGCGTATGAAGACGTATCGTCTGCCCTGCGTAAGTTCACTACTCATTTCACGGTGGTGATGGGAGACTTTAACGCGAAACTCGGAAAACAAGAAGGCGGCGAGACGAAAGTGGGGTCACATGGATTTGGAGTCAGGAACCATCGTGGGCAAATGCTGGCTGACTTCTTGGAGAAGGAGGGCCTCTATATGATGAACTCCTTCTACAAGAAGAAGCCACAAAGGAAGTGGACGTGGATTAGCCCCGATGGGAAGACTAAAAACGAGATCGACTTCATATTGACGGATAAGAAGCACATATTCAATGATGTCTCAATGATCAGTAGGGTTAAGACCGGCAGCGATTACCGACTCGTAAGAGGCACTTTTTAAATATAAACTGCAAAATAGAACGCTCCCGTCTAATGAAGTCCACGCTCCGTCCTACTCCTGCTCAAATTCAAGATCCCGAAAGCTTTCAGTCTGAGCTTTGCGACCGCCTGATATGTTTAGAGAATTGCGTTACAGTTGACGATTTAAATAATAGGTTTGTGGAAACTGTCCAAGAGGTAGGATCGAAATATTTTTCGTCCCGAACCAACCGAGGACCTCAAAAACTCTCAGATGGGACTCTGAGTCTCATAAGAGAACGGAGAGAAATGAGGTTGCAGTCTTCAGTTGATATGGTCGAATACAGACGTCTAAACAGACAGATCGCCAAAGCAAGACGTTGCGATATGAGACGCTACAATTGCAAGCGCATTCAAGACGCAATTGAGCAAAACAAGGGCTCCAAAGTCTTTGCTAGAAATCGATCTGTTCGACAGACTCTGTTGACCCAACTGAAGACCGACAGTGGCAACACCGTTTCATCAGTGCCCGAAATTCTGGGAGAAATTGAGAGATTCTACGGACAGTTATACACCACAACACAAAACCCTATTACCAGCGGTGCTCACGACAGCCGAGCGCCACTCACCCGACACTATACCGAAGATATTCCGGACGTCAGTCTAGACGAGATTAGTATAGCTCTCAAACAGCTAAAAAACAACAAAGCTCCGGGAGATGATGGAATAACGACAGAACTTCTGAAAGCCGGCGGTAGACCGATTTTAATAGCACTTCGGAGGCTGTTTAATTCCGTCATACTCGAAGGCACAGGCCCGGAGGCATGGAGCAGAAGTGTAGTGACTTTGTTCTTCAAGAAAGGCAACAAAGCCCTATTGAAGAATTATAGACCCATTGCACTTCTGAGCCATGTGTACAAGCTGTTTTCGAGAGTTATTACGAATCGTCTCGAGCAAAGACTCGACGACTTCCAGCCACCCGAACAAGCCGGGTTCCGAAAAGGCTATAGTACCATAGATCATATACACACGCTTCGGCAGGTTATACAGAAGACCGAGGAGTATAATCTACCTTTATGTCTAGCGTTTGTGGACTATGAGAAAGCCTTTGATTCTATTGAGCTCTGGGCGATGCTTCAATCCCTTCAGCGGTGCCATATAGACTATCGCTATATCGAGGTGTTGAGATGTATGTACAATGCTGCCACAATGTCAGTTCGATTACACGAACATAGCACAAAACCGATCCAGTTGCAAAGGGGCGTGAGACAGGGAGATGTTATTTCTCCGAAACTGTTCACCTGTGCACTGGAAGATGTTTTTAAGCTTGTAGAGTGGAAAAGACTGGGCATTAACGTCAATGGCGAATATATCTCTCATCTACGATTTGCTGATGACATAGTTATTATGGCGGAAACGCTGGAGGAGTTGGGCGAAATGCTCACAGACCTCAATGATGCCTCTAAACAAGTTGGGCTGAAAATGAACATGGACAAGACAAAGGTCATGTCGAACGAACATGTTTCATCATCGCCCGTAACTGTAGGAGGTGTCACCATCGAAGTTGTCGATCAGTATCCCTACCTAGGACAAGTGATCCGATTAGGTAAATCCAACTTCGATAAAGAGGTAGCTCGTAGAATCCAACTCGGATGGGCAGCGTTCGGGAAATTACGACACATCTTCACCGAAAACATACCTCAGTGTCTGAAAACATAAGTTTTCAATCAGTGCGTGTTGCCAGTGATGACTTACGGAGCCGAGACGTGGTGCTTCACCAAAGGGCTTATCCACAAGCTCAGAGTTGCTCAGCGTGCTATGGAAAGGGCTATGTTAGGCGTGTCCCTGCGAGATAGGATTCGCAATGAAGAAATCCGCAGGAGAACTAAAGTTACCGACATAGCCAAAAGGATTAGCACGCTGAAGTGGCAATGGGCTGGCCACGTAGCCCGCAGAGCCGACGACCGCTGGAGTAGAAAGGTTCTGGAGTGGAGACCCCGTGTCGGCAAACGGCGTGTCGGTCGCCCCCCAACCCGTTGGTCTGATGATCTGCGGAAGGTAGCGGGAAGCCGCTGGATGCAGATGGCGGGTGACCGTTTGGGGTGGCGATCGTTAGGAGAGGCCTATGTCCAACAGTGGACTACAGAAGGCTGAGAGAGAGAGAGAGTATACTTTTAGGCGCAGGCCACCGTACCTAGACCTGAAATCCTGAATTTAAAGAGTTTGGGGATTGTGTTGGAGTCATAAGAATAGTACCTGGTCCACTAACCAGCACTACACCAGCGAGGTGGACTAGGCCTAAACCCATCCTTCATTAGAAGGAGACCCGTGCCCCAGCAGTGGGGACGTGATGGGTCGTGATGAATACCTACTTGAATGCCTGCTCCAGCAGTTCCCTGCCTTCTTCCGTCTCGGTGGCGGCCACAGTCGCGGCGATGCCGTCGCGCAACACCGCAGCACAGGCGTCGCCGCCTTCTGCGCGGAATGCGGACTCTACCACGGTTAGGTAACCTGTAAGGAATAGACGTGGTTATGATATGTAGTTGTGTGAGATAGAAGGCTGCACTGTCAGGGTTATACGTATAGAAAAAAAAAGTCACTTTATCGAGATTCGCCATAAATATGGCGCTGTAATTGGAGGAAGGCACAGTAAACGAATATTATTATGTCTGTACCGTATTACTATTACATTAAGGTTGCGCTTAGGGCTTTTTCAATCCGATTGGCTAATCATTTCAAAATAGTGACAAACAGTTTTCTGACGAAATGCCTCATTCATCTCCAAATATGGTCTATAACGGTTAATATAGGTATGCCCAACTTTACAACTACTTAACATGATATTAACAATCATGATTCATATCATCAATAACCAGACAAAACCCAGAACTCACCAGTAAAATCCACCTCAGCTTTAATCGGCGCGCTAGACGCGACGGTCCCCAGCACTAGATGAGCGTACCTCTGCTTGAACCACAGCACCATATTCCCGGCGTAGGACCCGCCCACCAGCACCACGGGGCTGGTGGAGAACCGAGGCTGCTCCTTGAGCATGCCTATGAATGTGGCCAGGTCGGCCAGCGCTTGGTCCACGTTGAGGTAGCGGAGGTTTTCTGTGGAGTGGGTTCTGGAAAGGAAGAAGGAAAATGTAAATTGTATTACCTATAATATAATATGTGGCATCTCACACACGGCCATCCGACCTACGGCATAGCAGTCAGGGTCACTAACCACTACGCCATTCGACCGTCAAACCTATTGACTTCACCCAGGGGTTCTAGTTGAAAACCAGCGCTATGGTGTGGTTTAGTACCTGCCATAGCATCAAGCTGAACTAGAACCCATTTCAGCACCGAGAAGCAACATTCTTTTAATTACTTATTTTTTTATTTACTTTATAAACTTTTTCTTGTAAATGTATGTGTTGTTTCTGTGTGTGTTAGAAATAAATAAATTTTCTTTCTTTCTTTCTTTCTTTCTTTCTATTGTGTCCCTTGTAAAATCTACCTTATTAATGGAGTATTCCGAGGAATCAGATCTTCTTCTTATGGTTTTAGTGACAAATACAAGAGCCACACCGTAACCGTTAAGTTCAGAAAGGACTGAACATTCAGACCAGCGTCAGTCAAGCGCCCAGGGTGCGCCGGAACCATAGAATAACAAGTTTATTCTATGGCCGGAACGTATATAAAGGAGAGTAGAGATACCTACGTGGCCTAAGTCTAGGAAGTAGGTAGTTAGGTTCTTATATAAGACTACCTATGCTATTCTAGAATTCTAGGTTCTCTTCGAGAGGAATATGAATATCTCTTGAGTAAAAAAAAATTGATAAAAACTGACATAATTCAGCGCAGTTGAACTTGAACCTTAGTTAAATATTAAAAAAAAAGTTCAATACTGAAAGTATTTCACAAAAAGTTTACTATACTTACGCGAAAGGTTGCGTTCGTCCATAGAACCTGTGCTCTGTGTAGATCAGGTATCCATTGTTCTCCCTGGCCATCTCAAACATGTTGCCAGTGAGGAGGAACCCGGAGGATATCTCCCATTCACCTCCAACCATGATGAAGATGGGCGCTCCCGTGCCGTTGAAGAACTGCTCATTGTACATGTAACGCTGTGAGGAGGGGATAAGGCGCATTATTGAGTGGACATGTTATAAAGAACTATTTACCTATGTTAGAAATTAGAATCTCTCAATCAATATGGTAAATAATAACGACGAATATTTTAAAAACTTGATGTGTCTTAAGTCTTGTTGTTTCCAGAGGTAGAGTAAAATTATTAACTACTTACTACAGTTATTATTTTATGATATTAAAATCTAGCTACAGTTAGTTAAATACCAAAATGCTAAATTGTAGTATCAGCAGTTGATACCCAACAGTTACAGTATAACTACAGTTCATGTCAAACAGATATATAAACAGACTAAACAGATAACTATATTACCAAAGACTTCCCACCAGCCACTACCAACTCACCATCTGATAAGTCCGATCATCGAGCGGATTGAAATGATCGACCGGGACCGTGACCCACGCGGTCGCCACCGCCCGGGCGTCCCGGGGCTCCGCCGGCGGACGCAGCCACACCCGCAGTGGCGGCTCCACCAGCAGCCGCACAGGGGATGACGCGAGCGAGGGCGCTAGTAGGCAGAATAGGGGGAGGAGCCACTGGAAGCGTGTTAGATAGATAGATAATAAAAATGCACAACATAGACGGTACAAATGGCGGTCTTATTACCTATTACGAGTAATTTCTTTCAGAAAGCCTCGGGGGTGAGAAATTACCTAGGTATACAAGAAAAGAGAAAGTGCAAAAAATTGTGTTGTAAAAGTTTAGTAACTCTATAATGATCACACGCGCAGAGGAGGGTCTATGAGCAGACGCACGGGGGATGAGGCGTTAATAGGCAGAAGAGAGGAAGGAGCCACTGGAAGAGTTTAAGTAAAAGTTTTGTAAATCTATGGGTATGGTGATCTCAGATCCAGTGGAGGGTCTTTGGGCAGCCGGAGTGAGTATGAGCTCAGCGATGGCGCTAAAACACAGAACGGGGGGAGGAGCCACTGGCAGTGTCATGGTTAACGTTTTGTTAAGATTTTGTATGATTTTTGTCAGTGAGGTCGTAAAAAGTGGGTTTAAAGTGCTGGGGGTGTGGGGTGTGGTGGTTTTAGGTAATCCTTGTATTTCGAGTAGAAGGTAAGGTAAGGTACACAAATTATTAGAATAGGTACCTATTGATTACAAAAAGAATAACAGGGGATAGTTAACTCCCTATTCCTAACATGTGGGAAAGGACGTAAAATAAAGAGTGGAAAAACTGGGGATAAATAAAGTATACCTACGGAATATATACATAGTACTGTACTTACCATGATGTTTATATCCTAATAACTGACTATCTTGAAACACATAAAACTGTTTCATTCATTATAATCAAAAAATTGCTAATACGATAGCGTTTATCAATATCATTATTGATAAACATTGTTTAGCGATTGTTAAGAATGTAGGTAAGTGTTTCGTTATCTTATGGTTAGTCCAGTTTTAATTATTCACTCATAATCTTGATATACCTAACGATGATAAGGTGGGCAATTCATCAAGTTATAAACTCACGAAAGCAGATAATAAGTACACATGTGCATATTTTTTTCAACATGATCGTCGAACCGAACCACGAGACTAGGTATTTCATGACAACATAGTTACTGAACAAACTGTACTGTCTTTCCTTCTTATAAGTACTACTTATGTACCTATAACATTAGAGCTTGAGAAAAACCATATTAACAAAATCATCGCTCTCTTAACGTATCTCCGGCAGTCACTAGTTGGTTCGAGTCTTATCTCAAGGGGCGTCAGCAGCGTATATTTACTGATACCGATTGTTCTTCCTGGTGTCCAGTGCTTGCTGGCGTTCCCCAAGGTAGCGTTCTCTCTCCTTTGCTTTTCTCTTTGTTTATCAACATATTAGCTAGTAAACTTACCTCTCTCTACCACTTTTATGCAGACGATCTCCAGCTCTATGCTGGTGCCACCTGAAAACTTGGATGCAGCTGTAACCCTCATCAATGACAACTTGGAGATCATCTCTAGGTGGGTTAAGTAATTTGGGCTGTTACTAAACCCTACTAAGTCTCAGGCAATTGTAATCGGCAACCCCTGAACAAGATAGATTTCACAGCTGCTAGAAAGGTCAGGTATGATCAAACAGACATATCTTACGTATCATCCGTAAAAAAAAATGGCGTGATCATGGACATAACTCTCTCTTGGATCCCACATAGGTCGACTCAGTGAGCAGAAAAGTACCTATTTGTTAATCAGTACTGGCATTTACGAAAAACAACCAAAAATATTGCGTTTTTTCGTTGACGTTGTTTTTCTGCTAAGCATTACTTTTGGGGGTTTATTTTTGTAGGCCCATTCTGAGAGGCAAGTGCGCCTATCTCCATGTTTTTAAAAACTAGCATTATATCCTAAATTTATCAGTATATTCACTGAATCAACGTAACATTATTATCTCAAAGTACCAAATATTGTAAATTTTATAAATACATGTTTAGTTCAGTATATAGAGAATATATTTATATTTTTCGTATAGAATAACAACAACCCATCATAGTACTTTATAATTTATACACATCGTGGACCCCGCAGCATCTTCAAAAATATTATAGTTTTATTACTAATGCACATATTTCTACAGGGCACTGAAAATATAATAATCACTATTTTCATCGATTATTCAATTCATTTATTCATTTTTAAAGTAATGAATGCCGCATACGCATCAGCAACGGTGTCCGTAGGGTCGTCCGCAGTTCCCGGTGACACAGTACAGGCGTTTTGTGGGTTCACCCGCGCGGTACGGACTTGACCCGATTATGTTGCCTCTGTGGGACAAAAAATATTATTTCAATTATTAAGAGTACGTAGGTTTTGTCTGAGAGCTCCGCCGTAAAGTTTTTCCGTGCATATTGAAGGATAAAAGTACCTACATTGATAACATAAACCTTCATCTTAAATCACTGTATTATTAAGAACCGCATCAAATACCTACGCTGTGTAGTTTTAAAGATATACACGATAGGGTAGGGACAGACGCAAAGAGCGTCTTTTCTTTATCCTAGGGAGTGATTATACCAGATGTAGACGGTTAATCATCGGCTCTTATAATATACCTACATGGCTGCTCACTGCCACCTCAGCGAAATTTTAAGAGGCAGGGTTGATTACGATTTATATTTTCCGATGTTAGGTATATTAAGTATAAATAGGTACTCACCCAGGTCCATAGTTGCAGACTATGAAGAACTTAGTACTCCGCTTATCCTGAGTCCGAGAGACAAACAGTCCACAGCCGAGGTACGAGCTATCTGCCCACGCCATCTGGGAATAAAAAAACGACACTAAGTATCACATATTTTCTTCCGAAGACATGGCAAAGGGTATGTATGTATTTGCTAGCCCTAGACTCGGCTACGGAAGGGCGTGTATTGTTTAGTGTACACTATATACACTTGTGTCTGGCTACTTTTCGGCGCGAAGTATAAGATTGATCGGAGCCTATAACCAGCTTTCTATATTTGTATGCTCCCATAAATTGCAACTTCTTAAATCAAACTTACCTCTTTGGCCTCGAAAAATCAAGATTCAGGACACTAACACTTTACAAAGATCACACTCACCTGAGTGAAATGGCCGATATCCTCGCTTCCTTCAGCAAAGTCCTCTTCCGTCATTGGCCCATACTTCCAGTCTTTGTACTCGTCCCACCAGGACTTTAGAGCCATCTCCATAGAGAAGGAGGCGCGGCGGGCCGTCGTCTGGTACATGTATATGTTCTCGCCAGTCTCGAAACGCTTGGAATCTGAAATTCATAGTTGCATGTTTTACACTCGTGCGGGTAAATGCGTAGGTGTGCGTTGTTTGTTTAATTTTGTATGTTTTGCAGTAATTTACAAATAAGCTCGCGATATAACATTATTATATTTATTTATGTACCTATATTGATATATATATTAATTATAGTTATTGTATTTATATTCAATGGTGTTGCTAAAGTTATCGTAGTATCGCAAAACTCAAATAGCTAAATGGATTTTTGATATTGCACAGTAACATTTAAACCTTTCTAGAAACATGTGTTATTTATTATCTATAATTATTTACGACAGCTTTTATGGCCAATATTCCGACTAAACGATTCATACATTTTTAGGGTTCCGTAGCCAAAATGGCAAAAACGGAACCCTTATAGTTTCGTCATGTCCGTCTGTCCGTCTGTCCGTCTGTCCGTCTGTCACAGCCGATTTACTCGGAAACTATAAGTACTACAGTGATGAAATTTGATGGGAATATGTGTTGTATGAACCGCTACAAAAATATGACACTAAATAGTAAAAAAAAGAATTGGGGGTGGGGCCCCCCATACATGTAACTGAGGGATGAAATTTTTTTTTTCGATGTACATACCCGTGTGGGGTATCAATGGAAAGGTCTTTTAAAATGATATAAAGTTTTCTAAAAAACATTTTTCTTAAAGTGAACGGTTTTTGAGATATCAGCTCTCAAAGTCGTAAAAAGTATGTCCCCCCCCCTCTATTTTTATAACTACGGGGTACAAAATTCTAAAAAAAATAGAGGTGATGCATGCTAATTAACTCTTTCAACGATTTTTGGTTTGATCAAAGTATCTCTTATAGTTTTTGAGATAGGTTGATTTAACTGTAATTTTGCTGCTACGGAACCCTTTGTGCGCGAGCCCGACTCGCACTTGGCCGGTTTTTTTTTATTTAATAGTGTTAAAACTTACTGATAGTGCGATTAGGGTTGTGCATGAAGACATTTCTTTCCGCCCAAAGTCCCGCCTTATGCGCTAGTTCTTTGTCCCAAACCTGTTAACAAGAGGAGGAAATTTATATTTTCATGGCACATCATACACACATATGCAGCTAACTAAAACTGATTCCTGTTGGGATAAAATAATATTCAATTAAACGTTCTCTAAAATTAATGAAAGCATTAACAGTTTGTTTTGTGTTATAGTGTGTGAATGAAATTAATTGTATTGTATAATTAGATTATGCTTATTGCTAGCCATCTGAAAACGAAATAGTAATTACATCATTCGAACATACTATTAAAAAGGTTCCGGTATAGGTCTACTATATAGGTTTCTTTAGCAGGCCTTACCAGAATACTAAAGTAACAATTTTTTTTAAAGGTACCTAAATAAAAACTATAGATTACGAAGTGCTATTGAAAATATTTCAAATAGAAGAAAACTATGAATTAATTCAAAGCAACAGCACTATTTCAATCGTTGCAAATTTAAAATAATTGATACAAGTCCGTATTATTTTCTCGATTTAAAAAAGTGGTACGAAGCATTTCTTATAACAAGTAACATTATTAAAAAAACATATAAGTAGTAAATGGCTGGTAGAAAATGCTTTTAGCATTAAATCCACCTTTTGTACACTTATGTTATATTTGTGCAATAAAGTATTACATAAATAATTAAATAAATACATATTTCATGTTGTTGCACAAAAATATATTTAACTTCTTTTTTTTCATTAATTATTCAACACTGTCGTTACCTACATAGTAATAATAGCATAGTATTACTTAAAAAGTATGCTATGGCTAGCAAGGCCTAACCCCTCTGCTTAATATATCAATTCCTCAACACCCTAAGTGTAAGTGTTGCAAAAAGGGTATACTAAGCCGAAACCTATATGTGCAGCATAGTATAGGTATCTAAGCCCGAAAATTAAATCAGAATTTCAAAATTCAAAAAAAAAATACTATGCTGCACATAGGTATAGGTTGCGGATTAGTACATATATATCCTTTTTCAACACCCTGTATAATCTAAACTCACCATAAACTTCATGTCAGTAGCGCCGGGATACCCCGAGAGAGTGCCGTTAGCGATCCTCATCCGCCGCACATTGTGCCCGTCCACCAGCTGTCTGATCTCGTCACACGACAGCTTAATCACTGAAATACAACAATCACTGTCATTCATACACTGGATAGGACAATAAACAAAACTAAATTGTCACAATGAAAGTAATCAGACTGGTATTGCTTTCCAAAATTCAAATTGACAAAAAGCGCACTCAAATTATTGATTGGTAGCATACAACCACTCTGCTGACGTTAGTTTTCAAACACGAGGCAATAAAAAGCCGTTATCATTAAGAATAAAAAGTATTTAATACACACATTTGCACTGAGCAGCGGTGAGCACTGTTAAAAGAAATGCGAGAGAAAAATGCATTGTTAACACTGAGGCCACCATTCCATGTGAGATATCGGCTCGTATTAACAATATCGGCCGAAACGTTACACATATATAAAGGATATTCTACAAAATTTGCAAAACAAAATACACGAGTAAACCAATTTCAGGGTTGCCTCCCACATTAAACGAATCGGTTATAGTTAAAACTCTGAAAAGAATTGTAATTTATATCTACCTACCAACCTATTTAATATTGGGTAACTAAGATTTTTTTTCCGCAGTGGAAGATTTCAGTAGGCATACATAATACACTCCATTTACTAAACATTATGTTCTAACGATTGTAATGGCATGGCTAATATTTTTGTTTGTCTTCAGCCTTAGATAAAAGAGTTCTCTCTGTGACAAGACACATAGAGATAATAATTAGAAGCCAAATTACTTACATGCTTATGAATTTGTAAGTTGTGGAGTTGGCAGGAACAAATAAAAGGTTAGTCACTCAACATTTTCCTAATTTGTAATAATAAACCGCAGTTTATTAGTCAGAATGCCGCGGTATGTACTGAAGTCACCTTGCAGCAAAATGAGGAATTTCTTCCTTTGTTCCCGTAGTCTCCCTGTTCGTAATGGTTGATGATGATGCCATGATTGTTAGGTATCCAGAAGGGAAATATACCACAGTAATACAATGCTATAATCATTATATTAATTATGATTATACCAGTAAGTATATTAGATTAATTACCTATATTACTCTGTATATGTAAATTATTATTGATGTCTAAGCCAAATAAAGATTTTCTTTCTATATTTTTATCCCTTTACCTAAAATAGTAACTTTTGGGCCCAACAATTATGATCAAATGCACCACACTATACCTAGGTAGGAATCTGATCATAGGTAAATTAAAAATGTAAGAAGAGAAAAAGTCAATAAAATGCATACACCCAATCAGTGTTTTGGTGACTTATAGAAACTTTATACAATATGATGATTTTGAACAATGCCTTCATTCAATCACGTAAGGTGATAATTATTGAGTATGATGTAAAATTATTGTAATTCTTTGTGACCAGAAATTAACCCTGCAGGTGTATGCTACTTAGCATGGGTAGATAGATCCTTGACATACTTACTATATTATTGGCATTTACCTTTATAGTATAGTAGTAAGTTACAGTTTGTCTTTTGCAAACAAATTAGTAGATGGCACATCTTGCTTAAGGGAAAGCGCCTTATCATCATCATCATCACCCATCACATCCCTAATTCTGTGGCTCGGGTCTCCTTTCAGTGAAGGAAGGGTTTAGGCCTAATCCACCGCGCTGGCCTAGTGCGGGTTGCTGGACCAAGCATCTGATTGGTGGAAATACCAAAGTGGCGCCTGTTTTTAGATTGCACTAACTTAGTATGAGAGAGAATAGGGTTCAAATATCAATTAAAACTCAAATTTTAAAGTGTTCATGGTTTATTTGTTGTATCTTACAGTTTGTCTTATAACATAACAATAATTTTATTCTCACAGATCATATTGGAATATCAAATCATTTTAATTCTAAGCATCTATTTAGTAAAGTAAAAAAAGCTACCTAACCACGGATTGCGGGATTCATTACTTTTCAGTTTTACAATCTCATGTGAATAGTGTATTAAAAAAAATAGAAGTTTGATTTATTTTTTATTACAGTACCTGTACCGGTCGGTCGGTAGTTAGTATAAAACAATAGTAAAATATATTGAATAGCATTGGAACCTATTACGCTGATATTCTAATAAATATGCAATGTTAATTCAATAATGTAATCTTTTGGATTATGCAGACTTCTGAACTCAGGATGTGGTATATGGGATAATGTTTATTTATTTTACGGAATATGCCTACTAAATACTCCAATGCGTAGCTAATGACTACATATTCTCCATTTATATTGTATGTTTTTGTTCAATTTCCATTTTACATTCGACCATTTAATTTTAATCTCTATTACATTAAAAATAATATTACATAACAATCATTTTCCTAGTCCTTAAATTATCGTGTTGGCTGGATTAGCCTACGTAAGGGCATAGACACCGATACAAACAATAAATTATGATACAAACTAACATTGATTGTTGAAGAAGATTCTTATAGAAGCGATGTTTACCGTCACGGTGTAAGAATTAACTGTGCAAACTGTAATACTGACGATTTGTAGTCAACATTTTAATATCAACAACTTAATTCACTTTCGAATAAGTACATCTGGTATTTTATCGGATATTAATAAATAAATATTGAGTTCAGTAACTGGAAACACTTGTGCGTGCTTACATTTCAAACAGACGCAACTATTTATTGAAAAAAAAACTACGTAAAGTAACATGTCAGTTGTCGAAACATCAAAATATATCTTATGCAAAATGATACATGTTTTTCCGTATTTTTCTCAACAGTATTTGAAAGAAGTAGGTATAATATATATTGAATCACACATATTTTGAAAACCGTAAGAAATTTGTCGCATGTCTAGCTAGAGCGTTAGTCATATTTCTCGTCCAATTCATTGATGTTTTCAGTTTTAGTGCCAAGTATGAAAAGGTTTCTTGGAATAAGCGATTAGTTCTTCAATGTTCACGGTTAATTCGCAAAGATTTAGTGAATTCACTATGAGACATGTCGAATACAAAACTTATTTACTTCACGTGATCCATTGATGCAAGTTGGCCAAGATCTTTTAGGATGTCATACTCGTAATATAATTCGCCCAGACGTCATCATAGATATAAAATAAAGAACAAGCTTATTGTTCTAATAGAAGGATAATAGTGAGTCTAACTATTCGCTAGTGTTAGGGTATAAGATCATGAGCATAACCACATATTTACGTTAACATTTATGACAACTATCTACTAGAAAAGATATTTTTGACGAAATTACCAAAACATTTAAAACACAGACAACTAATTTAGATTTTAAACTCTTATCTTATTCCGTAACATCATAATTTATAATGATTTAGTGATATCCCTGTACTCTGGTCAACTGATTCCTATTGAATGTAAAAACGCGAAACTAACAGAACGGTAAATTGAATCCTACTTAAGTTTAAGTTATAAAAAAGTCTACAAATAAAATCATTTGTAGAGTAAAAAAATAAGAGGAAATTTCTTTCCACGTCTAGGATATTCCTACAAAATTAATAATGATTACATAGATGACCAACTGCAGAGTATAAAAAACGTCTTCAAAGGAATACCCTCTCCTCACACTGGATAAACATAGCAAATTATGCATACATCAAATTCTACATAATGTGAGTCATTTAAAAACAATTCGCAAAGTTATTATATTTATAAAGTTATCAGTATCCATTTCGACGAATTTTACACTCAATACACATTAAACAGAATAAAAGACTTACCGCGCCTCTGCTTTTTAATCTGTGGTCAGTGAATTAGTTGGTGCTAGGGCTGTCGGTGCCACTACCACCGCTGTTCTCTGTTGCAAGAATGTTGCTTGTCTTTTTATTGTTCTTCTTGGCTGATTTGCTGAGTGTGGCCACCTCTTTCAGTAGGTTCTGTATCTTGCTGTTCATGAGACCAAATTTGGTCTCGTTGAGGCGGTCCTTGTTCTTCATTTCGTTACGCAGCTCCACTTGGTTGGTGAGATGCTGCGCTTTTAGTTCCGTTATCTGATGACAAATTGTGGAAATTTGTTAATTTAGGGTAACTTTCCGGTTACGTGCTTGTTAAGTGTGACATAGGTAAGCTGAATTTACATGACTAAACTAGTTTCCTTCATAAAGAAACCATTACCAATCAGTTATGGACACCAACGGTTTCTTCCGCAATTTATTCTTCTCAGTATCCGATCCTTTGTGAAATGGTGATAGAAATAAACATTTTTACAATAGACTAATAATAGTAAAATGTTACGTCGAATATACAATATTTCAATTTCAGCATGCTTCTACACGAATTAAACTAGTAAGGAGATGAAAATTCTTCTCAAATGTACTGAATCTTATATTAACAATATACGAGCAAGATGATGTGTCACATACTAAAACAAAGCAAAAAAGCATCCCGCGTGCATATTCCACTCGTTGCAATGAATACTTGTATGAAAATAAAACTTGTAACGCGTGCGGGGTATCCCGCGTAACAAACACCCTAAGCGGTAGAAGTGGCATGTTATTTTGTCGAGAGGTTTCTTTTGCACTGACACTCCATCTAGTACACTCACCAGCTTGTCCTTCGACAGCAGCTCCGAGTCCTTCTGCTGCACCTTCTTCTGCAGGCTGGCGATGGTCTCCTTCAGCTGCGTCATGGCCACCACGTGGTCCGAGCTGTTGGGGTCCACCTCGCCTGCGGATTAAGTTTCTTATGTGTATTATCAGAAGGTACAGTTTAGATTCCCGAATTTGGTTTGGTTATAGCTGTTGGAGTGGACTCTGGGACATGGACTTGTGTAAGTATATTGAGATAAGGTATAGTTTGACTATAATGTTATAGATAGCGTTGATTCTGGTTTATAACTGTTGGAGTCCACCTTGCCTGGGGATAAAAGGACTTGTGTGTATTGCACGACATGGAGATAGACAACCATAAAATATTGTTTATTTATTTAATGTATAAGCTAACCTAAATTGTATTGTTATGTGTTTTTCCATGTCGTGTATTCTTGAAGGCGAATAAACTATTTCTTTCTTTCTTTCTTATTGTGATAATTTTTAATGACTAGAATTTGGCAATGGGTGTTAGTTAGGGGTGACCACCAAGCCTGGGGAATAAGTTACTTGTGTGTGTTGTGATAAGTTAGTTCTAAATGACCAGAATTTAGTTATAGCAATTGGGGTACATTTCGCCTGAGGAATAAGGCACGTGTGTTTGTGTGTTTTGAATAGAAGGTAGCTAGGATGTTTAGGGGTGATGGGATTATGTGTGTTTGTATGTTAAAGACGAAATATTAATGGCGGTTATTAGCTTTATGAACGGAGGATTTACGGAGGAATCTTTAGGTGATGCAGTGTAGGTTAATCACATACAAATGACATAATCACATAATAATAACATTATTTTTTTATTTATCATCTTATACAGGATGTTGCAAAAAGGATATACAAGGCCGAATAGGGGTGCCTCAGGGGGTCATTCCGAATAACTCCTGAGTAACCCCCTTTCGGCTTAGAATACCATTTCTGCAACACTCTGTAGAAAACATAAGACAGCTGTGCGACGAAGTCCGTTCATCATAACATTATATATGTTACATGGATATGCTCTTACAGGGGTAGGTTGGGTTTCAGTATTTTAAGCAAACAAATAATATAAAAACTCTATACATTTACCTTTACCTTGCAGCGGGTTCATTTTGGACTTCTTCTCCAGCGGCTGGGAGTCGTTCAGCGACTGGTCCCCCGAGCTCTTCAGCATGTCAGACTTGCGCTTCTCCTTGTGACTGCTTTTCGACCTTATTGTGATAAACATGAGGTTAGATTTACGTTGGCATAGGGACAGACACAGAGCAGACACATTGATGCATTGATCACAGACAAGTAAACAGCATACAGATATTGCACTTCATGCATTGAGACGAGAGGACATATTGACACAGTATTCTAGTCAAGATTCCTACCAGCCTAGCACGGGGCAAAAGACACGCACGTCAAGACGTGACAAAAGTTTTCCACCGTACTCTCTCTCGAAGCCGCGCTATGTGAGTGTAGGGACTCAAAACTTTTGTCACGTCTTGGCGGGTGTGTCTTGCGCCCCGTGCTAGATTTTCTGTGCAAAGTGCAGATTGCCAAATTTTAAAATGTTTTTCTCTCTATTGAATTACAGTAATGATTTTCTGGACTAGAATACAAGCAAACATTACGATTGTTCAATGCTATGTTCTACAAACTGTTGCACTTGCATTAGATACATTTGCCTGTCATCTCAATGAATACGGAATCAACAGGCTCAAAGAATAATAGCACTTTGGCTAGGTATACCTTTGATACATCAAAGTTATGTAAAATGGTATATATTGACCTCAATCAAGGATTTTAAGCCAGTTCCATTCCGCTGGGGTAACATGGCTCTAATTCTACTAACACATATTTTTTTGTGATTATACAGAATATTTAAAAATACGGATGTTTTTAGTACAATTAGAGCCCTACAACATTCGCTGTGCGCTCCGCGATAGATACATTTATTTCAAGGAAGAAAAAAACAGAATAGTTACTTTAACATTGAATTATTTTTGTGGATGGACGAACATAAAATTTAAAAAGTAAAATGAAAGTAAAATCATAGTGAGGTCTTACTACAATTTACTGTAGAGATCATGGTCTCTATATTTTGCAGCCTATATAATTTTTAATGTGCAATTGAATGTAATATTCTTAACAATGATCATTTACAACTTTAACCTATCAAGAGTGATAGTGAAAATCAATAGTCCTATCGTTTTAACAAATGTTGCATACAGGTATGAAGCAAAGCAAAAGCGATAACGAGCGAATAAGGTGCATCTGCATAAGTACATCTAAATTGTATAACTTGAAGTGGTTTACCATAAGTTCGAAAAAATCCAACTACTGGCATATTGAAAGCAAAATAAAACAAAGTTTCATATTATTTACACATTTTTTCATTTCATTGAATATTTTTAGGGTGGAGATTTTTTTTATTTGAATATTTTATGTAATCTTCTCGAGAGTCGATTGTCTTCATCATTGGTTCATTCATGTCAAGCATCTTAAGGCTTGAATTAAGTTGAATACAGGTTTATGTTGATAGCACAGCTTTCAAACATGTAAGCATTATGATAACAGGCCATCTCTCGGAAAGATTACTTTCATCCCTTTTACTAAGTTCCTGACTGTAATGGTCAATAAAACAATAATCTTCATTTATCGATATTGAAGTTAAGGGATATGGAGCAAGAAAATTCTGTAATATAAATCGGTTAATAACCAATAATCCATCAAAACCGATGACCGTTAAACGTTGTCATAGTCAAGTAATCCATCATTATATTGTAATCCATCTTCTTATTATATTTATTGACCATGTAAGTAGGAAATAACGCTAGTGCTAGTACTAAATAACGTAGGACCTACTTATCTAAAAAAGGCGAATAAAATTTTGAAAAGGCGTGCGTTGAGTTTTTATTAACATAATCTTTAAAGCCAATTAATAACCAAGGAATATGCTCGGACCTGTAGTGATTCACGTGACAAACCATACTCATTTTGTGAGTGTGACGTATTTATACTACAATGGTTGTTGAAAACAAAAAAAAACGCTATGGAGAGACGTCGTCGGTTATAAAGCTATAAACAATTCGTAATGTATTGAATACGCGTCCAACACACATAAAATCACGACTATTTCGATACAATACTATACTATGGTGATACCGTCTAGCTATCATTTCGCGCTTAAGCTAATTATAAATACTTATACTCACATTTTTGCCTAGTAAACGAAAATGTTTCTTAAAATTGAAAAGCAAAAATCAACGCGCGATACAACTTTTTGTACAAAAGTATTCAGTGTAGACTCTAGAACGGAAACGCAGTGGGAATAGTGCCAACTTTGCCATGTGTAGGTACTCGCGAAGCCAAATAATCTACCGTCCGATCATACTACGTCACATGTTATTGTTATTACGTCTTTGTGACGTGATGTTATGCCAGTATTTCTGATGTTTTCCAAATGTAAGGACAAATGGAGGTTTACGGCCTTATTGGTCCCAAATGATGACAAAGATGGAACAATTTAAATCTTTTTAGTGATAGATTGAATGCATTTATGATTTATTATATCTATGAGCTTCTTTCGATGCATTTATTTTTGCAAAATGAACATAGAGTAACCTAGTGGTAGCTTTGTACAGCGATAAGAGTATACATTATTATTAGCGGAGCTAAACATACGAGTTGTATAGGCCTTTTAAAAGCGGCAGCTAATTGTTACAGCGCGATTATATTTGCTAGTAACTTTTACAAGCATTACTTATAATTGATGATTAGCATTAGCTTATGCTTGGTTGCCAAGTATGAAATGCCCAGTGTAAGGTAAGATCGGTTGATAAGGATAATTCAACATAATGTATTTTTGCAGTTTTATTAAACCAAATTTTAATGTGATGGGGCGGTATGATGTCTATTAGTGCAATATTTAGTCAAATGGTGTGTGACAATTGGATGTTCTACGCTCGCATCAAAAATCAAAATTAAAGTACCCAACTGGATGTTATTAACTGTTTATCCACTATTTACGGATAACCCCCTTTCGGCAAAGTTACCTACACCACTTTCGCACCACCCCATGCAACCCTATCACCTCAAGACCGATAGTCACCTCTTAGTACTTTCGCAACACCCCATAAACAAAACCCTATCACCCCAAGACGGTACTGACTTAGATAGATAGATAAAAACTTTATTTGACATAGACAGCAATACTGATAAAATCAACCACACAAATCACATTTATACATAATTTTTTGCTGTCATCGTCAAAAAGGTGTCCACTTAGCTTGAGCGACTTGTGCGAGCAATACTTGTGTGCAAGCAAATATGTCTTCAGAACAGAAGTTGTACAGATAATCCCCCTGATTCACACCCCTTAGTAAACCACTATCGCACCACCACTAACATAACTCCTATCTACTCGAGACTTTCGCAACACCCTATCACCCCAAGACGGTACTGACTTGTGCGATCAAAACTTGTACTTACGAGCAAATATGTCTTTAGAATAGAAGTTGTACAGATAATCCCCCTGATTCACACCCCTTAGTAAACCACTATCGCACCACCAATAACATAACCCCTATCTACTCGAGACTTTCGCAACACCCTATCACCCCAAGACGGTACTGACTAGTGCGACCAATGCTTGTGCTTGTTATTTCGCGAATTTATAACAAAAGTTGTACAGGTACCTAAACCCCTGAGTCACCACCTTTAGTACACAACTTTCGCAACACCCTATCACCCCAAGACGGTACTGACTTGTGCGAGCAATGATTGTGCTTGTGAGAAGCTATTTTTTCGCGAATTTAAAAAAGTCGTAGAGCAGACATTGTTCAGTTAGACCCTCTGAGTAACCCCCCGAGCACAATAGATCTTTTAGGTCGCAGTGGCGAATGGGCACTGCCCTACACTTTTCAATAACCCCTTGAGTATACGACAACTTTCGCAAAACCCTCTACAAGTCTACGCAACCCCTACCACCCCAAGACGGTACTGACTTGTGCGAGCAATGATTGTGCTTGTGACGAGATCAGATGCAAATATTTATTACGTGAATTTGGAACAGAAGTTATTCAGATAAACCCTTTGAATCACCCCCCTTAATACACCACTTTCGCAAGACCCTATATACAACAGAATCAGCCCTATCAGAAGGGCTAGCACGGGGCGCATTTAAGACGTGACAAAAGTTCCGCCCTCCGCCTTTTCGAAAACATTTGTCACGTCTTAATTGCGCCCCGTACATAAACCCAATCACCCCAAGACGGTACTGACTTGTGCGAGCGATGCTTGTGCTTGTCCACGGAGGCGAGGTGTTGCTTGGTGCGCGCGAGGGCCCGCTTCAGCGACTGCGTGCACAGCCAGCAGAGCAGCTTGCCGTCCACCTGGGGAGGGGAGGTGTGGGGGGTTAGTGGGGGTTTATAGACGCTTGATGTCACTGCCGTCCCCCTGTAGAGACGAGATGTGGGGGGTTAGTGAGGTAGATGTCACTAGGGTAGGTTGGTTGAGTAGTTAGTGAGGGTTGTAGACGCTAACCTCGTCAGGCCCAAGTCGAAAACTGATGACTATGAACTTGAACTAAAAGTCAATAAGCATTGGGTCTGAACTATGTCTTTATTTTTGCCTCACATGAGGACAATGGGGCTTACGAGGCTAGGTGTCACTATTGGACCAAGATGGCAGGGTCATCAGGAGGCCAGCGTAAAGCCGTATACACGTATAAAGCTGGAAACTTGCAAGCGCTCATTTTACTATGGATATTTTTCCCACGCTTATCAATGCTGGTTCGGCAAAGTATGGAAAAGTAAGCGCTTTCAAGTTTCCAGCTTTCTTTCTGAATAGAGTCTTAGTGAGGATTCCGGACTAGTTAGATGTTATTTGTGATGATAGCACTAGAAAAAGACGGAGATGGAGTGTTGCCTGGTTGGTATTAGGAGGTCAACGAAAGATGACAAGAGTGAGAGAAAGGAGACATTTGCCTAGCGGTGGCCTTTACGTAGAGGAACTAAAAATTTCATGTGTGATAGGACTGATAGGGCAATTATTAGTACTGTCAATTATCATTACATATATGTGAGGGTTGTCTATGGCGCGATGCAGACTTGTCGGCCACCTTATTGTGTGTCAGATAGTACTAACAAGTCAGTTGGCTAACCTTACTTTCTTCATTTTGTCCTTTTTTTGAAAGTCATGAGACTCATGAGTAATAGTTAAATTGGTTTGATAAATTCTAAATTAATTTCTACATGCTAAGTTACAGATATAATGTAAATGTTAGGTGGTGTACTGGTAAAACTATGCGTGCTAAAGTGGTAAAAATATAGCTAAGTACTTAGATGCGTGTTAAATACCTATTGTTTTTGTACAGAAGTCGAATCTATAGGTTCTAGCATATGGACCCCTTTCTGAATTGAGAATCATAGAGCTAAGTGCATTTATATCTGAAGTGGCATAAAAAATTTGTCTCGTCTAGAAATAAATAGTAGCTGAGATGCTCAATTCAGAACCCGATAAATTAATTTACATAATAATTACAATAGGGCTATTACAACTATTGAGAGTATTGAGCTAAAGTGCAAGATTTTATTTAAGCATAAACTATTTCTACGAAACACTAGTCTAGATAATATTTATCAACAATAAATTGCTTTATAACTTTACCTCCATAGTAATAATAGCCCCAATCGTGGCCACAGAACCAGTGCGAAAGCGTTCCAAGGCACGCTCAACACATTTTTTTTAACTAGTTTAAAATGTACAAGATTTTATTTATGGCCTAGCTTTCTAGCTATTTAAAAAAATTGAAAGTGTTTATTTTTAATTTTTTGGTTATGTATTGATTTATAACATTTAACAAAGTTCCAAACAGATTATAACAGAGAGGATACAACTACAAATTACTAAATAGTTACTACATACAACCCACAAGGAACACTCTCGCATCTGTGACCACAATATGAAGTAGTAGTAATGTATGGGGAAGAGAAAGCAGGCCCATCTCAGAGTAACAATGTCTGACTGGCCAGGTTTCTATACCCCATACTGTGTGCCAATCACAAATATTGTCGATAATGAATTTAATAGTTCATCGGAATTTTTATGTTACCAACAGGGGCGCTAGTCAAGATTTCATATTACCTATCAACTAGTATTTGTGATTGGCACAATGGATAAACTAGGAGAATAGTAAAAAGCTCATTACTTTATGGTCTGTGGGTACCTTCTTGGTATCGTCATGTCGGTCGAAGGCGCAGCGCTGCTTGCACTGCTCGCAGGTGACCGCTGCGCCATACTTGCGCTCCGAGTTGGCGCAGCGCTGGCATTTGTTACCTGAAAAAGTATTGTGGTGGTATAAAGTTGATGAAAGTATGTTGAAGGTGAGGTTTGACAGTGATTTAATACTAAGCATGTGTGTGAATTTTGGCGAAAAGTGGGTGCAGCAATGCACCTCTGCCTACCCCGCAAGGGAGTACATTAGTACAAGGTGTAAATTATAGCATTATTTTTTTGGAATATCATGAAGAAGGAAGAGCTACAGGTTGATCCGAACAATTTGAAAGTTCTTGAAGTTGCCGATTTCCCTTTTATGCTTTAATAAATAAATCCAATACTTCGATGGCAGAGTCTGTTTTGTTGTTGTTGGTAGACTATCTTACCAATGAAAGCAGCAATGATGTTGCAGTATTCACAGGCGGTGGGCTTGCCGTACGCCTTCACATTGGCCTCGCACTTCTTGCAAATGGATGATGTGTTGGATTTGCTGTGATGTAGAAGTTAAATTGAGTTAATTGTGTTGTACTTACATTTAATAAATTTTAGGGCAAGTGCTTTTGTAATGTTTGGCTCAAATAATGAATATTTACTAATAATTTTCACTGATCAACAGCATTTACACCTAAAGTGGAATTTAGAATGTAAATTCAGTCCATAAGTGAATAGAAAAGAATACCAATCTGCTTCCAAGAAAATCCAGGGCATATATACCCACTTTATAAACAGTGATGTGGCATGTAAGTATACCAAGTTCTCAGATTAAGAAACTTTGTTTACCCAGCAACATTGTTGTTATGCTTAGCTAAGCTTGTTTGAAGAATCCGCGTCGATCGTATGACAATTTAGCCAAACAACACTAAGCCCGTTTGTCACTAACACAGCTGACTCATATTTAATGACCAAAATAATTTGTTTCCTAGGGACGGATCTATGTATAAATGAGAGATAAATAAACGTTGGCGATCTTCACTGACCTTGTCTGTTGAAACTCAGACCGGCAGTACGTACATTTCACCACAGGGAAAGATCCACGACATTCCTGAAAAATTACCAGACGCGTCACTACATGTAAATACAAATAACTGTACAACCATCGACATCAGATGAATTTGATGCGTATAATCATCAAATATTAAGTAGTTTAACATGTTTTCAGTGAATATTACAGTTATTTATAACATTTCGAAGACAAAATACCTTGCAAAGCTGTTCTCCAGGCGACAACTCCTCGAAAGGATGTCTGGAAAAACAACGGGAACAAGCGAAAAGAGCGGAAGCAGCAGTGGTGCTCATGATGAATATTATTTTCACAAAACAAAAGAAATGATTATGAAAACGCAAAAATAATGTTTTACTGTAGACACAGGTAAATGAACGCAATATTTGAAAAAAATGGCGACGCTACATCACAATCAATCAATCAAATTCGTTGACTTTTTTTTAAGTTGGGATACCAGCCTAAAAAAAAATTAAATATTTTTACTCGATTCTTTTTATAATCCAGTAATTTTTATGAGAATTTTGCATAAACATAATGTTTATTTTGAACATAACCACTGATCCGCGCACGTTTATTATAGCAAAACCCTAGTCCCTAACCATGCACGGACGCCGTGGCATCAATAATTTATTCATTGTTATAAGATCAAGTCATTATTCTAAGGAATATTTGTCGGCATGGCATTTGACATTGACAGTTTACTTCATTCACTCATTCATTCATTCACTCCTGACTCCTTATTTATTTTGGTTTCGAGTTTAAGGTTATTTTTCTCAGCTGATCGTCGCATCGCAACGCAACTCAGAAAATTAGAAAAATACCGGTAACAATGCTGAGGCATATGCTTCGTACCAGCCAGCGCTTGGCACGGCCTAAATTCAATAACTGCGCCACCGTTCTTGGTATCAAGGCGACCTACATTACGAAACCAGTGCTGAAAACCTGTGAAATTGTGCCAGTATGTCGAAGTTATAGTGTAAATAAGAATGATAACCCCGAAACACAGGCTACGGAAGTGGATCATGTAGTTTTCGAACAAATCTGCAATGAAACATTAGAATCTCTATGTGATTACTTTGAAGAGCTGGTAGAATCTGCACCACACTTGAAAGGAGCTGATATTACGTTTAGTGTAAGTTCTTTGATATTATAACTACAAAATTAAGCTGTTCGTTCTCACTTCATGATATGTAACCAACCAACAAATATTACAGGATGGTGTTTTAACAGTTGACCTGGGCCCTAGCTACGGAACTTATGTGATAAACAGACAAACTCCCAACAAGCAAGTGTGGCTCAGCTCTCCAACCTCAGGGCCCAAGCGCTATGACCTAGTGTTGAAAAACGGAGGCTACTGGTTGTACAAACACGACGGAATCACACTGCATCAATTGCTACAAACTGAAATATCGGAAATAGTTAAAGGAAACGTGGAATTCTCAAAGTGCTCTCATAGTTTAGTTTGATATTTTTGTTGCCTGTTATTAATTTGTAAATACAATCTTAGTCTTATCTGTTGATTTGCTTTTTATTTTGTTTTAATCATGGAGGTTATTGAAGATGGAAATATTATGGACCGTATCCCTATTTTGTTACAAAGAGATCTTGAATATTACCAGGTATGTACTTTTCTCGTTCTTCAAATTATTGGTAGAATATAATTATTTTAAAGTTTTCATAGTTTAACAATTAAATTTTTTCACTTTGCAGAAGAACCAGACAGTGTTGTCGGAGACAGTTTGCCGAGGGGTAGTGGGAGGGAGGCTGGACTTCCCTAGGAATGCTTCTTTTGCAGCTGTCAAGATTGTCATGTGGCTGGAAGAAGAGTTCTCTATTGCTTTTCAGTAAGTATAATTTATTTATCCTTAAATATCTTGAACTGAGGTCACCTTATAAGGACCAGCTGAAAACTAGTGATGTGATTTTATTATCTACAGCACATGCTGAGCTGGTGCATTTTGTTGTGTTCTTGTTTTTTTGAATTGTGTTATTTTCTTTTGTTTTTCTTGTACTGTGTCAAATAAATGTGTCTTTTTTTTAAATTAACTAAGGACAGTTTTGTACTTTTGTAAAATGTTATAGTACCTTTTTATAACCCTATTCTGAATTGTAATAATTTCATTTATTTCAGGCAAGGCTCTGGGATGTTTGTAACTCAGAAAGAGGAGAAGCGAGATGATGAAGTAGCCAAGACATCGGATCCTGACAAGTTTGTGCAGTTGGCTATAAAGTCGTCTGACTTGTTGCTTGGTAAGTAAACTACAATTCTAGTTTTTTAAACTGTCTAAAATGGTTTACTTTACGTAAGCAAGGTTTTAGTTAAGCCGCGTACAGACCGGCCCAACCAATGCCAACGAACGTTTTTCGTTGACCTGCGTTGCTGCAATCTGCCCTGTATTATGTATGATAAATATCCATCGTTGGGATAACCGTTGGCGTTCGTTGGGCGTTCGTTGGCCCGGTCTGTACGCAGCTTTAGATGGAAAGTTACAAAACTCTTGTAGGAACAGGGTTAGGAGCAACATTATTTCAATCATAAACTGCCTTTTTTGCTGATCGACCTGGAAATTACTACTAAATATCTAAGGTGTACGGTGTACCGAAATGGCCTAAGAAAAATTTACTAAACAACTTTTTCCGCCACCCCCACAAACACCGTAAAAAAAAACAAAACGTCATCCGCCATCTTGCCCACAGAACACCTCCACATGCTGGCGCAAGAGGCACTAGACCACGCGGATCTGCCAGTGCTGACGGCTACTCTGGGGGCCGCGGCGCTCCTACGCAACAGCCTGCACTGTTACGTGCAGCATCTCGAGGACATGGGCAATGCTGAGAGGCACTCGCTGTTGCAGGTTTGTGGTGTACCTAATGTTGGAAGAAGTAGAGGTGAAAGGTATCTGTCTCATTACGACCTATTAGCATAAAGGGCAGTGTGGCTGCCACATTGTTAACTTAAACTTACTCTTAAGTCTAATCGTAGTAAATACTTAGTTGATACTTCCATGAGACTTCCATGGTCTTACCTTACATATTGTTACCGTCAAAGTAACACTTAAAATTTTACTGACATCGATAACTAAAATGTGTATAAGTAGTTAACTATATAGTAATTTGACGAACTATTCATTGTATGGAATTGTTTTATATCCAGACAAAATAATTATTACCTACGTCTGCTAAAAGTAAAAAAAAACAAAAATGAAATCTTTCAAATTGTTATCACACTTATCACACGTAACCATAGACTTATTATATACTAAGTCTATGCACGTAACGCACAAAAAATTTGATTAATTCACAGCACGCTTTATGTTTACCTAACAATATGATAAAACTAAGCATTTTAAAATCCACCGCAGGCAGCATACAAGCGCTACGTCACAATGGCGGAAGCAGTAGCGGAACGAGTTCTAGACCTCCACAACCGGGTGTTGTCTCTGTACATACTGCAAGACTCGGGCGGGCGGCCCATAGACAGCGCCGGGACTAGGGTTCCAGAGGCCGGCTCGCCCAGTGTGCAGGGATGGTGGCTTTATATGCAAGGTACTTTTATAATAAGTATTATGTATATGAAAATATCCGAAATAAGTATCTCTTTAAAATAGCTGAAGCGGCAATGGGCTGGGTTTGAGTTCTTGATTGAGGTTAGGAAGAGACAAGCGTAGCGTGGGAAACATTTCGCCCAGCTTTGCGGATGACTTTAGTTAGACAAATGGCAGGTAGATTAGGAAGGCTGAGGAAATAAATTTGTAGTGCTCCCTGGGATAAGACTATGTCCTGCAGTGATCAGGCCTGATAACTAGAAATAATTTTGATGGAACCAATTATAAAAGCTAAGGGCTACCCGTATGAGTGGCGCCATCTACGAGTATGCATAATTAGTTTCTTTACCACTCCACTCGCCTATTTGGTTTTTTTTGTGTTCCAGGAAGTAGAAAAGATCTGTGGGACACGGTCCCACCCAGAATGGCTCAGAGAATATTCGCGGGCATGCTCAATGAAACGTTGACGATACTCAACGTACGATATTGTCAGGTAATACTGCTAAAACCATAATAAACAGGGCAAATAAATATACTATTTATGTAGAAGACTGTACATAAGTATCTCAACATTTGTGTCCACAACATTATGCAGAACCAGAAAATGTATTAGGTATGCATAGTATTTCCGTATTTACATGCCTGTGTTATAATTTTTTATAGGTATTGAAAAAAACCGATATGGTTGATTATGTTATTATGTTCAACGTTCAGTTCAAGTTCAATTCAACGTTCTGTAATTTCCAAATCGGTTTTTTCTTAAAGGAAAGTACCTACAATACGTTGATTAGTTCTGTACTGAATTGAAATTCTAAATATATTATATGAAATGTATACTTTTAATCAATCATGAATGAAACTAAATAATCCAACCAATTTCACCCCCTCAAAACCTTCCCCAGGCCAACACCACGGACACAACGACCCCGCTCCTAGTAAACGACATCCTCAACATCCTACTCTGTGTTGCACAACTCCTGCCCGCTGTGTGCAGTGTGGGGGCAGATCTCTGTGGTCTGGATGAGACTAGCCAGAGCCGAGATGTCAGAGATGTTCATGCCAAGTGTACTGAGCTGTTTAATTGTATGGTTTATAGAGGCGCTGAACTGCACTTTATTCATCAGGTGGGTAAATGAGTAATGAGGATCAGTCACTTTTGATAAGAATGTAGATCGATGACAATAAAAAAACGTGTCTTATGGTGAAAGAAATATCCAAATCGGACAAGAAATTACGAAGATTCAGCGATAAACTTGCCCCTATTTAAAAGAATAATTGAGTAGCGATTGTGCTCGGTAGGAGTGGCATTTCGTATGTTTCGCGATTACAAATCCCATACCTTACCTTATTCCCTGGCTATTTACCTACTTGTTGATAAGGCAGTGAACACTTTGATTGACTTCCTGTTACTTTAAGATATAGCTACATACATTGTTATAAGTCTCTAGTTTTCCGATCAAAATAAAATAAAACACCATATCCTTTTCAGGCCTTAAAGAATTCCGAAGAGCAGCCCACCCCCCTCCGCCGGGACCGCCTCGCCCCGTGGTTCACATTCGCCTCTCCACACCTATTCGCTCACATCGACGACGACTCTGTGACCTGTACTCAAGACCTGCCCACTAATACCGCCGTGGGGTTGGAGCTGATTGTGCTACTGGCACAGCCGCAGCCGTCTTGGACGCTGTTGGTTAAGGTGGGTTACAGGGATGTGTAATTGTGTAGCTATCTTAGTTCTTTTAGTACCTAAGTAGGAAATGGAAAACGGAGCGTGTGACGATATAAGATGAAAATATGATACAAGCTGGACCTCCTGGATCTGATATGTTTTGCGTGATAATTTGTTAACCTGACAGTGGTTGAGTGAAGAAGGCCAACTGGAATAGAGTGTAATCCTGCTCCTTGGGGATGGCCAGTGCCCAGCATTGCTGTCGGCTGATGCTGATATAGCGGGTACAAAATTAAGGGATTCTGTCTTAAATTATTGCAATCATCTCTGAAACTTAAGGTCGCTGCTGTAAGTAGGTAATCTAGGAATGACTACTTAAGCGGCACTAATCCTAAACTCTTGTAGATACTTACCTCCTACTCAATCCACCCCTTCTCTCCAGATTCTAATGATGCGCGACTGCCGCCTAGCCCGCCACCTCCTCGTGACCTCCATACGCTCGGCGGGCGCGGGGGCGCGCTGGGCGGCCTCGGGGCGCTGGTGCCGCGGGGGCGGGTGCGCCGGCACCATGTGCACGCGCGACGGACACTGCCTGCAGCAGGGGGCGCTGAGAGGTAGGGGGGGCGCTGGTGCCGCGGGGGCGGGCGCTGCCTGCAGCAGGGGGCGGGCGCTGCCTGCAGCAGGGGGCGCTGAGTGGTAGGGGGGGCGCTGAGAGGTAGGGGGGCGCTGAGAGGTAGGGGGGGGGGGCGCTGAGAGGGAGGCTGGGGGCGCTGAGAGGTAGGGGGGCGCTGAGAGGTAGGGGGGGCGCTGGTGCCGCGGGGGCGGGCGCTGCCTGCAGCAGGGGGCGCTGAGCGGCTACAAATTAGCCCCCATAGATGTCAGGTCTCTCCCTCCCGGTAAGATCGTCAGGTTTATAAAAGACCTGGACTTGGAGAGTGAGATTTGACGCGGCAAGTGGAGTGACAATAGATATTTTAGGTCGCAGTGGCGAATGGGCATTGGTTGCTCTCCCCTTTTCTATAACTATAAATAGCATCAGTCGGCTGTCACACCACACGTCACTGTTCCCATCCCAGTGTATTCTGACGCCAAACCTAAGTAAGTATGCCTTCAGATTAATCGATCACCCTCCTAACTAATCCACATTTCCCCTTATCAGCTGAAGAGGAGTACGCGAGGGCCAGTGGAGCGCTGACCTACATCCTGGCGTCCATCGGCAGCAAGGCCGAGCTCAAGTCCACTCTGGTCTACGCTCTGGAAGTGTCGGGAAAGGATTGGGCCGCTTGCTTGGACAAACGACAGGTTCTATGTTAAATAATGTGTGATTGACATAAGTGTAGTTAGTTACTTTAGATGTATTAACCCAAAATAAATTTATATGTGATTAAAATTAGTTTTTAATTATCTGAACTACATACGAACATAGCAAATTAAAAACAACTGTGGATTGAATAGTTGGTTGGTTGGATTTATCCAAATCTTGCAAGTTAAATAATCTACTTTCAATACAAATTAATACCTACTTACGGCTTTTGCCTTTAGAAACCTTTGACTGGTTGCTCACGCTTACGAAAATTTAGTTTCCGTTCGCTACCGACTCTATCTTGTTGTATTAAACGTACCAATCGCATTTCTCTACCTATTTATACTAGCCCTCTAGTTTCCTTCAACACCCATTATGTCGCGCTTTTATAAATGGCAAACCCGTAGGTGTGGTGCGACCGGCGGCCGGCGTGGCTGGCGGGTATACTGGGACTCGCCGGGTCCGCTCTCAAGTTCATCCCGCCCATACTGGTCCACGCCTTGCAGTCTGGGGCCTCCATGTATCAGGTAACTGGACCTTTGTAGCTTGATACATGGATCGATAGATAAGATGTTAATAATGTAAAGAGTAAATTAATGTAGAAGAAGACCGAAGAAATATTTTTAAACGATAAACGCCTAAGTGAGTGTGACCGAGTGTTGTGGCGCTCCTTAAAAAAAAAAAAAAATATCATTTATTGGCACCGATAAAACGTTTTTACAATAGTCTGGTGGTTACAGTAATTTGGTGAGGAGTTGATCTATATAGTGTTGACAGTGTCCCCTACACTAGGTACAACCCGTATCGTGGGGGACGGTAGGCAGGTTATTTGTATTGTTTGGTCAGGTATTCGTTAGGTGGCTTTATAATAAAATTATGGACCATTAAATGACATTAATTAACAATTTAGATTTTAAACTAACCAAATTAAACTTAAAACCTAAAACCTAAGTTAAGCAGAATGTAGGATAGAATTTAGGCTCGCTTGTACACTTTTATAGGAAAAAATATATATAATAGTTAAGGATAAATAAAGTCAAATAAACATTAGTTAATATATATAAAATATGAGTTTATAAATATATAAGCAAAGTATATGTACTTAGATTAGATTAGATTAGATTTGTTTATTGATAATTATTCATTACATGTCAATATTAAATAAACAGTAAAAGTGATACATAAGTATACCAAGCTTTAAAATTAAATAATTAGATCCAGAAATAGTCACAATGTCAAAATAAAATAGAATATTAATACGAAAATTAATCTAGTTTCAATGTCACAGTCAAAAAATAAAATAATATATAACATTACATGAAATAACAACAAATTAAAATTATCACATTGATACATTATTACAATAGAAGATGTCAAAGAGACAATACTTAATTATTTCTACCTGTCGATGAATTCTCCTACCGTGTAGAATGCCTGCGTAGCGAGCCATTTTTTGAGTTTATATTTAAATCCTTGTAGTGTCTGCATACTTTTTACATCACTAGGTAGTTTATTGTAGATTCCCGGACCACACACAATTACTCCAGATTATTACACAGGTAGGAACGGTCCTATAAAGGGTTTCAAGGTCATTCCGTTATACAAATAATGTCCTCAGTTTGGTCATAATTCAAACCAGTGAGCCATTTTTTCATGGTATCCTTTGCCTCCTTCATTGTAGCATTATTCAAACTACAGTGTTTTATAGCTTTGTTGTATGTATGTGGGCGAAGAAAATTGGGAAACCTTTGAGCGAACCTTGTGTTTGTGGCATGTACGGGCAATTTAAATGTTCTTTTGGATAAAAGAACCCCTTGGGAGAGGCCTATGTCCCGCAGTGGATGATTATTGGCTGATGATGATGAAGAAACGACTAAACCTTTTAGCATAGCAATTGCTCATGCGCTAACATTCTTTAAGGCGCAACGTTCACTTCTACGGCACGGTACGGCTTTAGACGCAAGGAATTATACCTCATTTACAATGACATGTTCTCGCGTAGAACTGGGCTTGCATATAGAAAAGATTTCTTCTCTGTCGCCGCCGCAGTCGCAGTGAACGAAGCGCCTAACATTCGAGATGTTACCTATCTGGCAGGCTTTGTTATCTGCTCATATTTGATCTCGTATTGAAAATGAGTATTCCAGAGGCTGATCCCCCATCTCTTCCAGACCATGTCCCTCTGCCTGACCTGCATATCCCGCACCCTTGACTGCATCCCCCGCCCGCTCCACGCGGCGGCGGCGGCGCTGCAGACGGCGCTGCCGGCGCGCGCGCGGCCCGCGGGCGGCTCGGTGCTGGTGCAGCTGCTGCTCACCGCGCTGTACGAGGAGACGCAGCTGTGGGCCGCCCAGCAGCACGAACACACACGTGAGGGTCACAGCCACATGTGCAGGGACTAGGTTTTCTAAGCTTCAAGGTAGCAGGATTGAAATGTATGGCCTCGCTTCGCTCGGCTCTTTACACTTTAGGGAATCCTGGTTATGTTTGAGCTGAAGTTCTGTGAAATAAGAAGAAATTAAAAGAGGAGTCAGATCAGATTGATAATGGTATCATGAATGTGAAATATGAAGCAATGAATTTGAGATATATTAGATAAGATATTGTAATGTCAGTTTTTATATTATTTTGTTGTTTCCAGCATCATCAGAGGCCAACGGTGAAGCCCACATGACCGTCAGAGCTGGCAAACCCAAGCACGTGAGGATCATGGGCCTCGGACAGACTAGTGAGTAGACGTGTATTTTGAAAGTTTTTGTACCTGCTATGGTATGGGATGACCTGCAGTCCTATACTAATATTACTAACGACGATGCTCATTATGTAATAATACTCATTAAGCCTTTCATAATGCATACGAAAGACTGTAAAACATATTTTTTGTGTTGTTTTAATCAAAATATTATTAAACAAATAAACTACAGTTAAAATAAATGGTTGTAGTCCACAAGTACTTTATTGTTTTTAATGTTTTATTTTAAAACCTTGTTTTTAAATAAATTTAAATATGAATACACACTAAGATCGGTATACCTTTTGTTCCATATAAGAATGAATTCAGTATACAGAAAAACTCTACATTTTCAACCATTCTACCTCTCTAATTTTTCCAATATTGCCTCTTTTAATAATAATAATAATAAATATTTATTTTCAGACCACATAGTCCATAGTAAGTGTTAGTAACAATGAATCTTAATACTAGGTTAGGCTAAATACAAACACAAACACATTAATATAGTTATTTATTTACACACCCTATTTTGAAACACTGAGTACTGATCCTACCCTGTTCCAGTTAAGTACTTGGACCCAGTGTCTCAAGATAGGGCCATCCACCCTCTCGGCGATCACCCTCAGGAGGCTGTTGCCGCTGGCCCGCACTCTGCCCAGCAGAGACGCTGTTCGCTTCCGGATAATGGCGTAAAAGTCATCCGTGCGCTCGGCTGCGAACATGCCTGACGCGCTGCAGTAGCGGGGCAGCCCCATCATCATCCTGAAGGTGTTATTATATTGAACGCGCAGGGCGCTGAAAGCCTTCTGAGTATAGTTAGTCCAGAGGCTGCTTGTATACACTGATTGACAATAAGCTTTGAATAAGGTAACCTTCACCTGCTTAGAGCAATAGGCAAACCTTCGGACCAACATATTACCCCTGATGGCCAACGCCCTGCGTTCTCTTTCCATATCCATATCATCACACAGATTTTCAGTCACATAATGACCTAGATACTTAAAACTTTTTACACGATTCAATTTAGTACCGTTAAGAAATAGGTCAGGAACCGTTCTAAACCTTTTTTTACCTACAGCAAAAAACATAAATTCCGATTTTTTAACATTATATGACAATCCGTGACTATTTGCGAATGTTTCACAAACCCCCAACAATTTCCTCAATGCATTGACTGAGGGGCCCAGCAGCACCATATCATCTGCATAACTTATATTGTTAAAACAAATCCCATCTACATGGCATCCGACACCAGTGCGTTTTAGTTCCCCAATCAATGCATTTATATATAGATTAAACAATTTTGGAGAGGTCACCCCTCCCTGTCTCACCCCACATTCCATTTTATAGGAATCAGACAGTATATCCCCCCATCTCACAAAATTTACCTGTTTGTCGTACCAATACTTGAGCACAGATAAAATATCACTCGGTATAATTCCGTCCAGCTTATTCCACAAAATGTCGTACGACACTAGGTCAAAAGCCTTGGAGAGGTCTAGAAAACACGCATAGATAGGTGTATTTCTGTCTAAATAGTACCTCACCGTATGCTTTAGACATAATATCGCGGCCTCCGTGGAAAGAGCTGGGCGGAAGCCAAACTGTGCGTCATTCAAGTTAATATATTTATCTAGACAAGAGTCTACTAGGTGATCAAATACCTTCGCGATAACTGTAGCTAACGAAATTGGCCGGTAGTTGCTCTTGTCTGATAGATCACCAGTACCCGTATCATGAAAATTCGAGCTAACGAATAGAATCGAATGCGAGTGCGACTATTGTCAACTTGACAGCATTTTCGAACACTTTTTACCTTTCAAATGAGTTTCGAAAAGAATGACCACAGATTACATAATATTATTCTGACAATGACCTATGGAATGATAGCTGTCAAACTTTCGCAAATCTGTACACCGCAATACACCGCCATTTTGTTGTTGACAGGTTGACAGCACTTTCGAATAGACTATCCTATCGAATAGAATGTGCTGCGTTTTTTCCGGATAGCTCTACAGTTCTGTTCTTAACTATTGGCACGACTATAACCTTCACAAGTTCAGGCGGTAGGTATGAATGTACTACACACAACGAAAAGAACAAAGACAATACACGGCACATATGAACACCAGCATACTGCAAGTGCTCAATGCTCAAACTGTCATGTCCCGGTGATCTGCCTCGATGCATGTTTTTAATTGCACTCTCAACATCCTTCGCCGAGAACCTAACTGGTACATCACCGTCATGAGCTCCAGCACTGAGCACCAGCTTAGACGGGCCGAGAGGAGACTTAACGCTAAAATGTTCTCTAAACAAGTTCGCTATAGCGCCTAGGTCGGACACCCCATCGATGCTCACAGGTCGGCCTGGCTTGATGTTCAGTCTATCAGTGTTTTTTCAGAATTTTTTAAAGTCTTTATTATGCCTCTGAGTGGCCAAAATGTCCATTTTTATTTGTTCCTGGTTTTTCTGACACCACTTCAACTTAGCTTTAAAAATCCTACGCGATACACACATCTCCTCATAAGCTTTCCCGATTCTTGATCTACCAGTACTGTTCCATACATCAAACTTCACCCGCGCCTCTCTGTGAGCATCCCTGACGTGCCTGTTCCATCCAATAATCGGCGATACTTTTTTATAAGATTTAAGTTTACTGCTACACTTCGACGCTTCACTCAGAATATTCACAATTCTTGCATACAAATCGTCAAGTAGCTGATGATGATGATTGTCAAAACATTGCAATTTGTCACAGCAATTCCTAAGTTGTTCAGGAAGATTTATCGTTCGCAAGTTTTTATTACACTCATTTGCATATAAACTAATTTGTTCCGGGTTTCTTACACCCCAAATTATTTTATTAAGACTGTTATTTACATCTTGAAAATTAATCTTAATGGTACTAATATTACATTGTATCATTAGCGGTAAATGATCAGACCAGAATACATTATATTTTATGCTAACATCCATTATTGAGTTCCAAGCCGATTTGGATACGAGACAATGGTCGAGCCACCGTGTACTGCCACAAGAGTCACTTATGTAGGTATAATTGTCAGAAAACATACCGAGTTTTTCGAAGTCCGCACACAGAAGCTGCAAGTCATCGCAAAAATTTAACATTTCCGAGCAGAATAACTCTTTGGGATGTGAGTTAAAATCACCTAGTAGGTATATATTTTCCACATCACTAGTATTCACTAGGGCCCCCAACTCACCCATGCACTCGTTAAACTCTGGTAAATTATCGCTACTATCTGTAGGCATGTAAACACTCGCGATTAATAACGATTTATTATTTACTGACACCTTAATAGCCGTGATACGCACACTTCTACACTCCACGACGGACACTGACTCGAACGCACCTTTACGCCAGAGAATACCTACTCCGCCGAACGGTCTCCCTCTCAGTAGACCAGCCGAAGTATCCACCGCAGACTTGCCGGTATATTCGAAGTCTTCATGAATCGTTCCAAGGAAAGGTATATCATACGGTAAAAGCCAATGTTCCTGGATAGCAATGACGTCACATATGTCTCACAGATTTTTGACACACTGTACTGACCTTTTAACAGATTTACAGTTGTAACTTATTAAATTAATCGTGTCTTTGCTCATCGCCATTTTTATTTGATGGTTTTTTTATCCTCCGAGTCTTTTCTGTTTTTGTTGAAAACAATATGTCTCCGAAACAGGATTCCACTTGGCCACAAATTGTCGTCTTCAAAAAGATTTAACTTACTCTTCGATACATACATTTTATATGAGTCATAATCTTTTTCTTCTTTCATTATTACCTTCTCCAGTGTTACCTGGGCACCGGTTTTATTCATTATATAATTCGAAATATCCTCGACTTTCGTCTCTTTTGAGACATTATATATATATAAAGGTATCTTAACATCCGCTGCCTTAAAAGTTGAGCTTAAGGAAGGTAGCACAAACACGCAACAAACTCTCTTCATCCATCACGTCCAGCTTATTTTGAATAAAAGCTAGGATTTCACATATCACAATGTTACATTTACAACATTTTAGCACTTGGGAAGTCATTGTTACGCACACATAGGTTCAGTGACCTCACGCGTCAGCTGATCGCGCGCGACTCCAGCGACCTCTTTTCCAGCGACCAGCTCAATAAGCTTCGACTCTACTTTTACCAATGCCAATCTTTTCTACCCTTACCAGCGACCTGCTCATTCAGCTTCGATGCGTCTAAGTCTACCGCTGTATAACAACTGAGACACATGAACTCCACAGTCCTGCCTACTAATAATATCGATTAAATGACATGATTATGTAATTAAAGCATTCATACCGCATACAAAAAGCCTGCAAGCATTACCAACTACATTTTCCACAATTTTGTCTCTCTCTACCCAGCGACCAGCTCACTAAGCTTCGACTCCACCCTAAGCTCCCCCTCATCAGTCGCTCTGGCGGTGGGCGAGGCGCTGTGTCGCATCGACGAGGAACACAAGCACACGCAGGAGATAGAGCAACTCGTGCTGCAAAGTGAGAAGCGGTTCGTGCTGAGCGGACAGTTCGGGCTGGACGAGTTTCCCGAGTTCGCTACGTTTTTTGAGGAGGTTGGTTTGTTGTTGGATGGTTGTTTGGACTTATTGTCAGTCGTAGTACCTAATGATTTAAATATTTCATCAAATTTCCCGTGGGGACTCCTGAGAGTAGCCTAAATATCTTATTTATGTTTCATAAACAGGATTACCTAGGTAGTATTAGGTACCAAGGTAAATTAATACTGTACAAAAAAACACTTTAATCTGCGTGACGTGGTGCTGACTCACCACACCACCTAGATCTACCCGTTAAATTGGGATACTATCCGTGTATTAAGTACCTACGTAAAAGTTCCTATGTAACAACCAACAACTACGAGTATGTCCAACGGCCAAATATCCTAACTAATATTATACATGCGAAATAGCAACTGTGTCTGCCTGTCTGTCTGTTACTCTTTCACGCCAAAACTACTGAACGGATTTGAATGAAATTTGGTATACATACAGTCTAGACCCTGGGAAAGAACATAGGCTAATTTTTATCCCGGAATTCCCACGGGAAAACTTTTTAAGGCGAAGCGAAGCGCGCGGGAACAGCTAGTTTGAAATAACTAACCTCATCCCCCACAGGGCACGGTCCCGGGTTCGAATGCAGAGCGGTCCAGCGACGCGGCGGCGCTCACCAGCCAGGTGCTCATGACGCAGGCCGGCCGCGACAGCCTCCGGGTAAGCCAAGGGCCTCCGCTGTTTGAGAGCTATTTCTATTGTTTTTTTATTTCCATAATATTTACGTACCTAAGTCCTCCAGGTCGCCCTTAGACTAGTCTCGCTGTTAAGCTTACATTAAATTCTGATTGAATTAATCGACAGCCCTCAGCCATAAAATATAAAAACACTTTTTTATAATAACTAACTATTGTATTTTGATCCATATATTCATTGTCGTTTTACTTATGTTCTTTGTTCTGCTCCCAGGTGGTGTATGAACATCTTCAGACTCACGTGGAGCGCATACACAAGGAGCTCAACATACAGCAGGTCAGCACATAATCTCCATATCCACCTAATGATTCTGGTTAAATTTCCGGCATGGTTGTAAAATGTACCGAAGAGTAGTAAAAGGACCATAGGCCGCCTTTCACCAGAGACGTGTTTTGCAATATGATTGCTGAATATCAAAAGCATCCATAGTAGAAAAGAACCCATAAACCTGTCATTGCGACTAAAACAGCACCTGAAAAATAAGATTGTAGCAATCCTCTTCTCCGCAAGGGCGTATTTTCCACTGTCCTTAATAACTACATAATATATTGGAATGTCAACAAAAATCTTTAACCACTTACCGCAAGATATAAGAGAGACGAATAATATGATACAGTTTAAAAATCAATTAAAAAAACTTCTTGTAGAAAAGACATATTATAATGTACGTGAATTTTTTGCTGACAATTTGTAATATAATATATTATGACTAGCTTTGTATTTTGTAATTTTATTATTAATGGTATGCATGCACCAAATACTCATGTAATAATATTTGTACGCCCCCAAAGGGCAGGATGTAGCTGTACTTATAATTTGTAATAACTTGCCATTTACCTACATTCATGCAAATAAAAAAAAAATATTCTATTCTATTCTATTCTTTTAGGAATTATGAGTGTATAACTGCTATTTAATTTCAGGTGGAAGCCACAGAGAGCGAGGTGCCGCTGCACACCGCTCCGCTCATCTACATCATGTTCCACATCGGACGACGACCCTTTGATCAGGTATTTTTACATATTTACTACTCATTTGGATCATCATCCAGCGTTGCAAACTTCCTGATGTATTTCTAGTGACCTGTGACACAGCCATTTATGTAGGTCATTCACAGCAGGCATTAATCCTGCATTGACATTCAGAAAAGTACCTATTCCGTAAAGAAAACTTTTTTTTTCTAGCTCAAGCTTTAGAATGCATATTAGTACAGTTTAAGTAACTATCTTTTTATCCTCAACCTTGGCTTGGCTAAGTATTTCCACCTCTAATCCACAGTCTACTTAGCTTCATAAGTCTGTATGTTAGTGAGCTAATGCTCCGCAAACTATCCTTCTTCCTCATCCAATCAACAACAGACTTCAACCAAATACATTCTGACATCCCACATTTCCTTCCAGTACCTCCGCTCCGAGTGGCCCATGTCCTGGTCTAAACTAGTCCGGGTAGCCCTAGCCCACTCGGGCCGCCGCCGCGCGCGTCTTCACGCAACACGCCGCGCCGCCCTACGCAACGCGGCTTCTAATAAGAACACTACTACTGACAGTCTGGTGGCAGAACTGATGAATATGTTCAAGGAGAGCGAGACTAAGGATGTGTTGGTTAGGAAGAGCTTCTGAAATGTGTATACTTACTTAGTTAAATAAGTAATGCTTTATTGCACACAAACACAGAAATTACAAAAGTAAATCCACAACATAGACGGTGCTTATTACCGTCTTCACGCAACACGCCGCGCCGCCCTACGCAACGCGGCCGAAGAGAGCGAGAGAGCGAGACGAAGGATGTGTTGGTTAGGAAGAGCTTTTGAATTGTTTATGTATCTTTTCTATCGTTCTATCTATTCTAAATTTTTAAGATAAAGTCATTAGATTATTCGTGACAACAAAATGATCAAACCTTTGTTTTAGGCTAATTCGCACACTGTATAGTTTGACTGTTTAGTAGTAGTAAAGTACATTGCTGGGCTTGTTGCATAAAATGTGCATTAACTATATCACATTTGAGAGAGTCATGCAAAATTAAAGATCTCATAAATGTATAGTATAATGCCTCTTCAATTTATAAGATAAGAAATAAAATATGACTACCTACTTACATAAAATTACGTTTAATTTCTTTTCTAGCCCTTTTAGGTGGTGTGTGGTTAGGTGTATGACGATTTATGCGTTGTTGTGTACTATAAGTACTTCTACTTAACTACGAAGTTAAAACAAAATCGATGAATTGCGAATTTTACCTTATCTTTTTTTAACAGTATTAACGTTGCAAATTTTTTATGATCCACCTGAGGAGTGATACAAAAAATTGAAACACTTCACTTTTTATTTTTATGTTCGGAAATAACAACAACTATAAACATCTAAGTGGGAACTTCGTCATTTAACTTCATACAGTTCCTTACAAGTTTTTTATTTACACACATTATCTTTCCATATAAGTAGTAAGGATAAGGCATTTAGGCACTTTTATTATTGGCTATAAAATCTTTGCTTAGAAGTTCGTAAGTACCTACTAAGTACTTATCTACCGTATTCATTCTAAAATTTTAAAACCGTGCCACCTGCTCTATGATATACTTGTGTTGTTAAGCGTAGGTACGTATCTTTAAATAAATACACTCACGACTCTCACGAGCAATGAAAAAGTTCCAGTGACATATGGAACGTCAATGCAGATGGAACTTTTTCATTGCTCACTCTCGAGCAGAGATTATAGTTAAATCAACGCCGGTGATTTCCTATAGATCCTAGTATCCTACCTATACAAGTATACAATATACCTCCCTAGGTACAAACAGCAACTCCGTCGCATTACTTATTCATCGCAGCACCTAGATTTGGAACGATCCAGCCAAAAAGAAACAGACTTACAACTGAATCTAAAATCGAATAAACATGGAAATCGAATTTAAAAGTATTGTGTGTACAATCTAGAAGCGAAACGGAACATGGAGGGAAATCTGTGAAGTTTGACACCCACATTATACATTCAAGAGACGGGCTGTGGTACTGAGGGGACTGGCTAAGCGTGACAACTTTGGAATTTGCCCCGATCTAAATCCATGCGTCGCAAGAGTCATTTCTAAACTGCGAGTTCAACTTTCAGGATGTGGCGAACTGTACCAAAGGAAATGTATTCCAGTTTTGATTCTGATTTGCTACTCTATTGAGGCAGGAGTTTGTTTAGAGGCTCACTGAATTTTGTTTAACTAAACTTTCATAAGCTCCTGTGGTGTCCTGTGATAGTCTAATATTAATCTTAATTAGTGAAGGGTAACGATCTGACTTGTCTGTGGTTGAGGCCGAGAATAAATACATAAGTATCGTATGTTAATGTAGTTAGGTAGTTAATACGGGACGATTGGTCACCCTATCATAGCAGGAAAGAACTTTCCTCATTGGTATCTGAATTTACCTCTTATCTTACTGTGATGAAGTGATGAAATAGAGGGTTCAGCGATGCGCCTCTGCTTTTCCGCAGTACCTAACTGAAAGGCGAGAATTTTTTATTTAAAAAGGATGTTTCAGATAATATATTTTTAGTTTTAAAGTTAATTTATTTTGTCAATTAGTGTATAACTAAATTCTTTGTTAGTGAATCAAATAAATAAATAATCAATTAATTGGTTCATGTCAGATAAACACCACTCGCTAACTGAAAACATTAATTTTATTACAAGATAACACCAAGTTTGAGGAAGCAACGGTATCCTCAAAATGAGTACCTACCTACTTTAACTTAGTCAGTGAGAGTGTGAGACAAAACCAGTCCCAAAACAGATAGGTACACTGAAACACTCATACTTTCCAAAGTACTAGTTCGTTTAATTCCGTAAAACAAGATATATATTGGAAATATACTAAAGTTGTTCTTGTGAATAAAGTGTGTAAGAATTGCGGGATAGCGGAGCCAAAGAGGGATGCTACTCAAAATGTCTTCGTAAAATGGCTACATGAAGTAGAGAGAGAGAGAGTAGACATTGCAAGATAATTCATGCACTTTGATAAGTGAAAATGTTCTGGTATTTGTTGTTTATCATGGATCTTACTATGACTCGGATCCTGGCTTCCGTGGTATCATGCAACTGTAGCGACCCCGTGTCTCAGCAACTGCACATATTCAAGTTAACCCATGTAAGTACATACTAAGTGAAGAAAATTGAATCGTATATAAAATGTATTTACTATTATAGGTTACTGATAACATCACTCAGACAATGTGGTTCAACTTCCAGAAAACTCCCGCACAGCTGTCCCTAAGCTTCGGCTCCCCAGTAACCGTCCAGCAGGCGGCGTCCTCCCTGCAGACCAACCTCATCCGGAACCCCTTCTTCATGGAGACCTTCGCCCACCTCAGCATCGAGCGCATACCGGAGCGCCTCGTACACGCGGCCGGCGCCGGCGCCTTCGGGCACTTCCGCGTCACCCACGACATTACCCACATCTGCAAGGCCAAGCTCTTCAGTGCCATCGGCAAGAAGACTCCCGTCGCAGTCAGGTTCTCCCACGTAGGTGGCTTCAGGGGCTTCGCAGATTCAGCCCGCGACGGCCGCGGGTTCGCCATTAAGTTCTACACCGAAGACGGTAACTACGACCTCCTCGCGCTCAACACCCCGGTGTTCCCCGTCATGGACCCGCTGTTCTTCGCCTCCTTCGCCCACGCGCTGCACCCGAACCCTCAGACTGGCATCATGGAGAATAATGCGCAGTGGGACTTCCTCACACTGCGGCCCGAGAGCGTGCTGTTCGCGATGGTGACGTGGTCGGACCGCGGGACTCCCGACGGCTTCCGACACATGCCGGGCTTCGGCGTACACGCCTTCCAGGTTGTCAACCACGAGGGCACGCCCAGCTTCCTGCGGTTCCACATCACACCTGACGCGGGCATGAAAAACTTGATGAACGAAGACGCGGTCCGTCTGGCCGGTGAAGACCCGAGTTATTATGCCAGAGACTTGTACAACGCTATAGCATACGGCTGCTATCCTACTTGGACGGTATCTGCTCAAATACTTACTTTGGAACAAGTGAAAACAGCATCGTTTGACGTTTTCGACGTTACCAAAGTGTTGCCAACGGACAAGTATCCACTTCAACAGATTGGGATCCTAGAGCTGAATAGAAATCCGGAGAACTATTTCGCTGAAGTGGAGCAGATAGCGTTCAACCCCGGGAACCTCGTGCATGGGATCCTCGGCGCTCCCGACAAGCTATTTGAGGGTCGTCTGGTATCCTACGTGCACGACCAGACCTACCGACTCAACGGGAACCTCAACAAGATCCGCGTGAACGCTCCTCTTCAACCACCTTCAACTTACCTGCGAGATGGCCGGTCGCCTGTTAGAGATAACGAACTGGGGACTCCTGACTACTTCCCCAATTCTTTCAACGGGCCAGTGGCGTTCGCTGACGAACAAGCGAAGCTGATAGAAATAACCCAGAAAGAGACTGATAACTTTGGTCCAGCCAGGGAGTTCTATTTGAAGGAGTTTACTGATAAGGAACGGGAGACATTGCCAGGAAACGTGGTGTCTGGTCTCCGCATGGTGACGTGTGAACTGCAGGAGAGGGTGGCGCGAATGTTCTCGAAGGTAGACAAGGAGCTGGGCAGTCGCATCCGGGACGGTTTGAATAACAGTACTATTACATGCGGGGAGTTGTAGGAATGTAATGAATCGTAAAGTTGAATTTAAGTGTAGGATAATAATGTGGCATGTCTGATAATAATAATTAGTTACTTTCTAGTGTTACCTACATGTATTTTATAAACAACATTATGCACCGCATCTAAATAGTTAACTGTTCGACATTGAGCAGCACAGTTTCAAAGTCATGTTTTGTTTTTGTATACCTTCCTAACTTTTGTTATTAGAAACGGTAGTGGAAGGTGCTTTAGACAAAGTGGAAATATGATCTCATCCTAACAACCAAGCATTGTCGCTAGCACGAGAACATTAAAGCGAACACTCACAGGTAATGGACAAAATTTACATTTGCGCTACTAATTCTAGCCTTAAATTATAAAGTTACCATATCATTTTCAGCTAGTGCACAGGTAGGTACCTAAAGTGGAGACTGCATCATAATGTCATAACTCACATCCACACATTTGAGAACTAACCACCTGACTCCATCTAACCCATACGTTCTGGAGATTTAAGCGTGAAACTTCCACGTGATTCTAAACAAAACAAGCGCCAACTCAATTAGCGCCCCAAATGTGGATTAAAACTCATTTTGCGATCGCACAATGGTCCCGATTACAAAGCAGTTCGCGCAGCAGGGGCATTAGTTCCCAAGTATTGGCACAGAGACAATTTATGCCCACTTCGGGAACTTGCTCTATAGCTTAGTTTTGGTTAAGATTGCAGCGGGTCGCCACTCGCTAGTTTAATGTGAGCGCAAGGAAATTGGAACTGGGGACTACACTTGGTGTTTACCTACCCGAGTTTACAGTATGTAGAGCTAGTATGTAGGCACATCGTATATCTCTTGAATAGGCCAATGAAGTTACAAATGAAGGTCAAATATTACTTTGCAATAAATACCCTTAATCTAAAGGCTCCCTGAAAGTTATAAAAATGTTAGCGTTTAGTATTTATCGTATCGCTTTACAAATCAAAAATATACTTACTGAAAATTCTGTTCCCTTTTTTCTCCGTACCTTCTGTATTGTGAAAATGCTGCAGCAAATACCGCTACAACCGTACCAAAGACTCCAGGAAGTCGGCATCAAACAACATGTCACTGGAAATATCTGGCAAGTTCTGACAGCCCCGGGCACCTCGAGCACAATGCGGAAACTCGCACACGGGAAACTTAACCGATGATTGGAGACGTCCGATAAATCGCTGGTCAAACTTGCACAGCGGCGCCTCGGCCGATTGTTTACCCACCTACTGAACCCACTCTGCCGGTTGTGGGGATCTGTTTGTTGTAGTATTGCCAGTTCCTGAAAGGCTGTATATCTATCTATCTATATATTATCTGTATATCTGTCTATCGTAGATGTTTCTTTAGATATACCTACAGGGTGTCCATGAAAGTATTGCCATGGTTATGGTAGATGAAAAATGCAAGAAAATTATCATCTTATAGTGGTTTTATTATAGTGCATTTATAGCATGCGTATGCTGAAACGTGATGATGATGATTCTGACCTACCGGGTTAGCTCGCGGCGACTGTTGCGGCTGGGGCCCATAGAGTAATGATCGTAATCGATCGGCGCTCGCGCTCATTACGAGTAACACACGTACTGCTTTCTCTCTTCAATTAAATTAATTAACATCAGTAAACAGTAAAGTTATCAGTGCAATATATTTCTAAAGCTCATAGTGCAAACTAATAAACTGTGTAAAAAAAGTTATCTTAAATCAACGTAAAAGCAAGTTATTACCTAAACAATCACACAATTACTCAGTTAAAATTCAAATGGTGACAGTGATTTGACCTTCAAGTGCGTGCCCGAGCAACGACCGCTAACCGGTCTACTACAGTGATTACTCAGTGCGCCGCATTGGTACCATATTTTTGCATATCGAAGTATCAGGCAGCGTAGCGCATTGGATATCGCGCCGTACAAAGAAGAGACGTAATACGTAGACGCTGGTTCAAATCTCGAGATCACAAATTCCTCTTTTTTAATTTTTATATAACATCTGGCAACAGAAATGCCTAATTGCGCATCTTGTATGAAATCTATTAAACTAGCTTGTATGATATTCTAAAGTGCCAAAAATGTAATAATACATTTCATTTTGAGTGTCTCAATATAACTCTTATAATGTACAAAGCGCTCACCCCTCAGAGTAAGTCGCAATGGCAATGCTCGTTTTGTACGAACATAACAAGACGCGCGCTTCCGCCGTCGGAAAGACCTACTACCTCACAAAATCAGTATTCACTCCTTGAAGACAACTTGGATATGTCATGTGACGAGTCAGTAAGCTCGTTAACTATTAATAATAATAAAAAATTAATAGAAGCTGAAAACTCCGGAATGATCACCCTTGAGCAAATGAATATGCTACTGAATCGCATGAGAACCGACATAGTATCTGAGATAACTATATCTATAAAAAGGGAAGTTAACGCAGCTGTTAACTCTGCACTTGAAACTATAAGGCAGGAGTTCACCGCAACCACAGACTTTCTAGCAGCTGAACAAAAAGACTTAAAAACCGAAATAGATTCATCTAAGAAAGACATAAAAGAGTTGGAGGCCAAGAATTTTAAATTGCAAAGTCTTGTCACATCCTTAGAACGTCGTGTTGAATCCGCAGAAAAGATGTCGCGTAGCCTTAATCTGGAAATACAAGCTGTGCCTGAAAGGAAAGGTGAAAATGTTGTAACTCACGTTAAAAATCTTTGCAAGAAGGTAAACGTTCCTATGACTGACTCAGAGATTCATGCCTGCCGAAGAGTGGCCAAGATGGATCAATCTTCCTCTAGACCAAGGAACATTCTCGTTACACTGTCATCCATGCGCCATCGGGACAATATTATCTCGGCTGTGAAACGATACAACAAGGCCAACTCTACAAATAAATTAAACTCATCTGACTTGGAAATAACTGGTGAAGCCTGTCCTATCTTTGTAACTGAGCACCTATCTCCTGCAGTCAAAGAGATCCATGCTGCTGCACGAAAAATTGCCAAAGAAAAATCCTACAAGTTTGTATGGGTGAAATTTAACCGGGTATTTATGAGAAAAGACGATAAATCACCTTACTTGCGTATTAAAAGCCTGGAGTGTCTAAACAATCTGTCATAAATTTGTAAAGTTATATGTATTATCTCACAATATATTCAGTTTTAAATGCACTGTCAATCCTCTACCTATTAAATTATGTTAATATATTACCAAAATGTTAATCGTTTCCGTTCGAAATCAATTGAATTTAAATTAAATGTACTTAGAAATAATTATGATGCTATATGCATAACAGAAACAAATTTAGAAAATAGTTTTAATAGTGAAGAATATTTCGATGATCGTTATTTGATATTTAGGAATGATAGACATAGTAACTCTAGTGATAAACGGTCGGGTGGTGGTGTTTTGATCGCCTTAAAGAAGTGTTACACTGCTGTACGTCGGCATGATTGGGAGACTAATATTGAAACATTATGGTTGAATCTTACGCTGAACAATCGTCAACAACTTAATATCTGTCTTGTTTACATTCCACCTGATGTATCGGCGGAACGATTCAATAACTTCTACTCAAGAACATGTGACATTCTATCAAATAATGACAATCCTACAATAATATTAGGCGATTTCAACACACCTTCACTAGACTGGGTACGAGACGAGACGACGAGTATTTGTACGCCCAATGTTGTCATAAATAATAAGAGATCCCAAGACATTTTAAACCTTATTTCTATCGGTAGCTTAAGACAATTCAATTTTATTAAAAATCATAATTATCGCACTCTTGATTTATTTCTCAGCAGCTTTACTAGTGTTATTTTAAACTCTTGTGACTCTTTATGTAAGCAGGACCGACACCATCCGGCATTCCATGTAAATATAGAGCTAAAGTTTAGAGTTCATAAAGAAAACGTGGGCAGAGTGTTAAACTATAGAAAAACAGATATTGAATCATGCAGAAGTGAACTTAATAAGATAAATTGGTATGAACTTCTTTCCCATCCTGACATAAATGAATGCGTTAGTGTATTTTATAAACTACTCATGGAAATTATCATAAAGAACACGCCGTATAAGAAAAAATCACGTCAAAAGTATCCAATATGGTTCTCTGAGCCACTTATAAAATGTATCGAAGAAAAAAATAGGGCTCACAAAAAGTTTAAAAAGTTTGGCAACCCCAGAGACTACGACAGTTTCTCTTTATTAAGAACTCGTAGTAAAACCATGATTGAAGAATGTTACGTAAATTTTATTGGTTCAGTAGAAGATTCTTTGATGTCTGATACTACAAAGCTTTTTTGGACCTATGTTAAAGGTAATAGGACGAGTAGTGATGTTCCTTTGCCCATGTTTTTTGACGGAAACTCAGCTTCTTCTTATTCTGAAGCCTGCGAACTCTTCTCTGATTACTTTAAATCTGTTTATGATGATACAAATCATAATCTTCATCATCAGGTTGAGTATGAGAACGCCGACCATGGGTCATCCTCTAATTTGATTAGTAGTATTGTAATTACGTCAAATGAGGTCTTAAAAATGCTAAAGGACTTGGATCCCTCCAAGGGCGCTGGGCCTGATGGTATTCCATCTCTTTTTATCAAATCTTGTAGTGATGAAGTTGTCCTACCTTTAACCATAATTTTTAATAAATCTATGGCTAGTGGTAAGTTTCCTCAGGTCTGGAAAAATGCTTATATAGTCCCAATCTATAAATCTGATGATAAATCCCAATGCTCTAATTATCGCCCTATTAGTATCTTGAATTGTTTTGCTAAAATATTTGAAAGCTTGATCTTTGAGCATATTTACAATCACGTTAAAGTGGATATTGTTAGACAGCAACATGGGTTTGTAAGAGGCAAATCCACTATGTCTAATCTCATGGAATTTACTGAATATTTAAGTTCTAAAATAAACAACAAAATACAGGTTGACTCTATATACACAGATTTTAAAAAGGCATTCGACAAGGTAAATCATAAGTTGCTTATCCTGAAAACTTTTAAAATGGGAGTACGAGGCACATTGCTGCGCTGGCTAATTTCATATCTCTCGAAAAGATCTCAACTAGTCGCTTTGAAGGGTTTCACATCTAACCCAATTTCTGTTACGTCTGGGGTACCTCAAGGTTCTAATTTGGGTCCACTACTGTTAAAATATTAACGACCTTACAGCCGATCTAAAAAGTAATTTCTTGCTATACGCTGATGACCTCAAATTGTATAAGGATGTAACCTGTGAGCAAGATTGTCATGAATTACAAGCTGACTTAGTTACTATAGAAGATTGGTGCCATGCCAACAGCATGAGCTTAAATGCAAAAAAGTGCTTTGTGATATCCTTTACTAACAAGCGCAATAAGGTAACATATCAATATACAGTAAATAATCACATGCTGGAAAGGGTATCCCGGATTCGCGATCTTGGTGTTGTATTGGATGACAAACTGACATTTACTGAGCATGTAGATGGTACGGTTAAAAGAGCATATCGTATGCTAGGTTTTGTGCTTAGGATTACCAAAAAATTTAAAAAACCACACAGTGTTATCGCTTTGTATAATAGCTTGGTACGAAGTATACTGGAATATGCATCAGTGATTTGGTCTCCATTCTATGATACACATATTCAAACCTTAGAGTCAGTGCAGCGACGATTCCTACGAATACTTAGTTTTAGATTTGGTTATAAGTATAAACTGAACAACTATGACTCAAGATTGGCATTCTTTAAAGTTGATAGTCTTGAGAATCGTAGAAGATTATTAGATATGTTTTGTCTTTACAAGATTGTAAATAATAAAATTGATACGGTTGTGCTGTCGCAGATTGCTTTAGACTGTAGAACTAGGTCTGGTCGTCGATTTAAACTGTTTTACGTATCAACCTGTCGCATCAATGTTAGTTATAACTCCCCTGTGCATCGATTGTGTCGCCTTTACAATCAAATCCACACAACTGACTGTGATATTGACATATTTTGGAACTCTTATCCCACCTACCGTCGTCTCGTCTATACCGCCATAAAAGAACTCAAATAAATAGTTAGTTAGTATTAATAAGAATTTCAAATTTTCTGGCATATTTTAATTTTAATAAAAATCTGAATCAAATTTTATTACTTACTTATATATATTATTATTTTTACTTTTTTAATATTTAAAAATGTAATCTGATGTTAAATTAATTAATATAATTAATATGTTAAATATAATAATTAAATGTACCTAGTTAACTACTACTTGCATGCTGTGGACACATATTTTTTGGAGTGTTAACTGTTTTCTGTGTTTGTGTTATATGTAATATTGTTCATGTATTGTTAACTCTCTGTATTGTGTTCCAATAAATAAATATATAAAAGAGTAAAGTAAATAGAAAGAAAGAAAGAAACCGCCTGTAACCGTTTTTACAGTAACTGTGTTGAATTTAATCAGTCTTATCAAGCATCCCCGTCCGCAGGTCAATGCACTTGATGAAATACTGGAAAACTTTAATTACGGTACTAACTGCAAACCTGTTCCAAGAAAAACTGTTTCAATCATCCACATTCCACCCTGAATTCGCCTTACATTAAAAAAAACTGTATATTAGGTTTCTCAGAAAGGCCTTCAGAGTTCAGACTACTTCAGATCTAGGCACTATACGCTTGTTTACATAAACAAAATGTACACAACAATGTAACGATGTATTTAATATTCATCAGATTTAAAAGCCTCCACGAGATTGCTTTTATGACTTTTATTATGTTCCGAAAGGAGCGGGCTTCGAACCCGGGACGGAAATTATCAGCCTCTCACGGTCTGCTGCCTTTAAATCCAATATATTGTAATCTTTTTTATAGCCTACCGTTATTTGTAAGTATATTATATCGGGGAAAATGTGTGCCTAAGTAATATCTAGAAAAATGAGAAATAACTGATGTAAATGTTTCAGGGAGAATAGCCATTAGCAACCATTTTTTATTAAATTAACCTAAAAACTCTTCTGAACTCAGAGGATATAAATCAAAAAGGTATAGGCAATAAGGTGGATCTTTCGGAAAATGATCCGCTAGATATCTCATGATCAAAGGAAAAACTTTGTAAATAAATCATAATGGACTTGACACATTCTTGAAAAACTTTCAAAACTAACCAATTTTCAGTTGGAAAGGAAACAAACTACAAAGAACAAGGAGTGGAAAGTTGTATCCTTTTAAAACGTTAGTGTTGTTCAGAATGTTCAGACCACTCGTTCGCCACGGGAGGCAGCGGTAATGGAGTCTTCAAATGTCTCGTAACAAATATTAAATAAATCTTTGTTTGTGTAAGGTATAGTACCTATGGAGGTAGGTAAAGAAATGTATTTTTTTGAAAAATAATTGTCTTATTGTCACTCTTCTTGTGTACTCATAAATATTAAACCGGTGTAAGTATGTAATTTTTTTAATTTACGTAAGTTAAAAGTCTGGAATCAGTCTCACAATCATTCTTCCCAATAGAACATGAATAAAGAGTCATGTTTGTAAGAATAACGTACTAGGTACTCAAATTCGTACCATTCATATCGGGACTATGTATAGGTATTGGTAACTACATTAATATAATATTATTTTACGTGCTGCTTGCTCGATCGCGGGTTAACAGTCTATTAAAATTGCATTGTCTTTGCTCGACGTCAAACAGCTTCCGCTAAATACGCTCACCTTTCATTGTAACGACAAAACAAAAGAACAACCTTAATTCCTTGTCAGAATAAAGCGGAATCTTTCCCAACAACGTCTGAGAGGAAACCCATATGTTAGTGGAAGTTTTGATTTATGTGTTTAGTTCATGTTGCAATTCTACGCTAAGCTGTTTACAATTGCAGGCATTTAGTGCCGTGGACTGCAGGCGGGCAGGTGAACTTTGTCCTGCTCCCAGCAGGGAAATAGTGGGAACAGTAATTGATGCTAATTATGCAACTACCTGATCTCCACCCCGAGGGGAGTCTGTAAAGAATTGCCGTCACGATGGTCGTGCGGCGTGGTAGACATAATTACTCTGTATAGAGACTATAGGGTGTTAGAACTTTTCCTTGAGTCGTGTAGGTGAAAACTGAATCATGTACATATTGTACTATTAACCACAACAGAGAAAATACGTTGTTAGTTTATCTACTTCTATGGTAGTAAACACGACCAAATTGTGCTGGTACTTACTGTAATACTGTTAAGTAATTAATAGGTAAGTAAGTACATAAATATTTACTAAAAATATCACAGTTTGTTCTAATCTACCCTAAGTACTAACTTCTAAACTAAGATTCCATATAAAATAGAGCTGAGGTTGACTCGGAAAATACAGACACATTTACAAAACCAATCTAGATATATAGGTCTATTACCTATCTTGTTATTACCTTTATATTTCCAAAAAGGCTCTATTTTTCTCTTATTTTACAAACAAGTGTTACAAAATGTAGTTAGATATGTCTGTCTATCCAGTGACGAATAGAGGCTCCACAGGGAGCTGACCTGGAAACACTGAAAATAATATGTTTGCGGCACACGGCTGCTGAAATATCATACTGAAGAAATAACAGACAGCCTTTGAGATATGAAGTCTACTGTATATTTTCCAGCGGGTTACGGGTGTACGTTTACTAGATGATTTGATTTTGTGCTGTTTTAATATTAGTTATCGTTGTCACTTAAGTTTAAAGAAGAATCACAGCACTTAAAACATTAGTCTAGGAGGGATTTTTCAAGCCATACTAATTTATCTCAAATAATACTGTATATCAGTGAAAACTGATAATTGGCTTTTAGTTACACTTTACAATTGCTATCCAACTATTAATAGCTGTAAGTTTTCCTCAAATGTAAAATAAAAAATAAAATAAAATAAAATACGTGATAATATATTAAAATACAACAAAAATAAACCAAAATCAACAGGTTCAATCTTAATTACTGCGATCGATGCCCAGCGGACTCAGAGACCCATCAAACTTTACTGAACTTTACATTCAATTTTTTAGGGTTCAGTAGCATTCAGAATTAGAAAACCACCAGGACTGCATAAGTACTTGAAACTTGGCAGGCACCTACTGTGATTTATCTAGCAGAATAAGTAGGTACTTACTAAACCTGATTTTTTAAAATAATTATTTTAAATGCTTTTTTGCTCTGCATACTTGTAGCTTGTACGGATCTTCGTGCCCAAGTTGGACTTACACCTAGCCACATTTTTGTCCGGTTTTAAAAAAACTATTAAAGTAAAACAATTAATAGGTTGAAAAGTTATAAGTGGGAGGCGTGACGGCGGGATGACTTGCCGACGGGAGATGGATGGTTGTTCGCAACTCCACAACTGTTTTATATTTAAACACCCCCGAGAAGATAAGCCAATCGATGTGGATGTTGTCTAGAGTGCCATCTCTCTTGCTGCAAGATAAAAAGTACAAAATAATAAATATGTGGGGACATCTCACACACGGCCATCTCCGACCCCAAGCTAGGCAGGACCTGTGTTATGGGTGTCGGACAGCTGATATAAAAGACTATTTTTTTGTTTTATTGGGGCAGTAATAGCGGACTTATGTCTCCTCCTCTGTATAATTAAAGCTTTACACGTAACTCATCACAGGGTCCTTAATAATGATGTTCTCTACCTACAAAATATTACCAGGAGATTATGACATACATTGTATAAAATACATGTCATGATCCTCCTACAAGATTGGCGATTTATTGCCTCAATCTCCATTCTCCACGCTTGGCAGGCAGGCTGACTATATCACACAACACAAACATATAAAACCAATATCTGTCCGGCCGAGAATACAACCCGGGACTTTCAGGATATCGTCAAGCAGCGTCTCTAACCACTACACCACCCAGTCGTCCATAAAACACTTCATCAACAAAATTATGAAAATTAGAACAAGAATTCACTCGCAGTTGGATTAATCAGGAGTCAATTCAAGTTGTGAACTGAAGAGTTCCAGAGCCAATACTGCAGAAGATTAGTGTTCAAGTCTTATAGTTACAGCTTGATCGCTAATCCGGGAGTCACTCAATTTGACTTGAGCCAGTACGAGCGAGCGAGAGGATATAGACAGCAGAGTTAACAGGGCCGTAGCCAGATGGGGCACTTACACTTTTAACTTATGATAAGGCAATATAAAATATTGTTATACTTATTAAAAACATCAGGAGTAAGTAAGTAAAATAATAAAAAAAAACCATTATTATCCCAAAAAGGTTATAGGTAAATAAAATAAAAATATAATTATAAATAAATTAAGTTGAAGGCAGAGAAATCTGACCACTCTCAGAATCATTGTTAGTATGAGAGGGGGGTCAGGTTTCTCTGCACATGACTGCCTACCTAATGTACCTATTTATAATAATAATATCAATAAATAATAAGCCTACTTTCTAAAATTTCAATTCTTTCAGTATAATGATACAATAATTTTCCTTCGAATGAGCTGACAAAATTCCACCCAGAATTCATTAATCCTTGCTTCCCCCTTAAACCATATCCTGAGTACGTCCACCCAACTTCTAGCTAAAGTTTCACCCGAGACAGATCCCAGGTGCAATGTCTGTAACTATTGTAAGGGGCGCAAATTTATAGTCTCCGTCCAGCGAGGACTGTGGGGGCGGCCACGGCCGTCGACTGCTACATTGGGATGCAAATCGGCTGACGGGGGCGGCCGCTGTTGAACTGTGGGGCGCTCTTTGTACCTTGGATACTGCTCATTAAGTGCAAGTCTATTTAGTAGGTAGCCGAATGGATTCAGTCACAGATCAAGTAGTAGATAGATATATAGAGTAGATATCCAAGAAATAATTTTGAATTTTACATGAAACAATTGATAGGGTACAATAGGCGGTCTTATCGCTTATAGCGATCTAGGCACTGCCATGTTATCGACACGTTATTATGTACGCCGCCATTTCTTAGTACTTACCTCATCTGCAATGCTCCAGGTCCAGACTCTGTATGCAAATGTGCTCAGCATTATTTGTATATCTATATGCGATGGAATAGTTAGTTTATGCTGTGTTTAGACTCTGTTCCGGTAATCGCTTGCCCGCGGTCTGTTCCTAGCCTGTGTTTGTTTACTTGCTCTAAGTGTTTGTGTTAGATATATGCTGATAATAGTCTTGATTGGGAAGCGGTGAAGCGTGGTAGAGGGTGAGTATGATGCATCTTACCTAGATGAGAAGTATATAGGTACCTCTACTTGATAAGCCCTGGTTCGGAACTAGTATGCAACTCACAATCTGTATAGGGTCGAAGGCTGTAAGGGCAGTTGAACCGACTTCAATGAAAGATGGCTAAGAACACTCCAACAAAAAACTCCAATAGGACTCGTTCCAATAAAAATGCATGAAAATCGGATCATCTTTTCTGACCTACCGGATGAAACTAATAACACCGATCTTTTTATTTCAATAACTAGACATCTCTGCCATTCCTTCTTCTCAAATGTCTCTGCTGAAGTGAAGTGTAAAGTGAATAACGGTAGTGAGCAATATCACAGACGAAACATCCTCAATATTAGCAACAGTTCCCGGAACCGAGGCATTCCTTCGGCATGGTTCGATCCGCGTAATAACGTCTTACGTCTTTGTAACGCAACACGTTTGCAATAAATGACGAACCTCCGACTATTGGACTTGGATATTAACAAGCCGTCTATTACGCTACAGCGCTTTAAGCGCTACATCTCGATATCGATATGGCAGCCTTTGACGAGCGCTTCATAGCTGTCGACACTTGCTAGCTGGGTGTAGCGTGTGCCGTTATTGAATATCTTGTCGCCATTGTTAACTATCGTTCTTGAACCGTGACGAAACGACAAGCTTGTATAAGTTCGTCAAACTCAAACTCAAACTCAATTTTTTTTATTCATCGTAAAAATATAAAAATTTCTGATGAACGTCAATTTTTACAAACTACTCTCTGTTCGGATAAGGGGGGCTCTTTCTGTCTTAGGAGAAGAACGGAGGCAAGAAACTCCTGAGCCATCTTAATACTAGTTAGTATACAATACTTATAAGCTTTATAATAATATGAGCAGAGCTAACTATTTATCACAGCCATGCATTAACGTCCTCTAAGTAATCATCAATTTTATAATAAGCTTTTTTACAGAGTGTCTCTTTAATGTAACACTTAAACTTATTCTCTGGCATTTGAGTAACTTCTGTTGGAAGCTTATTATAAAATCTAATACAGTACCCTAAAAACGATTTATTAACTTTCGCTAGACGCATTGCTGGAAAAGCCAGCTTATGCTTGTTTCTAGTATTAATGTCATGATTACTGCCAATTGTATCAAAAGTTGAAATATTCTTTGGTACATACATTCAATTGGAAAAAATGAACTGACATGGAACTTTACTGTAAGGATGTTAATTTCTTTAAATACGTCACATTTCGTCTTTACAAGACGTTTTAGATAGGATGCTACAATCGCCACATGTAATGCAGAGGTAGATAGGCGCTATCCAGGCGTTTTCGCTTTGTATAGGTACCACTTTTATAACTATCATACTAATTACTAACACTACCTACTTAGCATAAATATGAGACAAGCAATTTACTTACTAGGATATAGGTATTCTATTCTATTCTATTCTCATAGGGGGTGAAGTTCCTGTACGTGGCTCTCTCGAGTGGAACCTTTGTACATATCCCCTTGGTTTCAGCTCAGCCAGCCTAGCTCCCGGGTAAACTGGAGTAGCAGGCCTGGGTGTTGTAATAGCTGAGGTAGGCGCTCTGTTGGTCCAAGAATAGATAATCTTGTTTCTGTAGTAGGTGGACAAGCTAACAGAATATGTTCAACCGTCTCATCTACTTCCTTACATGTCCTACATAAGGGACTAGTTGAGTTACCTATGGTATATAAGTGTTTATTCACGCAACAATGTCCTGTTATTAATCCTACCATTAATGATATATTACTACGGGACAGGTTGAGTAAGTAGCGTGTAAGTTTATGGTTGTGTGATAAAATAAACGCTTTAGTTTGTCTGCAATCTACCCGATTTTTCCACTCCTGATTGTGTTCAGATAGTGTTTTATCGGTGAGACATTGCCTTATTGCCTTTGATGACAGACTAATAAATGGTTCTGGCACTATTGGCAGGGTATTTGATCCCATTCTTGCTAGTCGGTCAGCCTCGCAATTTCCTATAAGTATACATAATTATGTAATGGATTAAATTAATTGGATACTCACAAATATAAAGCCTTTTAAAAAACCTTGCGACCCTGCTTTTTATTATAATAGAGACACCGTATTACACTAAAAGCTGCCGGCGCCTATAGCGTTATTAACAATAAAATACGTTTAACAATAAAAGATAGCGTGATATCGTTTGTGCTGGATTCGTTCCAGGAGATATGAAGCTGGGGGTCTCTCTATATTACGAACAACTATGTTTCGGAGACTCTATCTCGTTGTATTAATCGTGCCGTTTGCACGACAGCTCTCGTTCGTTCGTTTTTCGTCAATATAGAGTAACCCTCCAGGAGATATGAAGCTGTGTGCTGGCAGCGAGCTTCGCAACACACCGGGTGTAACATACATAAACATGAGAGCTTCGATGGTTTATTTTTAATTGCTTTCAATTATTGTAACTGGGTACGATTTAAAACTACGGCTAATTAATTAATGGAAAATCAGTTTTACAAAATAAGAAGAATTATCGGAAACTGACGGGATTATATTAAATTAATTTAGATTTTTCGAGAATGAGTTAGAAAGAGGTTGCATCTTTATTTTTTTGAAATGTAACATTTTAATGGCAATAATATTGTTATTATGAAAAAACAAGTTTAGCCATAATAAGAAAAATTATACTCCTATTTTTTTTAATCCCAAGTGAATTTGTTAAGTATACGTACTTAAACTAATAAATTATGCAGGCATATTGCATAAGTTATAATAAAATTACAAATGTTTGCATATCGCACTCACTTGCGATATTGCATTGCCGAGTTAACAAGCTGCCTTGTATTGACTTGGCGATGGCGCGGGTTTAAGACGAGTGTTGTGTGGAGAACAATGCACCTCTCACTGTACGTCTGTCGGTAACTGTACAGTCCCACCTGTCCTACCACGTCTCACCACGTCTCACCACGTCCCACCTCGTCTAACATCGCCTCTACGGTGTTATTATTGTGATAGTGGGACCCCCTGACATGAGTGTTGTGCTTGTGACAATCCAATCAAACTTGTAATCTGAATTTGATAAATCGATATTTGTTTACTACTGCGTGGCGCGTGTTTTGTGATTTTACGCAAAGGGAGATCTATGCGAAAGTAACGTTTAGTAACTAAATCATTATGAATGACATGAGCTGTGTAATTACATTTCAGTTACAGTTCCTACTTACAGTAGTTGCAGTTTCAAGAAATGAGATGATTCAGTCACTGATGGTGACGACGGAAGTGTAAGAAGTAATAAAAAGTACGTACACAATATAAAACTGTAAATTTAAATGCCGATACATTTTCACAGAAACCAGTTTGCACCAAGCACTTTCAGTTTCCACGTGACTGCGTGGCTCGTACGTGAGTCACCCGGCACTACTTCTAATGCTCATATTGGAGCGGGAAATAAAATGTTGCACCTTATCAGTGTTATTTATTGCGGCGCGCGCTAACGACATGTTTGCTGTAATATATGGGCCCCGCCCCTTGTGAGGAGGTGCTGAATGCTGGCGGTAGATGGACGACCTTGGGACAGAGGTGCAGTGGTTACTGGTTGGTTTGCTGCCACAAGTGAGGTTCATTTATTTATTTATGAGGTTCATAGATGGTTCTGAGTTTGAAACCCAGCCTTTCGTTTTTGTTAGCTTAGGATTAAGTTGAACGAGTTTATAGTCGGTGCAGCAATGCACTTCTGCCTTCCCAAATAAGAGTATAAGCATTAGTAAGTATACACGGTAAAAGTTTATGGACATGGCCCAGGTAAATATGGTTCTCGCTTTTAATAAAGGTTATAAAAATATAGTTTTTTAATAAATGCAATAATGCGTATGTTCCCTTTATGCAATTCTTAATGCTTGACCAGTTGCAATACAGCCGCTGAACAAAACTGAAGGAAGTCTGGCACACAATAAACATTAGAGCACAATTAACATAAATAACAAAGGACCATCTGCCTCCTCAAGAGTCTGAGCCAAATTGGAGCGCTCCATAATGTCGGTCGCGCGAAAACAATAACGTCTCGAATACCCTTACATTAACCATCCAGCATTTGGCATACATGGATGCAATAGCGCCGGCTACAATTGGAAATAGTCCAAGAGCTGAGTGTGGATTTAATGTGATAAACAGAAAGCATAAAGAAAGGACCGGAGCTAATAAGCGAGGTTCTTGGCAGGCGGACGCGCGCGCGATGTGGCGGCGGCGTCCACTCCAATACGCTTTGTGGACCACAGAGTACATTAATTATTCTTCATATGGACGCTTCATAAATTTAGACGGGTGGAGTAATCACAGACTGTATTTTTAATTAGACGGTAACAGGAACAACTTTATTCCTCAGATAATATTTTTCTGACCATTGAAAAATCAGCCCTTAGTTAAAGAAAATATTATTCTATATCCACTTACCTCGAAGCTTTGTTAATTTATAGGTACTAATCTTTGTTAATCATGAGTACAGCGATTTTTCCAACAAACAGTGAAGGGTAGTCCCGGCTGGACATCGAACCCGTGAACCTCAGCACAACTGTGGGAGTCACTAACCACTACGCCATACGGGCCTCGATGCTGATGAACCATGCATTACCACCCCTTAGTCCGCAGCGGGACGCAGTAAATTGTATTAAACTGGGAACCTGTTAATTTATTATAATTTATCGTTTCATTACAAGCCACTACGATGTTTTAACTTTTATTTGAAATACGGCGGCCAAGCACGGTTATTATTTTACAAATACCAGCGAAAATGTGCTCTCACCAGGAAAGCCTCATATTTGCGGCATAAGGGATAAACTAGAGAAAAGGTTAGTTTTCCTGTGTTAGCTTTTCTTGAATTTCAATGTATAATTTCATCATTTCGACAACTGATGCAAAAACTAAGTCTTAGTTATATTCGAGCGGGTACAAGACAGGAATGTTCCTTGTCGATGTCTCGAGCACTTGCCGCGGTAATTTACCTATTACGTATCTGCAGGCAGCGCGATCACCTACTGGTTTTATTGGAAACCCCCGCCGTAATCTGACAGCTCAATGACGCCGAGACTTGATAGTAAGGGGACTTTAGACCAAAAGCTAACTGGGAAATCTGCTGAATCTTGAGTACTTATAGAACACGAACAGATTGATGCTTAAAAATGCTTTTGTGAATATTCATCTCGTTGCAATAACGTATAGCTCTCACCTAGAGAAACCCCCTTCAGGTTAACCACAGCTACCTTTTACCTTAGATTATATTTTTCTTTATATTGACTGTAAACCTACTTATGTGACTATAAAACCAATTGTAATATAAACAATACAGTGTTACTCATAGTAAAATAACAATACAGTTATTAAGTAATTACAGTTTTAGTAGTTTAATTGCGAAGGGGTAAAAAAAATCCCTCGAATTGCCATCCAATTTCATGGTAAGTAAATGTGGGAAAAACTCGGGTTCCGTAGCACTTTTCTGGCACCACCATGCGACAAGCAACACAGGTGATAAAATACCCACACGAATAATGGCCGCGCGATATTTCACCATCCGCTGTTATATCGCACAATTTCATGTCGATACGGGTATTGACCGCACTAAGAGATGGTTTTGAATGATTTAAAAATGTATAGAGCCAGCGGTTTTTGTTGGTATAATTACTTGAATTGTGCATTTAATAATTAAGGGCTGATTTTTCAATGGTCAGATAAGTGTTATCTGTGGAATAAAATTCTTACTATCACTATCTAATACAAACCTTCAGATGCGACAGCAACAATTTTATTCCACAGATAACACTTATCGGACTATTGAAAAATCAGCCCTAAGTATGTAACTATCAAAAGAATTACAATAGTCTGATCTATCAGACACAGCTCTTCTCTCAAACATAAATACCTAACCACTGAACGCATCTCGTCTGCCGTCTGTGTAAAAGTTATATCTAAAATAACATTATTCATGAATAACCTTTATCATCTGTTATCAAACAAGCGTTTGACTGAAAAAAACAATATTAAGCATAAACTCATAAGAAGAAACTTAGACGTAGTTTTCCTATTTGTAATAATCGCGAAAAAGATGCTTGTTTATCATTTTTTAACAGCGTCTTTAAACTCAAGATAGGTATCCTACTCGTATGTGCAAACTTATTCGCCTAGAATTTTCCTGCATTTTCCAGGCCCTAGATGAAACTCTTATACTATTACTTCGTTTAATTAATTAAACTCTTTCGTATCTCCTTTATTTCCCAACGGCATGTGACAATTTCTTTATTTTCATTTTCCACTTTCGCGACATTTTAGTAACCATATAGCAAAAGCGTTTTATGTTATTCAAGAAAAATACTTTGTTTCGAGAATGTTTGTTTTAAATTATCTCTCATAGGGTGTTAAATTAAGTAAATTTTGCTTGTATTCTTAGGGTATCGTGAAATTAATTAGAATTAGGTAAGTGGATGTACTTTTAATTAAAATCTACCTAAACGTTTTCCTAATGAAAAATGTTCTATGTAATAAATGCTTATTAACACCACCGATGGCTTATCGTATGGTGTAGTCGTTAGTAACACTGGCTGTTGTTCCTACCCCGCATGATTATTAAACTTATTCTAGGGTCTTGACGCAATGACGATTATGATACAAAATGTTTGTAAGTATCATAAGGTCTAAAGTTTTATCACATGAAAATCGTACGACAAAATGTCGACTAGTAAATCAAAAGAGGAAAGCCACAAACAGCGGTGGAAGCATAAGGCTGGCCGCAATAACTCGGTGGAACAACCTCCAAATACGTGAAAACAGCACTGTTTCGCTCGCTCACTGTGAAACGCCACATTACTTGTTACTAGATCGCATCGGTTAGGCTGCCCGCAAACATTCTGGCCATGTAGGTATGCGGTAGGTAATACCACCGTTTTAGTCGTCATCTGCAAAAATACAAAGGTACCTGACCATAGTTTTTAACTAGATACCTAATAGGGGTGGATTTTTTTCTGTTACAAAGGTTTAGGTCTGTTACAAAAGATTTAATGACGGATTTTTATAGCAATTTTGAAATAACTACAGCGTTAAAAAGTTATAATAATATCATCATTAGCCAATAATCAGCCAATTCGTTGAAAATTCATATACTTATAAGTGGTGATTTAAAATGTTTATAATAAACAACGAATAAAATTACTAAACCTCCCCGGAAAGCCTCACTCAATTCACCAGTGAATTCCACTTGCAACAGAAGCTTGCAGCCAGCCTTACACTACGGAAGGACCCGACCAATGCATAACGCTACATTGTAAGGAAACGGTTATAAGCCGTGCGCCGGGAATCTAATAGCATTATACGTACTTAACATGGTATATATCTTGTGCAGGCCGATTGAAAATTGCAGCCAACCCAACGTAGCAATTTCTAGTTACCCTTCCCGATACTGTTGCAAGCACGATGACTGAAAATTTCAGAGGGAATGTAACTCTTGTGTCGCTAGGATTAAGAACGGAATACCGTCCGAAGTAGCGAGTGATTGAGGAACTCATTGTACAAGAGGCTTTGTAGCAGGCTGGTATTGTGCGATTATGATCTCTGCTTCTTTGTTACAAATGATATTGAGAGTATTGAGCCATACGCAGTATCTACTACCTATCCAACCGACTGAGTTTATAAAAGTATTTTTTAAAATTAGAAAAAGTTATGATCAATATCTTTTTTATCACCGCCTGAACTTTGTTTATACTCAGATAATCATACTTAGGCCCGGGTCTCCTATTTACTCCGTAGGTCGCGTCAAGTGTCACCGCCGTAGGCCGCGTCACGATCCTCTTTACGTCTACGCGCCAACGTCGGCGTGTGAGGGAGACCGCATCAGTACATTTCTATAGTGAGCATCGTGACGCGGCCTACGACGTGACGCTGGACTCGACCTACGGCGTAAATAGGAGACCAAGGCCTTACACAATTTTTCAGAGCTTATGATATGTGGGACGTTTTGAGTTTGACTGTTCTAGAGATGTCCGAGAGTGAAATCCTATCGACTTGAACCTATCGATTTGTATATACTCCATAGATTAATATAAATATGAATTTATTCGTATACAGGCATGGGAGAACGAAGATATAGGTGCTGAAAGATCAAGTGTTTGTACTGTACTAGATTTTCCCTCATACATTTTTTTTTAAATTGGTATATATTTTTTAAATCTTTTTCCCTCATTTAGAACACTTTTATCACTGAAAATTAGGTTTGGTCAGTGGCTGCAAAGCGGGTCAGATTTGGCCATTCTCTTTTATAAAAGTGTCAGTATCTCGAAAACTATAGAATTTTTACCAAGGTCATATTACGATATCCTGCCATTCCTGAGCTGGCCTATCCGCCATTTAAGGGATAACGTTGACTTTTCGGAAAACCTGTATAATACAATGTTGTAAAAATTCTAATATTGTATAAATTTTAATCGATTTCAGAATGTCGACTTTGATGTGTCGCATCTCTAGTACGTTCCATTTTACCAAAGTGCGTACTCTAGAAATATATATTATCTGTGGTCATTGTCAATAAAATGACAGATTTAGCAATAGTAGGTACCTATTCATGCGTTAAATGGAAAATTTTAAAGTGTCACCCATGTCTTTGCCCCTGGAAAATGGTGTACGTTGACATTGCTACATGTATGTAAGCTGTTTCTTTTTTAAATACTACAAAAAGCAGCAAAATAATGTTTATTTAAAAAATATAGTTTATTTAATAAAGGCTGATTTTTCAATAGCCAGATAAAAGTTATCTGGGGAATAATTCTGATACTGTCGCGACTGAATGTTTGTATTAGACAGTGACAGCAACAATTTTATTCGACAGATAACATTTATCTGACTATTGAAAAATCAGCCCTTAAACTTAATTATTTAACTAGCTTTTTTAAAAATCAGCCATTAATAAATAAAAATATTTATCTATCTGTGATGAAACATTGTTGCAAGTGTGTACTTTGATAGTCCTGGATATAAATCAAGTGTTATCAATAAATCTGTTTGTAAAATATTGTTTTGTAACGTCCCTGTATGTCCAGCTCATGTTTCAATTTTATTTCATTGATAATCCTGTAGTTTTTTTACCCGAATTTCAATGGCAAATCTTGTTGTACGATAATTTTTTTGTATTAAATTTTACACGTAGGTAATATTGGAGGCCACCTTAACTGGAACACTGTAAAAATTATACAAATCTAACGATTTAAGAATTAAGTAGTATGTGCAAAAAATAATCCTACGGGAACTTTTTAAGACAAGCTGGCTTACAATAAAACACAACACAACACACTTAATTTAAAAGATTTTTTAGCTTATTTACACTAGTTTATTGTACTTAACGGATGTAGTGTTGTTTATAACGTTCATAACCCATTCATTGCGTTAAACGACACTTGAACGACACCAAAAAGACGAAGGTCAAAAACCTTTTTAATTTATGGTTTCTCGTGTCGTCTCGTTTGGCGCCAGTATTCATATTTCAAACGTTAGGTAATATTGGACTGGAATGTGGACATTTAATGGGTTAAATTAGCATAGTAATGCAGTGAGGTGGCTTCGCCATTGTCCGGCCAAGTAGCAATGACCGGAGCTTTTATCAAGGAGATTTGGGAGCTTTACCTAGTCCGTGATATAAACAGAAACATTAAAATGATGTCACCTGGAATCCCAATTTTATTTACATTAATTTTGAGGCTCATAGAATGAAACGATATGTTTTATTTTTCATTTATTTATACTCACCTTAAAATATTACCTGCCCCAGTGTCACAGTCACAGCCAGGATTCAACAACACTTGAGCACTGCAATACATCCGTGAGTGTTTTACTGTCTATGGCTATGCGTTCTTTGCTAATGACGCGTGGAGACGCCAATGACGTCACACGGCTTCTAGTCACCTCGGTGAAGTTCAGGGTCCGGAGTGAAAGTCGCCAGCGCCCAAGAAGGCGGCACCATGTAGGTTTTAATCAACCTGTCACACGCGGCCTTGCGGGGAATGCTACCTCATTTTGCGGATCTGATCTCGATTGTAAGGTCAAGGTTTCGTCCGGGCAGTCCGACCATTGTCTGTAATTAAGTACTGCTTTATTTTCATTAAGTACCTATTTTTTTTTATAATAAATAATTTATATATTAAGGCGTCAATATGACCCCATACCAACAATTATGTATTTTTTCAGGCGATTTGCTAAGGGTTAAATGTAAATGCGGCGATATGGGTGGCCAAGGAGTATAGGCATTTTACTTTCATGTAGGTACTAAGGTTCTATTTCTTAAAATCCTCCGCCAAGGAGGGAGAATAAATAAAATGAAAGTGGCATTTTAAGAGAAGTTGCTCGTATTTCTTGAATAGGTACATCCGAGTTGGCCACACAAGAGGCGCTTAAATTAATGCGCCCCGTATCAGATGAAAAGTCACGCTTGAAATTGTGCAAATTTATTTAAGAGCTTTCTAGAAAGATGGTTACCCCGCTTCACTTTAAACGTAAGCGTATATAGGCACCTACTGCGCATATAGGATAGCTTTTGGTTGTGAGAGGATTATTAGGATATTTTAATTAATTATTATGTCTGGCTGATATTCCTATCCTGGAATCACTTTAATAATTTATGTGTCTCCAATTATGCAGCCAGGTAGTACGCAAATACATAGTTGGCCAGCATCTGTGTAGAAAGGGCAACCTGTGTTGACCTCTGAGGTAGGTAAGTACTTGAATTATGTATTCAGATCAACTCAATTGAACGGCTCCGATAGGCCTTGGTCACATATTTTGTGCCCGCTGCTGTTTACCTGCCATGAATCATGCTATCCGCAGCCTACTCGTATGTAATTACTGGCCAATCACTTCACTAACCATTGCAATGCGGACTTAACTTGCATCATACATAAGTCATAAACTACACTTTGGTGCGAGGGTTATAGTGCGTCAAACTTATCTGATCCGGTGACAGTTAACTAAATTGGTTCATATCTCATCATTTACTAATAAATTATATATCGATATAAGTTAGATGGGTTTATTAAAACCGCAAGGGTAAATTACCATTACGGGAAAACTTAACATCTTAAAGAATGAAGAAATATTAGACATTTACGTGAGCTCTCACCGGAACAGATAAGTTTGTGGCACTGTAGGTATTAAAAGGAAACGTCAACGAATAATTTTTAAGTTTTAGGAATTTATTTACACGTCTTCGCCTCTATGGATGTTTTTAAATAGTTAATGAGTCCAAAATGAGTATTTTTGGTGTGCTGTACATGATCACATTTACCAGGGTTGAGCGTAGGTCTTGACGTAGGGGGTGGCGTGAGCGGCGTACGCCACGGGGGCGGCATGGTAGGCCGCGGGGGCGGCGTACGCGACGGGGGCGGCGGCGTAAGCTGCAGGAGCGGCGTACAGAGCCGGGGCGGCGGCGGCGTAGGCGAAGGCGGGCGCTGGCGCGGGGTGCGTCTGGGACAGCGACTGGGTCACCACGGTCTTGGTGGCGGGCGCGGCGTAGGTGGAGATGGCGGGAGCAGCGGCGTAGGCAGCCACGGGAGCAGCGGCGTAGGTCGCCACGGGGGCAGCGGCGTAGGTAGCCACGGGAGCAGCAGCGTAAGTGGCAACGGGGGCGGCTACAGCCGGAGCGTAGGCAGCCACGGGGGCGGCGGCGTACGCAGCCACAGGCGCGACCACGGGAGTGCGGACCAGAGACTTGGCCAGCTGAGGCGCGGCGGCGGCGGCGGCTCCGTCGAGCTGCGCTTCCACTGTCTTGACGTTGTCGATGGCCCTCCAGGCGTGGTCCTCGGCGGCGTTGGCGGCGCGGCCCTGCAGCTCGGCGGCCTGGTCGTACGCCTGGCGGCCGGCGTCGGCGGCGGCGCGCAGGTGGTCGGCTGCCTCGGCGTGCGCCTCGATGGCGGCGCCGGCGATGTCGCCCGAGCTGATGGTGGGCAGCGCGGGGGCCAGCACGCCCACCGACGGCGCGGCTGCGGCGCACGCCAACACGCAAGCGGTAATGATCTGTAAATGGAATGATAATTAATGCATGATTTAGGAATAGAATTTAGAATAAGTGCAATTTTTTGAATAGATTACATCATAAATGCAAATTATGTGAATGTTAATAAGATGATGGTATCATCTAGTAAACAATTTTAAAACTGCACTAGTTATGGCTGTCTAACAAGAAAACCGAATAAGAAATGGTGACCAACCAGAACTCTCATCGTGTACTTCTGTGGTAGACTGCACGAAGGCTACTGAATACTCTGGTTTCGCAACGCGGCGCTTTTATACCGGCGGCGCGGACTTGACTCTCATGCCACGCGGTAAAAGTATTGCCAAGGGCGGGAAGGGTGCAGGAAGCGAATTGACTATTTTGACAAACGTGTTCCAAGTTTAAACAGTCCAATAGCCCGAGGCATCGTATTGTATGCGGCCAGTATGTGCCATTTAAAACTGGATCTCGATCGGAGATTATTTATGTTGGTTGGTTTAATGTCAAAGCTGTTGAAAAGGATGTAGAGTGTAGTTGCGAGGACGAAAGCCTTTCAATAAGCGGCCGCCGCGCCTAGGTAAGTACGCACTCAATCCGTGAGATCCAATAATCCCTCATTTCATATTTGGCCAGCCTTTCCGTTATTTCTATCTATCGGGATTCCGGCAGCGTAATTTCTTTTCTGGCTATACAGCGGTTGTCAGATTCGCAGAAATCAAATATAAATTGTGATTTGGGAAAAAAAGTTATGATGTAAGCTTTTACGAACGATAGACAAATATTAAATATATTGTTCTCTGCTCAAGTACCTACCTAGGTACACTCATATAGGAAGCGGAAGAAGCGTTGTCTGCTCAAAAAAAAGGTAAATACGACCATGTTTCAGTAAAATAGGTTTGCAAACTTTAAATGCTATGTTAATGACAAAATTATTTTAGCTCATTAGCTCTAAGTATTGCAAAGAGATTATTGTGAAGTCCCAAACATACGCCATTCAAGTTCCATCTCAATGGCATTATGCAGGAATACGTAACCAGCCGGTACGCAACGTCCGTGTAAGTTATTTGCAATCCGTATACACGCAGAGAATCGATCTAATAGATCCGAGAATAGCCCCCTAAACTGGCGGCAGTTTGCAGGCAGCGCCAACCAGGTGGCTCGGCTGCCTCGGGGTGGTTATTCTCAACACGGGATGATGTAACTGTTACCCACCATTGTCAGCGCCATCTACTAAATTGGACTATGTCAGGGCGGAGGCACTTCCGTTGTAGAGTTCCGGTTTGATCCAGTTTCAGCTTTTATAATATACCTACATGTGTTGCGTACCTATATTTTTAAACGTATCTACTATATTAGGTAGATATATTAAATTATCACTATTTAAAATTACGAACTAAAATAAATAAAACAAATGACATTGTTTTTTTCTAGAGCAGACATTCCTTCGATGGAACCAGACACCTGCAGTGGGCGAGAACGAAGTTTCCGAAAACAAATACTGTTAGGTAATTATAGCTGTAAGGTCGTTGAAGTATTATAGTTACTCATTTTGTTACTTTGAGTTTTAAGGTTATTGCTTTAAGATGTTAAATCAGCCAATATAGATCGAGTGTTGTAAATAGCCGTCTTGCAAAGAGCTATAAACATCACTTTACCATGGACTTCCGTCATCAACACTAGCTAAGTGAATCAGAGGATATACCTACTTAAGTTGTAAGCGATTAGATAACTACAACGTGACCTTGGAGTGTTAAGTGACTTCTATAAGCATATTGATCTTGATTATGAACAGATATGTATAAACAATATCTAATTTCTACAACGTCTACCTTACTAAGTTATCTATGTACAGCGGGCTAGTCTACTAAGATCTCTATACAAAAAGGCTGGACGCATTATTAATACATCACTCAGGAAGGCTCCATCCTTCTACTTAGCGCGTCGTTGATCGTTGACAAACCCTAGAGCTGATGCAGGATTTGTCACTGCCTAAGATTAGTCACTATTGATAGGTACTGATAAGTCACTATAGGGTAAAAATATGATGACCATATTAAAAAAAATAAGAAAGATCGGTGATTCCTGTCACAGGCTCTGATTAAAAGGAGGCAACAATCACGGTTAATGTATGCATGTTCCAGAGGTTCCTATTTATGGCAAATAAATCATTTTGAATCATTTCATACACACTATTACACACACAGAAACAACACAACAATTCAAAAATAACTAATAGTTAGCATAAGAGTTGCTTCCCGGTGCTGAAACAGGTTCTAGCTCAGCTTGATGCTATGGCCTACCATAGCGCTAGTTTTCAGCTAGAACCTTTACCCCTATTTTGACAGCTAGTGGTAAAGGGTTTAGAGCTGTCAATCATTATGGTCCCTCAGACGGTGCAAATCCACTGGTCCTATGCGGAGCCCCGACAGTTTAGTGTTCCGTGCAGCTAACGGGCTATCATTGACAGACACTATGACGCGGCACTCACAGCTACAAGTAGAAGTAATCTCGAGAGTGCAGGCACATGTGTCTCCGATATCGGAGTACCATACGTTATCGTGATCGTTTTGTTTTACACTTTACTTGAATAGTTTAACAATCGTTCTATAGGGTGAATTTCCCGCGGCCAAAAATTGCGTGGCATCAATGAAATCGGTACTAAAAAACCAAGTTATAATTTTCTAATATTTTTTTCCGGTTAAGTGAAATAGTTATCTATGTGTAGCACTAAATATTTTATTAATAGGATTAATGGATATTTTTAAAAAAAATATTGAACCCCCAAATCTTTCATTGCCGTGTCTGTCCCCACGTTACCACGTTTTGTATTATTCTTCATTGATGAAAAAATATTGAGTATTGATAGTTAAACTTAGTTTCATTTGATACATTAATAGTTAAAGTATTGTCACGGAATACATTTATTGCAATATATAAAGAATATAGCGAACGGTAAGTGAAAATTCATGTGTCCCAGAACTTCTGTTCATTGCCGTGTCCTAAACATGATCAAGGCTATTGTTTTACCTATGAACTTGGGTGCCCCCCTCAGTGCGCTAATCGTTTCTTACAAGTGTCGCCTAACTGCTCGACGTGGAAGGAGGTACATCGGTGCCCGCGTTTTTGCGCTATAGTGAAAATCAGTAAAAATTTTGGGGACTGGACATTTTTTCTTTCATTGCCGTGGATAGATATAACTTCTATAAAATTAAGTTTGTCTTCTAGAGTAAGCATTCAAAAGAAAGCTTTTTGAAAATATTTACCTTATAAAGTGTTTATTTCTTCGAATAGTTAATACTTTTTTAGTTATTTATATTTAATGCCTTGATTTTCATCGCCATGCTTTCATTTCCGTGGCTTCCGTGGCCTATATTTGCTATGGCAATGAAAAAAAAGCCACGGCAATGAAAAAAATTTCATTGCCATGTCTTGTAAAATAATTTGTATTCATTGCCGTGGTTATGTTATTCATTTCCGTGGCCAGGTTATTCATTTCCGTGACTTATGTTTTCATCGCCGTGGTTTGTATGATTATTATTTTTTTTATTTTTTATTTTAACATTTTCATGGAGAACCAACAGCATTTACTAAAAACAAGACAACACAACTTAATAATTACTTGATGCCATTAATAGGTCCCCGCATATAATAAATGATTAGGCAAAGTAACATATCTTTTACCTGTAATACAGGTAATACCATGTAATACCATATTTATTTATGTATGTATTTTATTATTACATATAAGGTCTAGGTATATAATTATTAATAGCTATGTAGGTTTAAAGTATTTATATGTGTTCATAATATATTTAAGTATTATTGTATGTAGGTATTTACACATTGTTCATAGTAATTAAGTTGTATTTTCTCTTGTCTTGTCACACGTTACCCCTTTCTTTATACTTTATATTTCCTTTCAATGTGGTTGTCTGGAAGAGATTACTTTTAGTAATAAGGCCGCCGATTGTACCATTTTTCTTTTCTATGTTTGTGAAACTATTTCTGTTTGTGTGCAATTAAGTGTATTTTATCTTTTATCTTTTAATACCGATCACTGACATTACCTACAGAACTAGTCAAATTACCTCTTTTTGCAGTGCTTTAAAACGGGTGCGTATCGCGATGTATAAAAACGAAATATATAATATTACATTAATAATAACAATCACAACATAATTATAATGAACGTTATGTATAAATAAGACCGGTGGTAGCTCAGTAGGGTAAGCGCCCGCTTCCCACTCCAATAATGCGGGTGCGAATTCCGGCGCTGACATGTACCAATGTGTTTCTTTGAATTTAAATACAATGTATAGAAGCGTCCGTAGTCGAGCGGGCCTCAGTGATCGTAACTGATCGCTGAGGTTAAGCAACAACTGACACGGTCAGCCATTGGATGGGTGACCAATTTCAAGTGGTGCTTTTCTGGACGCTTCCGTGCTTCAAACCGTGGGTCCCGGTTGCTGCTTCGGCAGCAGTCGTTAAGCCTAGTCAGAGGCCTTCGGGCGGCTTGAAAACATCTGACAGTCGGGTTGCCCACTTACCCGATAACTCTCTCAGCACAAGCTTGCTTGTGTTGGGGTCCACCAACCCGCACTTGGCCAGCGTGGTGGACTAGGCTTAATCCCTTCCTTCATTGGAAGGAAGGAGACCCGTGCCCCAGCAGTGGGGACGTAATGGGTCGTGATGATGATGATGATGTATACCATCGCTCTTACGGTGAAGGAAAACATCGTGAAGAACCCTGCATATCTACCTATAGATTTAGCACATCTAGATAATATGTGAACCCACCAACTCGCTGTGGACCAGCGTGGTGGGAAATGGTCCAAGCTTAGAAAGGCAGCAGCTTAGACCTTGGGGATATGCACATTGCACAAAGGTCCCATTCGAGAGAGCCAGGTGCAGGTACTTACACCTCCCACAGATAGTAGAATAGAATATAATAGAACATACATCTCTGCAGGAACTCATCTGGATGCTAAGTGGCCTTAATGCTGCTTGCAACGTGTAGGCCTCCGTATGAACTTGGGCAAGACAAAAGTCATGTAGAATGTTCACACAAAACCGGAGCCGGTGATCGTTCGTGAGACAACTATCGAAGTTGTGCAATAATATGACTACCTGAGGCAGACTATTCGGCTAGGCAGAAGCAACTTCGACCAGGAGGCTGAAAGGCGCATCCAACAGTCTTCAACCATTGCGCCCTGCCAGTTATGACATATGGTGCAGAGGGTTCTACCTTTTTTGGCCTAAGATTTATTTGCCTAATCTCGTATCGTATTGCATAGTAACGTTTGGTCAAAGTCTCGTTTCGCCGAAAATTGTATGACATAAATCTCGTTTAGTAAAAAGTTATTTCGCATAATCTTATTTAGCCTAATAACGGTATGGTCAAATCTCAAATAGCCTAACAATACTATGGCATAGCTTATAAAAACTACTAATATTCATTTGGCTTTAACTTTGACGAAGCGTCTCCCTATATAGTGCAAACTGGTGCCTTGCATTAGGTATTTAATTTTCCGCTATGTGGGTAACGCTTCGCTGCGCTCCGCTTTGCTTTAGACGAACATGTGCACCTAACATGCTCCTCCTCGCTTTGCTCGTCGTCGCACCTACCTTTAGGTTTCGATCCCATGGGGTTTAATGGCGATTGTAATAATTATAATGGTCATTCACTTTCGATATTTCGATCATTCAATATCACATTGACATTTAAAACATACTGAATATAGTATTTATCAGGATAATATTATTAATATTATTTATAGTTTAGACCTTACGAGTTATGCGAAATGAGTTTAGAATACTAAAGATTAGGCGAGATGAGGGGAACCCGGTGCAGAGACCTGGACACTGATGGTGGGACTGGTCCACCGATTTAAAGTCACTCAGCGTGCTATGGAGAGAGCTATGCTTGGGGTTTCTCTAATGGATGGTATCAGAAAAGAAGTTATACGTCAGAGGACTAAGGTTTATACCAACATAGCTGTCAAAATATGCAAGTATAGGCAGGTAGCCGGTAGTGGCTGGATTCGGAAGACCGAGGACCGAGTGTTGTGGCGCTCCTTGGGAGAGGCCTATGTCCAGCATTGGATGATTATAGGCTGATGATGACAACATGTACATTTCATATTATTATACCAATTAAAATATACTATGATTTAGCATAAAGTTCATAAAATATTCTATCATATCACATAATGTGTGTTAAATTACACATCACCATCAGAACCTCTAGCACCACAACCTAAAGATAGGTGCGATGACGAGAAAAGCGAGGAGGAGCGGTTAAGTGCACATGTTCAGCAAAAGCGAAGCAGGGCTACATGGGGAGACGCTCTATGTTTAGGTTTTGGTGCAAGGAGTTTTGACTGAGTTATTATTATTGGCGCTATGTAGGGAGACGCTTAGCTGACCAACATGTGCACCTAACCGCACACGCCTTTGTTTATATTTTTTTGCTAGGTGTTTTGCCGGTGTTGTGTAATTCAGCACAGAGAATATATGTCATATTATAAGGTAACGGGTCCATATTCCGAGGTAAATAACAACATTTGAAAGTAAGTAAGAAAAATAAGCATTTGTAACCATCAATATTGATGTGAAATATTGTCTTCTGTAAGAATATACGTTAAATTTTATATTTCTTAACACAGATTCATTGATAACACATTAATTATACTTAAAAAAATATAATTTATTACACATGTCGATTTGCCCTTATACCGAGGTAGGATTATGGTTTCTTCCATATACCGAGGTAGCCTGTTCCATATTCCGAGTTAGTCCTGTCAGTGGCTCCATGAGTGTGGCCATGAACATAAGGAAATTACAATCTAAAATATCGATATACTTTTTTAACCCTAAAGTACTCCAAATAAATTTAATTATTCTAAATAGTAGTTGAAAATAATGAAAAGAATTAAATACTCTCCATTTATATTGGTTTTCGTGATAATTTCTATTATTTATGTAACATTTTCATAATTCATTATTGCAACTGGTAACATTGGCTAGAAAAAATATTCATAATGCTTCTATGATGTTCTATGGACTTTTCCAAGCGATTAAAAAAAAAATAGAGTAGAGATGGGGTAAATTGATGAAATAGTGACAGTAATCGAATATAATCGATTATTGAACTCGAATGATTTAAACATTTTTTACTATAGTTTTTATCTAAGTAAGGTCTAAAATTTTTCCACGATATTTTATGTTCTTACTTAAATGTTTAAAAATTGATGATACGTAATAAAAGTAGATGTGTAAGGGATGAGGAAAAGTATCGAATACTTACAAAAGCCAAATACCTTATCAGTACTAATTTCCGATGAGTACCTAATGTATTTACCATAAACGAATATGATTATAATAAAAGTATCTACCCAGGAATCGATCCAGCATCGATTATTTTTTTCATTCAAGCATAGGTCGGAAGCAAGGAACATTGCACTAGGTACATCTCTATGGCGCATGCGCGCTGGACTGGAGGCGCGCCGGCGCCATGTTCAATTTTCCGCCGAAAAGTTTGCCGCTATTCTTTGAAAGTATTTTTGTTAAGTCTTTACATTAGAAAACAAACATCTTTTATTAAATTATTATGTTTGTATTTGCAATATGCAATTGGAAAATCGATAAGGTAAGCTAGTGTGCGAATTATTTTAGGAAATTACGTAAAATGGAAATATTTTTATGTTTTTATCAGTAATTTGGCATCAGTTTAGTTACTAACCTAGGTTTTTGTTCTAGCGTTTTCGTTTCTAAACTCACTAAGTTTTGTGAAAATGGGTACCAACTTATAAGGATAAGCTTAATTCTGTCAACTATCCATACAATTTACCTACTTACTTTATTTTTCAGTGACAACAACAAGAAAATGAAAAAATCAACCAGACCCCTAAACCAAACATGAAATGCAGTATACAGGACATTCATTTATCTGGGAATTCTGGGATAACAATATTACAACGGCCATCAGACCTCGAAGTAGAAGGATAATGGAAATAAAATACAGAAATGAAATTAGGCAATTGTGTATATAAGTGTTATAAAAACTCCACGGTCGTGTGTGTTATTTTATTCACCCAAATAAAGTTTTACGTCTACAAATTTCTTTCTTTCTTCTTTTATAAAGAGTAATAAGTAGGTAGTATCTAGTAGTAGTTTCGTAAAGTCAGGCATATCTATCCACACCCCTTTTATATTTAGGAAGAAAGTCGCTAATTCATCTTGATTTTATGGTTTGATGACGGCATCGGATGACACTGCGAAGGTGTGATGTAGTCATATTCCGATTTCCGAGGTACCTACCTATGTAAAATGTCATACTCCATATTAGGGGTTCAGCAAGTATTTTAATAATCCATATTCCGAGTTATCAAATTATCTATTTAGAAACAACATAGATTTGTTACTCAAATCATACATAAAATATTGGTAAAATTATGTATCACTTACGTTAATAGCGATGAAATAACACTGTTTTTTATCATTTCAAATATACATACTAAGTTAAGGTTTTCTAGGTAACCATGATTTTTGGGTCAACAATTATCGTGTCATATTAAGATTCCTAGAGGATATTTTGTACCGCCGAATTAGGTTATAAGCTTGTCACGTTCATCATTATTATTATGTAATCAAGCATATACTTCAAATGTTATTATTTGTAAAGTTATAAGCTAAAAATCATGACATAGTATTTTTCCTTATACCGAGGGTAACTCGGAGTTAGGAACAACGTATAAAAATCAGGCCCTTATACCGAGGTATTTTGTTTTTGAGTTTAAAGGGGTTAAATTAGTTTAAAAAGAGTTAAAATTTAAATTTAATGTAAGTATAAGAATATAATAAACTAAATATAAACTATTTACAAAGTTGAACGTCGTATAAATATTAAAAAACACAATTATTAAATATGGCTGGCCTTACGTAAGCCGGGTCGCGTTTGTATGAAAAACATGGCGGCGTCGCCCTCACGGCACATTACATGAGTTTTTAGTAATTTTAGGCAATTTTAAACATATTTACTACATCAAGTAGTTTCAGTTAAAGATAATGAACGATTAAATGTAATTTTAGAGTATCCAAACCTATTAAAATGAGTAATAATCATGAAAATAAATATAACTCGAAATAAGGACGCCATTTTGAATACCGCGATATATGGACCCGTTACCTTAGTATATTTTATGAATTTTACATAAAATGAACAGTATACACATTGGGTATTATACCTTATAAAAATATAGATGTTAAAGGTAAGGTTTATTATATGTTGTGAACGTTATTAGTGTGAAATGAAACATTTTGTTTTATACATCGCAATACGGACCCCACAATGCTCCTTAGAGAATTCCATACTATATACTTATTTTTTTATACATACTGTCGTTCTTTCTTTCGTTCCAATATCTATCCAAATATTTCTGCCATACATGCCTGTCTAAGTTTGCGTTTCCCTCACAGTCTTTTTAAAAATTGCAGTGGATTGATTCTTAAATTTCCATTGTATACAGTTCTTTCATTGCCGTGGAAGTTTGTTTCATTGCCGTGGGCCTTTGTTTCATTGCCGTGGACGCTTGTTTCATTGCCGTGAACGCATGTTTCATCGCCGTGGCACGAAATTTTTAATCATCCGTATCTCGTTAAGTTTTTAACTTATCTGCTACCCATTTAGTAAGAACACTAACATTACCAAAAACTTTAATAAAAGCGTTTTTCTAATATAAAAAACCTTAAGATAAAAAAGTCCACGGAAATGAAGATTTTTTAGGACTTGTTGAAATCCACCCTATAGTGAAGTTTACGACTGAAGGCTTCATTGGTTCGTTAGTTTACTTTGACTGTTGTTTAAGTTGTATTCTATTTACGACCGAAGACATAGAATACAACTACAACGGTATCGAGTCTTACGAACTGATGGCGCATTGGTTAGTGACTCTGACGATAGTGCCGAGGGTCCCGGGTGCGATCCCAGGCTGAGGCAGATATTTATTTAAAAGCATATTTGATTACGGATCGTGAATGATATATTTTGTTTTAAAGTTATGTCGTAGGAGTTTACGTATCAACAACATCCTATTAGTCTGTTAAAAAAAACAAAATCGGTTTTGTAGATTCAGATTCCAATACAAACTAAATGACTTTATTTTTTAGTGTTCTTCATATTAATTTGATAGATATTAAATTCACCAACCGATCCTTAGAAAATAGTTTTCATTTATGTATCAATAGAAAAAGATCCTCTTTTAATCCAACTTATTAAATAAAGTCTTCTATATTGAATGAAAGAGGCGATTCTAAGCAAACTCATCGGGCCCTGATCTTATTACTATCGGTAGAAAAAGAAAATTCTGTTCGGATGCGGAGAATCCCGTAGAATTACCACTTTGTTTAATTATTCGGTGTTCAGTTTGCTTAATCGACCTAATTTATTCAACTGACTTATTCTGATTCTAAATTGCGTTAGAGAAATATACACTCACGAGCAATGAAAAAGCTCCATTGACAATAGCACCAAATTAGTCCCAAACAAAAAAATTATAATAGGATAATGCAATGTTGAAGTACATTAATTATCAGCGCATTAGAAAATTATCAACTAAAAACGTAAATATGTTGATGTTTTAAAAAATGTAGTCGTTTGGTGTTGACATTTTGTAAGTGTAACTTTTTTATTGATCGTGAGTGTGTAAGTGGTTTTAAGTGTTAGAGTAGGCCTTTCCGGGAAATACCCCAGATATTTCCCGGAAGTGCATGGTAAAATGTTGATTCGGAAAAACTATCCTTTTCCACGATTCTAAAATGACTTGAATACCGAAGGGACGAGTATTCTCCAGTTAGGTACATCTACTTATATACATTTCACCAATTAGCTTGATTATGTGCCATGAAAACGTTACATGTTTCTTCTTATAATAAACAGAGGAGAAATTTTATCATTGATCGAGGAGAATTGACCGAAGTATTGCGCAATGATTATTCTAGCTTTTGTGCCGAGAGTTCCGTGTTGGATCCCCTTCCGGGCATATATTTTTCTAAATATCTACAAATATTTCTTCTCGGGTTTTGAGTGTTATATTTTTGTGCTGTTTGATATCTCCAACCCACCTGCCAAGCGTGCAGATATATTTTTTTTTCACGGGACTCGAACCCGCATCTTTAGCCCGTTTCTCGACTGAGCTAGCGCCACTCTTATGATTGAGTTTAGTAATTACTTAGAACGCACTTATGAAAATGGTATGATTTACGCTGTAATACAATATTTTAATCTAGATACAAGTGTATTAGAAAACATAAAATTCGCCTCCAAAATTACAATTCAGGCCATAACCAGAATTGACTGTCATGAGAGTTTAATGTTTACTTTTATTACTAGCGCCTGGCGTTCGTTTTATTATGATTTTACTCATAAATTATTTATAATATTTTTGGAGTATAATTTTCTTTATTAAACCTCGCGCGTGCCGACCTCCTCGGTAGGTAGGTATAAGTAGATATTGAAAAAAATCTTCTATGAGTATATCTACAGGTTCACTCACACAACCAAAAATTTGTGGCTAACTTTAGTAGGAGAAAAGTAGAGCGTACTGATTGCAATAGTGCAACTCACACGTCCTAAATAAACACAGTAAGCAATATGTGATGTGATGTGAATCATAATAAAGCAAGATCGTCCCGATTTTCTACCCTACCAAAAATAGGTCATGAGTGAGCACCCTAAGATGTTCGTTAGTATAATACCATATCCCATGGAAAACAAATTACACTCACGGTGACTGAAAATGTTCCTGGAACTTTTTCATTGCTCGTGAGTGTATATTTTGATAATTAAATTTCTCATCTCCACGCAGATAACGTAACTTTTTCATTACATTTCAACCGTTTCTTCGCTCGCAGATAAATTACAAAGGGCCTGCAAGTTTCAAGTGAACAATGAGATGAGGTGCATGTTCCAGAGCTTCAGTTTAGACAAACAATGGACGAAAACTGCTCATTTATACTGGCTGTGCTTCATGAAGATCTTTCTTTATTAAGTGTAAAGTTAACCTATGTGACTATATCATACAATGGCCCAAAAAGACACAGGTATGCTACTTAATACAGGTATTTATAACTTAATAGGAGTGCACCCACAATGTTCTGTTATGCATATAATATACTAAGTTAGGTCTGTACTTAAATAAATATGTGTCTTATACTTCTTTCTTGTATCATTGCCCCATATTGTAGCGTTGGTGCGTATAGCAATCGCTAGTTTAGATACAAATGTGGATGAGTAAGGTGTATATGATCGAACTGTATCTGTGCTACCACAAAAAACTTAAAACACTGTTTAACTAGTGTTTAAAACGAAATTTGACAGATTTTGTAGGCGTTTGACAGCGGTAAACATCTGTTAGATACTGTCTAAGTTTTTGTGGTAAGGCCCTAGATGTTTTAAAGCAATAAGTTCGTGTCTGCATTGTGTCTGTCTGTGACACCGTACCATGAATTTAATTAAATAGTAACCGTGTTACCAAAACGCGTCTTAATTGAAAGCAATGGCTGCACCTAGTTTTATCTTTTACTAAGATCCGTAACTGGGGCTCAGTAACTACATTATCCTTTTGCAAGTTAAAAAAATATTGTGGTTTCTCTCTGTCGTAGGTCGGGTGAACCTTGTTCCCTAAGTTTGTTAAAACTGGACACTGGAATTCACTGGATGGAAAAATATTTTCGGTCCACTATGCAATTCGGATGTGTAACCGAATTCCCAGGAATTCCCATTTTCAGTTATGTTCTTGGAGTACTGAAAGGATTGGTTCGGCAGATTACCGTCAGTCATCGACTGCCCAGGGTGCGCCGGACTTACATCAGGAAAGGAAATTACTTACTTTTATTTTCACACCATAAGATTGACTGGAAGAAATTGCGTTTAGGCGACAAGTATACTTGTATTGTTTTTTCTTGTACTTTTAACTTTTACTTTAAACTATGTTATGTATACATAGAATAGAATAGAATAGAATAAATCTTTATTCAAAGAAAACAACTTATGCTATTACATACATCCCACAAAACCAAATGTTAATATGGTTTGACTGTGGGTAAGGAGTCGCACTACATACAATAAGGTGTTTAAATAAATGCAAGGTGAAAGTAATATGTCACTCAAGAAAGGTTCATTCGTGCCCCCCCATTTTTTAGTTATGTAACAAAATAATCTAAATACGAAATAGCAAAAGTGTTACAAACATCTGTTGCGGGCGAAGAAAGTTAATTTTAAATGTCGTTTTCTAAATGGAAAAACATAAATAACGGGACATTTGTTCGGGAATCCGAAAAACTGACAGTGCTAGAAAATAAAGCTAGAAACAGAATAAAATTTAGCATACCTACAGGTGTTACAAAAACAGTATGTTTACTAAAGTAGATCTCACACTATGCACTCTAGACTGAAACTATAATACTAGACTTGCTTTTACAGGGAGTTATTTTTGTTTGTTTGACAGTTTCGAATTGAGTGACCTCTTTGCAGTTTATAGAAACCCATAATATTTGCAACACCCTGTGTTTATTTGCATGCGCTGAATACTCATAAATAGATTTAAATTGAATTAACTTTTGGGTGGTTTTCTCTCGTGGTCGCATCAAAATTGCATGGTCTCCAAGTATAAATACAATTTCAAGCTATACTTATCTAGACAGGAGCATTTTAACGATGTAAACTCCACAGCTTATTGTGATTGACTCTGTTCTAAATTTCTAATGCGAAGTTGGTAAGTGAGTGAACGGAAATGCAGCTTTTTCAGGAAAAATACATAGAGCGGACATCAGTACGTAAATTACAAATCCAGAAAGTGCTGTAAGCACTTTTCACAGATTAACTTTGCAGGCGTGTGCCAATTATTATTATACACTCTGGAGCAATGAAAAAGTTGCACCTGCCATTGACGTTCTATAAGTCACCAGCAAGCAAGGCAAGTTAGCAAGATATATTATGTTAGTTTTTTTTGTTGACCAATCCCTACATCCTTAGAACGTTTTATTTTATTTATTTTATTTATCTTTATGAGTGCGTTGCGTCAGTGCTGCGTTGACTGAATCAACGACGATGCCGGGGCATCTCATAGTGTCATGGCATTTCGTTCAGATTGGTTAAGTATGTAAATTGACAGAGCATCATAGCTCAGTCAACGCAGCGCTAACGCAACGCAAACGAAACGCCCGTGTCGCATTCTGAGACGACTTCAACCATAAAGGTTATCAGTTCGCAGACGTATCATCATGTCACACATAAATATTTAAGCGTTAGCATATAAAAGGGTGGAATATATATTATGAAGCGATCACGCACGTGCGAAGGTTATAAAATTAACGGCGTCATTAAAGTTCTAATAAATAGGCCATAATCTGAAAACCAATAACTTCAGTATTATGTACGGCTTGAGATTAAGCTTTAATAACTCTGAGTACGGAATAATTAATTTAAATGTGAGACATGAGAATCAATAGAAAACATTCAATTGAAAAAATAATTATAAGTACTTAAGGTCTCAGGAGGGGTAAGAAAGGCGGAAAAGACAAATTAGAGATTATATCTGATAGTAAACATATCTAGACTCATGGAAAAATAACTATAATTTTAGAGCTTAAATTGGACCTAGACCGAAGACAGACACAGACACACACAGATACGTTACCTTTAAGTTACCATATAGGCTAGCCACACTCCCCGCCCCGGCCAGATTGCCCGCGGCACTTGGACAGGACGGACATTCAAAGTGAGTATGGGTCTTTTCGACCCAAGCGCGACGCTTTGTGTCAGTATTATTTTTTTGATATTTTTTTTTTATTATTATTTTTTCTTTTCAGAAACGTCACGTAACCTTTTAAACGATCGTTGTAGAGATCACACTGCATTTTTATGCATTTATTGTAATCAGAATATGTGAAAATACTGAAGAAAGTACCTAATTATATACTTAATCAATACAACGAAGAAGTAATTTTATATGTAAATTTATGTTAACTTTGAAGGCTGATTGTTGAATATTTTTTTATATAAATAGTTAAATATTTTTTTGTTACTTAGAAGAATGGTTATTAGTTTAGATAAAATTAAGTTTTTTTTATTGATAAATATAAATTTAATAAAAATAAGCTGTAATTTATGTTCCTATGTAGATAAATAAGAACATGGAGCATACTACTTTTGAAACTGTCAAAACATATTTTTTTATACATAAATTCATAAATAATTTTGATTTGAATATAGTTTTATTACTAACCTTACGTTTAATGTACAATAATATCTAAATTTTCTTTTGTTTCGAGAAAATAGAGCAATTTACTTTCGGGTCTAAAAGACCCACATGCGACTGTTTGTGTCACAAAATTTGACGCGAGCACTGGCGGGTTAAACACTACTCCTTTTCGCCTAGTGTAAAAAACATTCAGTATTTATTTCAGCAGTGTAAGTCAATAGTTTCCCCTGTTCCGTGGATGTTGATGTTAATAAAATTTCATGTTGAGCCCGCTGCATGCTCTATTTACGTTTGACAAGCGGCAGGCGGACAGGCGGGCGCCCCACGCCTTGCGATACCACATAATATATAGTAAGTACGTCTAGGTATAGGTTTGATACGTAGTTTGTAGAAAACTATAAAAGTTAACGTTTTCTAGCATAAAAAGTGATGCCTTTGGTGGACACGTCATGAACTTTTTGGCAGATAATATACCTAGATGACAGAAAAAAATCTAAACTTTTTTCATTTTCGTAAATTGCAGAACTCGTATTTTAGTTGCTTTGGATGTCGCAAAAGTGGTATAGTAAGATTAGTAAGCCAAAACCGGCCAAGTGCGAGTCGGGCTCGCGCACAAAGGGTTCCGTAGCAGCAAATATAATTTACAGTTAAATCAACCTATCTCAAAAACTATAAGAGATACTTTGATCAAACCAAAAATCGTTGAAAGAGTTAATTAGCATGCATCACCTCTATTTTTTTTAGAATTTTATACCCCGTAGTTATAAAAATAGAGGGGGGGGGGACATACTTTTTACGACTTTGAGAGCTGATATCTCAAAAACCGTTCACTTTAAGAAAAATGTTTTTTAGAAAACTTTATATCATTTTAAAAGACCTTTCCATTGATACCCCACACGGGTATGTACATCGAAAAAAAAAATTTCATCCCTCAGTTACATGTATGGGGGGCCCCACCCCCAATTCTTTTTTTTTACTATTTAGTGTCATATTTTTGTAGCGGTTCATACAACACATATTCCCATCAAATTTCATCACTGTAGTACTTATAGTTTCCGAGTAAATCGGCTGTGACAGACGGACAGACGGACAGACGGACAGACGGACATGACGAAACTATAAGGGTTCCGTTTTTGCCATTTTGGCTACGGAACCCTAAAAAGGGTTGAGTCAACATGTTATTTTTTTTTAATTTTGGTAATTCTCGAATTAAATAAATGTTATAGAACCTTTGTTGATCACGTGACCTTTTACTATCGTAAAGATTTTTATATCGAATCTCCTATCGTGTGCGTTTTGGTTTGCTATGTCGCTTTTGTAACATCCTGTTACATAGATAAGGAATAGGTATATCACGATTTTTATCACGATCTTTCAGAAGGGCTAGCACACGGCGCATTTAAGACGTGACAAGAGTTTTGCATCTCGCTCACTCACATCGCGCAGCCTCAAGAGCGAGCGAGACAGAGAACTTTTGTCACGTCTTAATAGCGTACCGTGCTACATGGCCTGAAAGCGAGCCAAATTTTAACGTCTATTCTGTAAATATAACTTCTTTATATTGCCACACCTAATACTATAATTATGAGCTATTAGATTTGCTCATAATTATTACCATATAATAATGTATATTGAGCTCGCATCATTAATTGAGTTTATAATTGAAATTGAAACTCTTGCTTTGACCTATAAACGTCTGTTTCGCATAATTAACTACTATATATTTTTTATCTAATTTAATTTTATGGTAAGTTTTATAGAGGTATATGTGATATCTACGGCCGCACTCAGAGACGTCATTCAAAAAAGGGTTTGGCTTTATTGAGCGTTTTTTTTTTCTTAAGTCATGGTGACTAAAATTTGAACCATAAAATTTCATCAATATCTATAATAGAGTACGGCAGTTATACTTTTGTAAATAATTACCTACACCTTATAAAGCAGAATTATATTCACAAAGCAGCATTGCGGAAAATATTTCTACTAAGAAAACTCATTATTATTTTCGTAATTATCAGAAAACATAAATTTAGTCCATGTGCTTCTCTTCCTTCCCATACATTATATACTTAATATAACGACTACTTAAATATACTCAAAACAACGTTACGTAGATATACTACCATCAAGACCAAAAAAGTAGGCGCGTGCCAACTTTACAACAAAACGGGAATCGTCCATTTTGATCATTTGCGCGGCGGAGGTGTTCCAAATGCTCGTTTTCGTGAAAACGCCGCGCCAAAAATAACTTTTAGAGCGGCCGCCGGAAGCTAAATCCCTTCGGTGTAGATCTCCACTTCCGGTTCCAAATTCAAAATCAGAAAAAGCTGTCAGCCGGTCAGTATTCCATTTTGGAATGATCGACACATGCTCCCGCCGGGCTGCGCGCAGTTTCCGTTCACATCGAGCGAGTTTCCGCCGATTTTTCTCCGCCGTATTCGTGAAATCGGACGGGATTAGAAGTGATATTTACCGGACTCAAGTATGGACGCTTTCATTATTTTGTATTCCTATTTTCGTTTCCGAGAGACGCTCGAAGCTTTTCTGATAGTTGCAAAGCTAGATTATACGAAAAGCTCAATATTATCAGCGATCTTGATGGAAAATTATTTTAAAATAGAGTTTTGAAATTGCACGCGAGCAGAAAATATCATACACTTATGTTATAAGACATTACTTTATCACTTTTCATTAATCAAAGGCTATACCGAATTGCGAAGATCCATGAGCCTATTTGTATCAGTGTTTAAAAACTCATCAGCGTCAAACCCGAGAACCTTAAAACAAGCGTAACATTGCTAACCGCTGCGTCATCCGATGACATACTTCTCATATTTTGTATTTATACATTTGCATTCCACAATAACCATAAAACAAACTAGATGGCTGCAATGATACGCTCAAACACCGCACATTAAACAGCGTATATTCGCTGAAAAAACCCTAAAAAAGAAATGCGAGCGATCCAAACAGGCCAGCCAGTCGTTTAGCCTCGAATAGATGTAGTGCATGCAACAGAGCCCGAACTGTGACTATAACTCTTTAGATAAATGTGTAATGGACATATCGCGCTCGCTCGGATACATTAAGCTTTAAACATTTAAAATTGTGCATGTTAAGGTAGATTTATATCGAACGAGCACAGAACTGGAGCAGGAGCATTCTCTCGTGGTATTTTAGTGTAAATGAAACTCTCGTTATTATTAAATAAAACTCATATTAAGTTATTATTAAAAAGCTTAGAGCGAGAATAAAAGCAAGAACACAGGTACATTGAAGAGATCGCTCAATGTATTATTTCAATGCCATTGGTAAAGGGCAGAAAGACCTGACCCCTCTCAGAAACATTGTTACTATGAGAGGGGGGTCAGGTTTCTCTGCACCTGACCGTACTATTTTCAGCTTTGCGTTCGTTTGATGTAAATCGACCTTTACGATGCAATGTAAAGTTAGTTCTGTATTGTATGGATTGTTCACATGCACGGAATAATTTCATAAATAGAGGGATATCATAAGAGTGATTTTTATGGACTCAATACGACACACCACCACCCAACGGTCGACTGGAAGATATCGTTCATAGCATAAGGTCACCTATCATCTTATACATATTTTGATATGATAGGTTATTTATTGATACAGTTACTCCCTTCAAGCAGAAAATATTATACAAGATAAACGGATACATTGCTTTTAATGGATTCCCTGTTTTAAATAAACTGAAAACATAACAAGGAACAGAAATCGTTTTAGAATAATAAATTGGTATTCCGATAATTATGTAATGAGACCCTAATGAGAATCCTTCGGATGTAGACATGGCTTCGATCAATAAGAATATTATATTAATTGCATAAATATTTTTTTTATGACTTGCTGTATACTTTGGTATACATTTTTGCTTCAGCATTCATTCTTTAAGTGAGAAAGTGTGTCAGTTTATTTATTATTATATTCTTAGGTATTTTCCTTCAAAAACACTCACAGCTTTGGGTTCCCACAGAAAATCCCCCATCGAAAGTTTGCGGCCAAAAATAGGTAGTAGGCAGATAATAAAAACCTAGCATATACCTACTTACCTACCTATACCATACCTATACAGTGAAACCTGGATAAGTAAGATTCCAATGGACCAACATTTTTGTCCCACTTATAGAGGTATTCCACTAAGACAGTGTTTCAGATATCCAGGTTCTAATAATGTAAATTTCATTTACAGAGGTTTTCATACTAGATGCGATTACGCAAACAGGTATATTACATATAGTCCCAGTTAGAGAGGTAATGAATGTATGTGTCTCAGTTACAGAGGTAAAATTTAAAGTTTGATTTCAATAATTTACAAGAGTTCATTAAAACATAGTTAGTGTCTCAGCTATAGAGGTAAATGCACTAGCTTTCTCAATTATAGACGTAACATTACCATTCAAATATATCATAAGAATCCCATTTAAAGAGGTTTGCTTTGTCTCACTAACAGAGGTAATCAAGTGAGGTTTCGGAGGTTTCCCACTTATCCAGGTCCCATTTATCCAGGTTTCACTGTATATGAAAAAGTAATACTGTACAATAATATGAATAAGCGCATTGCAGTGTCATATACCTACATAGTATTTAATACTTACTTGAGGTACACTCGCGATGATATGTTAAAAGTTTGAAAAACCTTTTCAGATGTTGTACTGTCAGCTGCAAAATTACTGAAACACAGATTTTATTTAAAAAAAAATCTGAACTCATACTTGTATAGAGCTGGTTTGAATCTGAAATGTTTAATATCTATTAGCGATTTACTACGTGTTATAAACTGTAGCTCAACGGTCAATTTTTTTTTTTAATTAGAGCTTTTTTGGCTGCTGTCGGTACGTTGTGTGTGACCAACTCAGTGCCAGCTTATTAAAGTTGTTAATTACTTGCATTCACTCGAAGTACGTACAAGCTTTAAATACGATTCAGCTTCCAACCAGTTTTAGTTTCGCAATGAAAATATTCATTCAGTGACAGTAATCAAACTTTTGTATACAAATACAACTTTAGTTTGTTGGACACTTTAGTTATTTTAATTATACATCGCTGTAGTAACAAAGTTAGCGTTAGTTTCTGCGAGGTTAATCAAAGGCAAAGGATTCAAAGGTAACAATAGAGTGAAAAGTATACGTCTCTCTAAATTTTCAATATAAATATTATGTAGAGTTTCATGATGTTTAGACGTTTACCACCAATCAGACGGTCGTTTATCTACGCTTGCCTATTTGTAGTCTCGCGAACTTTGAAAAAAGTCTTTGTACAATGTACAGGGTTTCCCCTGTACATTGTACAACTCCCATACATAAACCTATAACGAGCCTATATTTTTTCTGACGTTAAAAGCCGGCAAAATTACAGAACTGCCAAGTCCCTGGAGGCGGCGTCGCCCGCGGGCCGCAGGTTGAAGCCGTGAAATTGGCCCGCGCTCCCCGCGGAGGCTCGCTCCTTATTGTCCACCGCTTGGCCTCCCCTGCCGCTAGACAGTATAAGTGATTATTGTCTAACGTCTATATTTTAGAGCTAGCAAAGATATTGGTATTTTCTAATAACACTGTTTTTAAATACTTACCCCCTTATTCATAGAGAAGTTACAGAATGTTTTAACTAATAAACTGTTTTGTCCCTCTCCGACAAAGAACAATTTGTTCATTGACAGAGAGGGACAAAACAGTATATCAGTTAAAACGTTTTGTAACTTTTCTATGAATAAGGGGGTTAGTATATATTAAAAATACTCCTATAATGATGATGATGTCATTTTAAAAACGATTTGAAAAAAAAAATACTATGAACTCTTTCCATCCGTTTTGCTGCAAACACTTAAATTAGACACGCTTTTTTGCAGTCGGGGGTTTAATTAAAATAAGCTTCCATCCATTAGGTTGGGTTCAAAAAACATCGCACGTCAACACAGACTCCACTGTAGATATTCACTCGGCTGGCCCTGGGGGGGTCACTTTCTAAATCGACGAACAAACGAACATGAACTACTGTCGTGGTTAGCGCAGCGCTCCGAAGTTTAGGAAAAAGAAAACTGCACCGCTAACCACGGCTCACGGTTCACGGTGACAATTCTTGTTTGTTTATTTGTCGATTTAAGCTGCGTACAGACCGGCCCAACGAACGCCCAACGATAGATATTTATCATACATAATACAAGGCAGATTGCAGCAACGAAGGTCAACGAAACCCGTTTGTTTGGCCGGTCTGTACGCAGCTTTAGAGCGGGTTTACCGGGCCAGGTAGGTAAGGTATACTCGAACTGGTGTCCGGGTGTTATTGTCCCAGCCAAACCCATCTGTATTTTGAGCTCTATTCCTATAACATAACGACCCTCGACTTTGAGGTCCCCACTTGACGAATAATTGGATTGTTTCCAATGAAACTTCGGCTTAGATTGATGCCTTTCTTGTGTTGTGAAAAAAGTTATCTGTTTTCCCGCCGCGGGATTCCCGGGATTGATGACAGACATAACTTTCAGCGCTTGTTTCGTAAAGTTTTTCTTTTTGCGTGCCGCCTCTGTTTATTCTTTAAACTCCCATATTATTACTTCCACAGAAAAAATTGGTGTTACATTTGGAATACAGAAAAAAGTTTTCAGTGTAGATAAGTGAATTTATTATTAATATAGTTACGGGCAAGTAAAGTTACGGTCTTAAAAAGAAAACTGGATACACGTAAAACAGCTTTACACCCTTTACAGTAATTGCTGAAAAGACATAGTTTCAGGTTAATTCCCAATTTTTCCCATATTGGGCGTTTTAATATAAGATCCTTTGTTTTTATTAATGCAGATAATAGTGTTCCTCTTGTTTTAAGGAAATAAATACCACTTAGAATCGGGCCTACGAAGTACGTAGCAAGATCGTTGACATTTCGTAGCAGTGGCGTAGCATTTCGTAGCACCAATCAATTAAACATTTTTCCCCAACTAAACGGTTTCTTTTTGTAATCAGTGGTTCTCGAATTTTCAATCAGCACAATTCATACATAAACACTTGCGTAATTTGGAAGGCATGTTATATTATTTTAGGTTAATACCGTACTGTTACGGTAGGAATACCCTGTTCATTGTAGAGGAAACAAAATAAATAATCCATTAGTATAATGGTACACACATAAACGCAAACGAGGGGTTGTACGTTTGCACATACAACATACACTTAAAACCGCAGTTCTTTTTGCGTCAGTGGTTTAAAGGGACAGTCGGTTTAGCGCCGGGAGATTAAAACTTCATTAAGAGAGCCGTCCCTGGAGCACTACTCCGGTTTTACGGAAAATGATACAAGAATAAATAAATTATTTATTCGTGTCTACGAACTGAAACGTTTCCTAGCAGTTATCACCTATTAGTACATCGCAAAATGTATACTGAAAATACAGAGCAGCTGCATTTCAATGAAAAGATACCTATACTTTATTTTAATTTTAAAAATAATGCAAACTGTTTTGATGAAGACCAAACCTGCTTAATGCTATAAAAAAAAGGTTTTTACTATACCGATCTAAAGGCCAATCATGGGAATAATTAGATTTTCTTCTGAGCCTATTTTAAAAATGGCTTAAAAGTTTCTTGCCTCTGTTCTTCTCCAAAGACAAAAATACCCCTTTTTCGAACGGAGAGGAGTTTGTAAAAAAATTACGTTCGTCAGAAAACTTTATATTTTTACGATGAATAAAAGCATTTTCACTATGACTTTGAAGTAATGTAGCATCTTAAATCAAAGGAAGACCATGAAACATTCAACTATTTACGTATCTAAATATTGTCAATATATAATAAAATGATAATTGTTGTGTTTTCTGTTTTAGTTTCTAACACTTACAACATTCGCGAGCGACGACTTGTTGTGAGTGCACGCATTCCGCCAGTCGAATTGAGCGCGATGATATTTTTTACGTCTACCCGCAATTACAATAAAAATGAGTCAAAGGGGCGTTTCTACTAGTCCAATTTTAGTAAGTTCTAATAACGAAAAAGTGCTAATGAGTGACCAAAAAGTGAGTGATGCAGAATTAGAGTGGGATGAAAACGGGACACAACTATCTGATGAGGAGAATGATTGCCGCTTGGCAGAGAAAAGACAAAGACAAGACAGCAGCGAAGACAAAGAGGAAGATGAATTTATAAAAGTGACACACCGCAGACCTAAAAGGCTAGCACGTAGTTTTTCTACAAATAACAAGCAGATGGAGCAAGATTCTAGTGACATAGTCGATACTGAGGTATGTATGACTGCAAAAGAAATGTTGCCAAAACAAATTGCCCTAGCCAAAAAACTAATGCTTGAAAATATAAATAACATTTTGAAAATAAAATATAAAAACCCATATAAAGTGTTCATACGCTTTGAAACTGCTGAAGATGCAAAAAAACTGCTTCATAATAAAAATATTGCTGATTTAGGATATAGATGCCAGTTAACACATAAACTAAACTTTATATACGGCGTCGTTAAAGAAATGGATCTTGAAGAAAGTGATGAAGATTTAATGAAGAACATTAAAAGTGAAGCCGAGATTATTTCAGTAAGAAGGTTAAAAAGAAAGAATTATGAAGGCGAGTGGGTCGAGAGCGAATCAGTGCGCTTTTGTTTCAAGGGGTCTACTCTACCCCCGTACGTACGTGGTTACGGGTGCAGGTTTGAAGTAGAACCCTATATATTTCCCGTCACACAATGCTCGAATTTCTGGAAATTCGGGCATTTAATGCGACAGTGCCCAACTAAGAAGGTATTGTGCCCAAAATGTGGAGAACAACATGCGAACTGTGATACAACAAATTACAAATGCATTAACTGTAAAGGCAGCCATATTTCATTGTATAAAAGATGTCCAGTTTACTTAAAAGAGAGACAAATACGCGTTATTATGTCACAAGATAACTGCACTTACAAAGTGGCACTGAATAAATACCTCACGGAAATACAAACAGAAGAATGCGATAGTAGGGTAACGTAACGTACCTTGGGACGCTTGTACCTCGGGACATTGATTGTATTTAAAAAACCGGCTAAATAAACACATTAAAATTCTACCCTAGGTATAGTATTTTACTCGCTTGGCAAAACTAGTGAGTCTCGTGATCATACCAGCATCGAGTGTGTGTTGAAGACAATATGAAGTTTTTTGGAGTCAAAAGTAGCTTTTGTATAGTTTTTTGTGTTGCTTTATCTCATTGAGGCATTCTCAAAATAAAGACATGGATGTCACGTATAACTTTTCAGTTATTTAATTTTATGACATGGCAATTATCTGAAAGATTCCTATTAATTAAACATAAAGATATTTAAATTTTGGTTAAATATTGCTTTTTTGTACCTTGGGACACGATGAAATTTGTACCTTGGGACACTGTTTCCTATGGCTTTGTACTATGGAAAATGCAAACATCTAAATAACGCCTTATATCTCTGTTTTTATTAGTGCCAGAGTGAAACTAGACAGAAGAGAGATGCAGTAAATCAATAAGAACAGAGATATAAGGCGTTATTTTGAAGTTTGCATTTTCCATAGTACAAAGCTATAGGAAACAGTGTCCCAAGGTACAAACGTGTAACGTACCTTGGGTCAAAACAAGCCTTTTTACTTTTATCTTAATTTAATAAAATCTGGCCACACTAAAGCTTTAGCACAAATACTAGTGATAATAGATTATATATCCTACCGAATAAACAAAATTTCACATTAATATCTTAGTTGTACGCTGCGATAGCTTCATTCAAAGTTGGGGTAGTCGAAAATGTCCCTAGGTACGTTACGTTACCCTATTGTACAAGAGGGTTATAACGGTGATACTAATTTAGAGGATACTCAACCGATCTTAAATAAAAAACCTTCCTACAGAGATATAGTTTTAACTAAAGCTATAGTACACAGAGAAATGACACAACAAGAACCGGAAGTAAATAGTTCCAATAACAAAACGAATAAATCTAGCCGCAAAAAGAATAAAAAAAGAAACAACTTACGAGATGAAACCATGTCCAGCAGTGATACAGAAACAAATATGAGACAGGAACCAATGTTGACAGAAAATGAAGAGAAGAAAAATAAAAGGGAAAGAAAGTTTAACTTCATGAGTACACTCGGAAAAATTAAAGATATAATTTTGACAGAAAAGACATGGGAAGAAAAAATTCAAATGCTGGTGAAAATATGTGTTAATGAAATTAAGAACTTTATAATGGAAATGTTGAAGAGTTATGATTGGTTTAATAACATAACAAACACGTTCAATAATGAATGACAATAATGTAAATAGAAACATTCATGATGGACCTCAGCGGTGCAGTTAGGATTTTGTTATCCGATTGTAGTCTGGCCGATAACAGTGAGGAGACGGTAGAAAGTCTACGACAGAAACATCCTGCCCCGGGCCGCACGCTTAATTTTCCCTCAGAACCGGATGCCTCGAGTGAGTTCTTGGCTGTAGAGGTGTCAGATATCACGGAGGCCATTGCGTCTTTTAACAATGGTTCCGCAGCGGGTTTGGATGGAATACGCCCAGAACACCTGAAGGAGTTGACTTCTGTTGGGGCCGGTGATAGTGGCGTTAATCTTCTGGGGTCAATTTGCAGCTTGGCTAATTTTATGTTGAAGGGTATGGTCAACAGGGAAGTTTGTCCCTATCTATACGGTGCATCTTTATTCGCCCTGAAGAAAAAAGACGGGGGCATCCGACCTATTGCCGTTGGTAATGTTATCCGGCGTCTAGTGGCTAAACTGGGATGTCGGGCGGTCAGGCAGGGGATGTCGTCCTATTTGCAGCCTCGGCAGTTGGGTTTCGGTGTTCCTTTGGGATGTGAAGCTGCAATCCATGCCACTAGATCTTTTGCATTATCCAGAGGCAATTCGGATGATGTAATTGTTAAGGTGGATATCCGCAACGCGTTCAATACCGTTGAGCGGGACACGGTCTTGTCTAAGGTTCTAGAAAAAATACCTTCTCTTTATCCGTTTCTTCATCAATGCTATTCGAGACCGAGTAATTTATTCTTTGGTGATAGCTTGATGGAGTCTCGGGTAGGAGTGCAGCAAGGAGATCCTTTGGGACCACTTCTTTTTAGCTTGGCAATTCAGGACGTGATTGTCGCGCTTCGCTCTCCTCTTAACGTGTGGTATTTGGACGACGGCACCATCGGGGGTAGACCTGAAGTTGTGTCTGAGGACTTACGCTCACTAGCAGAGGGCTTCAGGAGAATGGGTCTGGAAGTAAATGCCCAAAAGTGTGAGTTATACTCGTGCTCTGGTCAGGCATCTCAGGAGATTTTGTCACAGGTGGAATCGGTAGTACCAGGCCTCAAGATTTTGGACAGAAGTAATTTCTTGCTTCTGGGTGCGCCAATTTTTGCCGAAGGCATTCCTGAGGTGCTTGCTTCTAAAATGAGAGCTTTGCGAGCGACTAAATGTCACTTAAGCCAACTTTCAGCCCACGTTGCGTTGACGATACTACGTAGTTGTCTGTCCATGCCCAGAATGACGTACACCTTGCGGACGGCACCTGTGTGGTTATACAGACAAGAAACCGCTGGGTATGATGCCATTTTGAAAGATTTGTCGGAGACTGTTCTGAACATTGAAATGACATCTTCTCAGTGGTCCCAGGCATCGTTACCTATTAGACACGGTGGGTTGGGGATCCGTCGTTTGCAGGACACCGAGCTGCCGGCATTTCTGTCCTCATCGTTTGGGGTGCTAGACCTCGTCACTCGCATTTTAACTATTCATGGTGACGGGTTTAGTATTCCCTTCGCAGAGGAGGCATTGGAGTTGTGGCAGGCTCGTTGTCCTGGGAGCGATCTCCCCGAGACACCGCAGTCTCAGCGGAGTTGGGATGAGGTATTATGCAACAACGCAATTGATTCTTTATTGAGCAGCCAATCAGGTGTAGAACTTGCGCGTTTGCGAGCCGTTACCCAGCCTGAGTCAGGCATATGGCTTCATGCCTTGCCTTCGCTGCAGTTGGGGACCCTCATGGATGACGACTCTCTGCGCGTGGCGGTTGCGTTGCGTCTGGGTTGCAACGTTTGTCATCCTCATCGTTGTGTTTGCGGCGCGCAGGTGGATGCTAGAGGTCGGCATGGGTTACATTGCGTTCGTAGTGCGGGTAGACTTTCTCGACATTGCTCTATTAACGACATTGTTAAGAGAGCACTCATAGCCGCGAACATCCCGAGTGTTTTGGAGCCACAGGGTCTTAGTAGGACAGATGGTAAGCGCCCTGATGGTCTCACAATGATTCCCTGGGAGAGGGGCCGCTGTCTGCTGTGGGACGCGACGTGCGTCTGCACGTTCGCCCCGTCTCACGTGGCTTCCACTTCACTGACTCCTGGCGCAGCTGCAGAAGAGGCTGCGAGATTGAAGTGCCAAAAGTACGGTCCGCTTTTGAGCAGTTATATTTTTGCCCCACTTGCTCTGGAGACCACGGGTGTGTGGGGAGTACAGGGCAAGGCCTTTGTAAAGGAAATAGGACGCCGCTTAAGGAACCGTGGTCTTGACTTCCGCTCTGGGGCATATCTCATGCAGAGGATCTCCTTGGCGGTTCAGCGTGGAAACGCTGCAAGCGTCTTGGGGACTTTTGGGTCGGATATGGCCCGAGTCGGATTGGTAGTGTAGGAATGACATAAAAAAATGACATGTATTTATATTTTTAAATTATTTAGACCATTGTTGACATTTGTTTTAATTATTTTTGTGACTTAGCTTAATATTAATGTTTATGTTTTGTGTTTTGACTTATTTTTCGTAGTTTTAATTTGATTTTATTTAATTTGTATTATTATCTTAATTTTGCATTGTAATATACCCCCCCTGTAGTGACGCTTCATCCTCTAACCTACCTATTTAAGACGTATTTTTCGCCCTAACTAAACTGAAACGAACTGAAGAGAAGTCTTGTAACGGTATACGTGTTTTGCATTATTCGTTTGGCCAATACGTGATCGTCTAGTCTAGCGGTTAGGACTCTACATTTCCGAAGTAACTCAAGTTCTTTTAGGAGGTTGAGAGAATCCCTACCCTAGCACTAATCCCTAGAACCCTAGTTCATAATCCCTAGTTTATCTATTTTTTAGGACAACAGAACAAAGCTCAAGCAATAGTTATTTCTTAAAACATACATAATTTAATTAAACAAAAGTAATTTAAATATATACAAAATTATCTATAAAAAAAAAAAGGTTTTTTAATTTGAATAGAAGGTGCGCCCCGCCTCGCACACCCTATGAAGGACGACCAGATCCGTCCACCAGACCCATCTACCTTCTCTAGCCCACTGGCTCTATTCAAACTGTTTTTTTTTTGTCAGTCAGTCCCTAGGAAAGGATCTATTGATTGGGATCCAGATGATGTTAATAATATTTTATTCAGCTTCACAATTCAGCACGGATATCTCCTGAGCCTACTTAAGTATTTATTCGACACGGATATTTCCTGAGTCTACTCATGCATTTATTCGACACGGACACTTCCTGAGTCTACTTAATGTATCAATAATGTGTAATAGTTATTCGGCACGGATAGTTCCTGAGCCTACTTCTGTATCCATAATAAGCAATAATTATTCGGCACGGATATTTCCTGAGCCTACTCTTGTATTTTCGACACGGATATTCCCTGAGTCTACTTATACATTTATTCGACACGGATATTTCCTGAGTCTACTTAATAATGTGTAATAGTTATTTGGCACGGATATCTTATGTATCCATAATGTGTAATAGTTATTCGGCACGGATATTTCCTGAGCTTACTCTTGTATTTTCGACACGGATATTCCCTGAGTCTACTTATACATTTATTCGACACGGATATTTCCTGAGTCTACTCATGTGTATCGTCACAGTACAATGTCTTCCAATAAGGGACATAATTAGAATATAATTACTATCTCCCATTTCAGCTTGTGTCAAGAGCAATCACTCAAATGTATCTCTATATTGTAGATCTCAGAGTTATGTGACAATTAATATTTTATCGATGCTGGCTTGTGTCTACCATGGTACCTACAAGTTGTTCGAGGTGGTTTCCCTGCCTCTAATTAACTTCATCACAGTCAAGCTCAACATTACTTATTAATAACTAACTGTCATCATCTCCTCCTGTATATAGTATATTGGTAAGTTTGTAAGAAGAATCCAATTCAGCAATTGCTTTCCTTTACCCAAGCTGATAAGAAGTCATTTCAATTTATTTATCGGTCGTAAGTAAATCATGTACTATGAAAATATTTTCCTATCTTATTCAAAACTCAGTAAATTTTATTTAGAATAGAATAAAGTTGAAACTCTTATGGCCGTCAATCACCTCACTGACCCTAATTATAAGATTTTGTTTAATATTATCAACATCTTATCCAAACCCAAATCAATAATTATTTATATTAGCAGAATTAGAGGAGAATAATAAGTATAATAAATTATTACTAATCACTTAATATGTAAAAGTTGTCATGGTCACAGTCAATAATATATAGCCAATGATATCCATTTAACCTTCAAAAGTAAAATTGCATGAATATTCACTATGGAAATATTTATTTTATCTTTTCCAAATATTTCAGTTAACTTAAAATAGTGTTAGTGCTCCTATGGTCGCCATCCAACACATTGACCCTACGGGTATAAGTATCTATTTGAAGGTATTTATTTTAATTAATCAGACAAGTAGATCACTTTAGTAAAAGTAAAGTTGGTGCTCAACTAGGTCGGCAACTGACTCATTGACCCTATTATTTATTAATTTTGTTTAATATTCTTAACATCTTTTCCAAAGCAAAGTCAATCTTTATTTATATTAATAAAAGGGTATAATGCAGGTTTTTAAGTATTATAAATTATCATTAACTTGCTGAATATATAAGAATTGTCTTAGTCACAGTCAGTCAGGTACAAGTTATGGCCAATATAACCATTGAATAAAAGGAATAATTACATGAATTCTATTCTGTTGTCTGATACATAACTAGTTATTGTAGTAAGTAAATACCTATTGAATTCCAATAAAACAAACTTTACATACTTAGGTGGGTAAGTAAGTACCACAATCATACCTATCACATATGTAGATCAGTAGAAAGCCTAGATTCATTAAGCATACATACATCAATAACATTCACCACACATGAGATACAAAAGGATAGCTTGTTTTCCCCTAAAATTCAATAACCTACTCTCCCACAGCCTAAACCTAACTGCTTAGCATCTAAGTGGTTTGAAGATGAAATGCATTTTATACAAACCCACGTTTTACACAATCTTCCTAGTATCAAGTACCTAGTAAGTAAGTATAGATTAAGAATCTGGGTTTCTTAGTTCTGAACTAATGTTTTGAAAGTAGATTTATTTTGCAACCAATACAACTCTGGTGTCCCTTAAATGTTTGTTGGTTTTGTTGCTGCCTAATTGTTAAGTATGTTTTTTCTTTTATGATAAACAATACTTCAAATACCTGAATTTACCAAGTGTAGCTAAACCCATAATAAAACCATAGAGAATCATTAAACTAGAAAATCACACAAGTACACACAATAATTATTCAAGTAGAAACATAGTATTTTATGAAAATGTGGTCCAGCCAATTTTCATCCCGGTGGAAAAATGTTTAAAATCATTTCAAATATTAACAATACAAGTAATAAGTAATGTTTATAATAACCACTCTTAGAGAATCAAAGTAGGTTGAGCTAGCTGTAGATTTTAAATTACTTAAGTACTAAATAGAAATGCTGATTCAAATAAGAATATAATTTTGCTAAATAGATTCATAGCTTAATATGAATAACCTGAAGCATATTCTTCATTCTGGTTTCAAGACTGAATAGATAAGTACATGCTTACATGAGAACTAGATAGAGTTGGTAGAAATAAGTTTATATTGTGTATCTCAGGAGATAAGTAAATAAGTACCGACTACCTAGGAATATGAATGCCTTGTAACCTGAACAATTTCAGAATGATCTAATAAGTTACCTAATAGATTTACTTAGATTGCAAGTACTTATCACTGAATAGTATACCACATAATTATGTTATATATCTGATGAATCATCCATTATTAATACTCAGGTACTTATTCAGATTGTTGTGTAGGCCTAGTAAGTTTGTAAACCAAATATGTTGGAACATAGGTTATGATCCACCACAATGAAACATAGGTACACCTAATGGTCTGTATTTTCCTAATTACTGTTCTTTACTGGGTAGGCAAAGACTGCTGGGTGAAACAATTTCAGGTAGATAGATTGCTGTGAGTAAAAGTAACATACTTAAATACTTGACTCGTTAGCCATCATCTCAATAGAACATACTATTCAATATCTGTACTATATTGATATAAGTAACTAAGTTTACTCCTTCCAGGTAAACAAACATAGCTTGTTGAAACAAGTGGGGTAATTTTCCCATAGTCGAATGTACTTATGCTTGTAAATTGATTGTTTTATGTGATAGAATCTTTAAGGCTGATTGATGAAGTAAAAGGTGGTTTCCTTGGGTCTCTCCTAATAAGCCTAGGTACCCTAGCAGCCTTCAATTTCAAAATGGCCAAGAAGCTTAACAATAAATAATGGGGAACAATTGGATTTTTAGGTTATGAAAAATATTCTAATTTTGAAACCAGAACAAAGTAGATATACCTATATTCTAATATAAAGAATGGGGTGAAGTATAGATATGCTGTGATACCTCTAAATAGTGGTTATGACAAAATAATATCGACACTTAGCTGAGGATCCTGAGGCGCCGCCGCCGGCCGGTCGAAGCTGCAAAACCACCCCGCCATAAAATACACTTCCACTATCAATCCCATATCCAAACGCTCCATCCTATCACCCGAAACTCCACGAGAAGACCAAGGGCCTGTTTTCTTCCCGAATCCTATTTATAGCCCTCCGACCATCGACCCTCTTTTTTTTCTTTTTCTTTTTTTTTCCCGGTTCCTCCATCGAACTTTATCGATTCCACACCATCCCTAAGATCCTAGACTACAGGTGGCGCCACTGAGCTAGACAATAACACAACTATTAAATATTTTTAAGGTAATAAACCGATGAACTATTGTTCTATAATTATTGATAATTAATATTATTATTATTTAACTAGTATTTACTAATTTTAAGTCCTGATTCGATTAATTAGAACTAAAAGATACTCAGTTGAGCGTCAAGGAGGCGTAGTACGTAAAGTGTCGCGTAAATTAGTGTTGTGCAAATCTGATCCTCATAATAATAACTTATCACTATGGCGTCATTCATTTCAATAATCAAACAATAATTAACAGAGCCGTATAAACGGTTGAAACATAATATAACCGAATCTAGTATGATATCTCTTTAAACTCTAAGCGTCAACAATAAGACTTGTACTTATTCTAGGTATCTGTCGATTCGAACGACACAACAGCCCCCGAACATTACCATATAAGGAAATGCATCATCGAGTCTAACCCATTAGATGGCACTAGTGTGGCATTTCTACATCGCGGTATGGTTGTGTTTTCCAACCAGCGTATAGTCTTATTTTGCTTATAATAAAAATTTCGCCAATCTATACATAATGTATAAGTCTGCTACGGACGGACTATGTTCCGTTACAACCACCCCCTAAATTTTTAGGAAATGCAATTGGATAAAAATTTACCTATCTAAGACTTATACATTATACATGAATAACGGTACATGAAAATAACAAACTAATATCAGAACCTTACAATACAAATAAGTTTCGTTACAACCACCCCCTAAATTTTTAGGAAATGCAATTGGATAAAAATTTACCTACTTAACTTGATAGACAATGATAACTCTATATTTAATCTTAGTGAAGGTGATAAACCCCAATACTCTCACATTAAATTTACTTAATTCATAGTATTGTAACCAGTGTTTTATTGTTACTTAGTAATATTAAAAACAGAATATTCGAGGTAACAGTCGCTGTACCCTTCGCTATCTCGAATATGCAACGAGTTCGGGGCCCCCTACTGCAGATAGATGCCACCCACTCGACCAGCGCACCCAATGTGGACAACAAAGGTGTCATTACCCGACAGGCGTGCACATAATCAATCCTATCAGGTAACTCATTTGATAACTCTCTTATAAGAATTCATCAAACGCCCTATATGTTTCTCAGTGATTTCTCCATACGATCGATGCATTGGGTGAATTGCTTACTGTTTTCTTCCCAATGTCTTTGCAATTAAGAAAAGAAACTAAGCAACAAAGTTAACCTAAATACTTGAGTTGAGACCCATATCCCCTCTCAAATATGTGATCGATTAGAGCCCTCACTGTAGATCCTCACCGAATGTCCAGTCAAGCAGACACCATCTACGACACAGGTATCATTATCCAATAGGCTTACACTATCAGTAGTCCTGTTGAACAACTCATTCGATAGCCCCCTTATAGAAGCTCACCAAATGCCCTATGTGCCTATCAGTGGTTTACCCGAATCGTTTTACTTTTCTACTTGAATTAACTCCACTTCAACACCTTCACAACACTTTTATCAACAGAATTTTGTAAGGTAAATTTAAGAATCCCTGGGTCTTATCACCTTCAGCATTTACTAAACCTACCTAGCTTTATGTAAACCTGTAAGCTATAGTGACAACAGGATAAAAGTTTATAAGAAAAACAAATAACTGAACGAAACTTTTAACGAAAAGAAATGCATCTCTGGAAGTACTTCTTAATTATAGCTTAGTTACGTAAATATTAATTAATAAATTACGGCACACTAAAATTGTAACCAGTGGTAAGCGTAAACAAAGTATTCGAGATAACAGTCGTTGTGCCCTTCGCTACCTCGAACACGGAACAACTTCGAATCCCCCACTGCAGATTAATATCGCCCCACCAAACCAGCACTCCCGCGAAGGCGACAAAAGTATCATTATTCAAGAGGCTTGTATTTTTAGCCTAATGAATAACTCATCTGATAGCCCCCTTATAGAAGCTCACCAGACGCTCTATATGTCTCACAGTACTTTCTTAGAACGATCGGCGCATTGAGTGACATTTAAATTAGTTCCTCCTAAATGTCTTTGTGATTTATGCAAATCAATAATAACTCATTAATGAAAAATATTTGAGTTGAGATCCAAAGTCACACTATTCCCTTCTCAAATATGAGATCGTTGAAAGCCCGCACTGTAGACCATCGCAGAAAGTCTTAGTCGGTCGAGACAATAAAAACGACAAAGATATCATTATCCAATAAGCAATGCTACTAGATAACTCATTTGATAGCCCCCTTATAGAAGCTCGGCAAATGTCTTATATGCCTATCAGTAGTTTATCCGAATTGTTCAGCAGTAGGTATGAATTTAAAAACCATCACTTATCACCTTCACAAAAAAAAATATACTATAAAATGTAATCTATCACGGTAAAGTTATTAAGTATAGGAAGAAGTACTCCAAAACTACATTCCATTTCATTACCATACCAAAGTATAGTCACCGACATTAGCGCGCCCAAAAGTATAAAATTTACAGGGCCAATGAATAAATGACACGGTTACACGGTGTGACCATCATCACTGTACCATCAGGTAACCTGTACCTAAACTTAAATCCAAGTAGAAACTTATTTGCTATCCCTCTTGTGTAAGTACACAACACACCCCCTTGATTTAAGAATTTATCCACTCTCCTAATCACTAATCATAATAACAATAATCCTATTCCAATCCATAACTTTTAGTTTAACCCAAAATTCTTTACAAAATCAATTAGTTATTTAAAGGAGTGCAATGAGAATCATCAGCTATACTCAATCTGCGGCCCGCGTACCATGACTTAAACGTGTTTGTGGCCCTTACATAAAAAGGTTGAGTACCAATGATTTAAATGGTGTATCACCCCCAAAATTAAACAACTCTAAAATATTTATCTATGTTGATGAAATACTTAGGTAAGTTAGGCACATTCGTTCACTCCAAGACAGTCAAATTTAAAATGCATTCAAATTGTCAAATAACCTAAGCTCTTATCTATTTCTGTAGATGAATACTCTCACCCCCACGTGTGTAACAACAGAACAATACTTAACCCACATTCACATCACAACTGTCTTTCCTATTTTATAGTATTGATCGACTCAATTCAATCACCTCACTACACTCTCATTCATAAACATTCCTACATTTTTTAAACCATATTTACTAATTTTAAGACACACCCCCACTCTCATATGTCACCTATTCCTAAACACACCCTACTGATGATGATGATGATTATTATTATTATTATAAAATTGGAGCAGTCCATATTTACTCACTTTAAGAGACACCCCCACTCTCTTATTTCACTTATTCGTAAACACCCCCTATTGATGATGATGATGATGATTATAAAATTGGAGCAGCCCATATTTACTCACTTTAAGAGACACCCCCACTCTCTTATGTCACCTATTCGTAAACACCCCCTACTGATGATGATGATGATGATTATAAAATCGGAGCAGCCCTAAGGATACCTATTCTGTGACATTTACCTAATATTATGTTGAACCGCCCGATGATTATGAATCTTGGCCATCATAATCTAACACATCATTATAATCTAATACACATATTATAGTTTATAAAATATAGCATGAGCCCTTTAAAATATACCACGTTTGATTGACAGATCTTCCTGGTAGATGACTATCGACAAATAATTGTAAAATTTTACGTCGACTAAACCATTTGATTACCGACATAGCTGTCAAAATATGCAAGCTGAAGTGGCAGTGGGCTGGTCATATCTGCCGAAGAACCGATAACCGTTGGGGTAGACGAGTTCTCAAGTGGAGACCACGAACAGGCAAACGCAGCGTGGGACGCCCTCCTGCCCGCCGGACCGACGACCCTAGGCGAGTGGAGGGTAGTGGTTGGATGAGGAAGGCCGAGGACCGAGTGTTGTGGCGCTCCTTGGGAGAGGCCTATGTCCAGCAGTGGACGATTATTGGCTGATGATGAAACCATTTGACTTTGACTTTGACTTATGCCTGCTAAATAAAGTTGGGTTTCCCTTGAAAGCGAAGAAGTGACAAATAAAATGTATGGATTTGACAGCTGTCATTCTAATCAAGCTATTTTTAAAGAACTGTAACATACATTCACTAGGCTCACCCCCACTATCTTATGCCTTCCAGCTTCCTCTCCTGGGAACAGTCCTAAACACCCCCTATATGTGATGACGACATTGAAGTAACCCTATGAATACCTATTTGTGTGTAACTTTTAATCTAATGATGTTACGGCCGATGATGATGATGAACCCAAGCCACCCTAATTTAACACATTGATAAAATCAGATACAAGTAAGTATGTAAATACGAACATAGTTTCCTTCACTAGCTCATTTTATTTACACCGTAATATTATCATTCCTCTATCTCATAATATCCCTAATGTCGTGCACATTATTCACAATATCAATCCATACTCAATCGCACCTACACGCAATTAGCAATCCAGTACCTATACTATATGTAGCTAGCACACACTCACGCGCAGCCTGTATTTAGGTATACACTGCAGGACACGAACCTCCTCCAATTCCCCAACAACAGAGAGCCACCTCCACAATCTCCATGCACATAAATTTAACACCACAACACACATTGAACACCAAAAACCCGAGGATCGAACTCGAGACAGTAGTCAAGGTCACTATCCATCACAACATTCGGTAGTTTAAGTATTTACATACATGTAGAAACATAAGATCATAATATCATAACCTCTCTTTCTCCACATGCTAGGTATCGATTTCCCCCTCCTAGTTCCAATTATATACCTAATTACCTATACCTGCGTATTAGCAAAACGCATACCTACTACATACATGCCATTGAAGTAGGTACAACGAAAGGAGTGACATATCCACTGTACCCAACACACGAACAGTGCCTCCGGCATCGGCAAACAGCCACCGACAACTGATCCCACTACATAATCTTTTAACCACGGTGACAAACACCTTAGTGACAATCACTGGAGCTGGACAGCTGTTTGTCACTGACATTATAATAAGAAGTAACATTACCTATCATTGCCTAATTAAATAGGTACATACATGAAGGTTATTGAACCTGTACAAAACAGTCTTTAATTTTGTCGACACGAATGCGGTAACTATATACATATTCAGTTAACCCCACGAAAGCTGAATATACTATTACTAAAATCCACAAAACTCATAACAATAATATTCGCTAAACTTACAACAGCCCTTTCCTTTGTCCGTAAGGTACCTACACGTCAGGTACCTAGAACTCACCTACATCCATACCAAATTCATGACACTAATCCCCTTCTATTGTGGGTAAAAGTCACCTTGACATAAGACCCAACACTAATCCTATCTTTTCTATGCTGGCAAAATTTATTTGTCATACATAACTAATTCTCATTACACCCCTTTCTCTACCGTTGAAAGTATAAATATATCAGCATATAAACATACACCAAACCTCTAACAACACTCTTCCTTTATGGTTTAATTAAACCCACATAACGGACTACCTAAATAAATGAGTAAGAAAATTATACAATGCAAAATATTTCAATATGTATACCAGCGCCACCTGTGTTAAAACTCTTGAACTGCAATTAATCATTGATATCTACAGGTAATCAGGTTCGAACATCAAATACAGCTAGCTAACTTCTTCCTGTTGTATCCTTATTTTCCTTTTATTTAAAGGTAAGTAGAAGTATAAAATAACAGTAGACAGACAGTACACTTGGAATTAAACCTAAAATCGGATGCACACAATCAAAATAAATTTGCCATGAGTAGATATATCTCATCCGCCGCTGTGAAACTGACACTTATTAAAATGTGTCTACTATCTACCTATAATATGTGTATATGTATGTATAAATAACATAAAATCTATTCCCTAGACAATCGTAGTCGTAGAAAAAATTAAATAGGTAAACAAGTACTTAGGTACTTACTAAAGTTTGCATTCACCAAAACATCTGTTAGTTATAGCTACCTACCACGCTAACTTCGAACGGTCTTTGACCTTACTAGTTTATTCTCGTTTACTTAGTAGGTACCTACTTTATTTTACTATAGGTACCTCTTTTCCTTTATTAATTTAATTAAATAATTACAGAAAATGACGCAACATCCATGCGCCAAACCTACCAGTTTCAAGTGCACCATGGTAAGATCGGTATAAATGAACCATGTAAAGTGTGCGCAGCTTCTAAATCACAATGTCATGTCTTTACCAAAATAATAATGACAGGACGCTACCTATAACCTATTTGATTGTTTTACTAATGCATTTGTAGGCAACGTACACGTATTTTAAGCACACTAAGTTTGAATGCAACAAATTTGTATACAATAGGGTAAAAGTACCACATATCGGCACTTCAAATGTTTCAAGCAAAATGTATACAAATATTATGCTAAGTTTTTTTTTTTTTTTTAAATTTTATGTAAAGGGTAAAGTTACCAGTTATTGACCTTTTAAATGGTTTAAACAAAATGTATTACCTAAGTGTACACATTATATTATGATTATTTTTTTATTTTTTTTCTATAAATGCCTATTTTATTGTACGCCTACACATATGATTTTCTATTAATGTTTTCTCTCAATCTCCTTCCGTTTCACGGCAACAATTGTAGGCTAAAAGCCTTTTAAGTTTTTGAATAATGCAAAACACAAATAAAATAACGTTCCTAATAACCCGATCCTGTTTCTAATAATTCAGATCACCCTATCCTGGTCACGGCACCAATTGTAATATACCCCCCCTGTAGTGACGCTTCATCCTCTAACCTACCTATTTAAGACGTATTTTTCGCCCTAACTAAACTGAAACGAACTGAAGAGAAGTCTTGTAACGGTATACGTGTTTTGCATTATTCGTTTGGCCAATACGTGATCGTCTAGTCTAGCGGTTAGGACTCTACATTTCCGAAGTAACTCAAGTTCTTTTAGGAGGTTGAGAGAATCCCTACCCTAGCACTAATCCCTAGAACCCTAGTTCATAATCCCTAGTTTATCTATTTTTTAGGACAACAGAACAAAGCTCAAGCAATAGTTATTTCTTAAAACATACATAATTTAATTAAACAAAAGTAATTTAAATATATACAAAATTATCTATAAAAAAAAAAAGGTTTTTTAATTTGAATAGAAGGTGCGCCCCGCCTCGCACACCCTATGAAGGACGACCAGATCCGTCCACCAGACCCATCTACCTTCTCTAGCCCACTGGCTCTATTCAAACTGTTTTTTTTTTGTCAGTCAGTCCCTAGGAAAGGATCTATTGATTGGGATCCAGATGATGTTAATAATATTTTATTCAGCTTCACAATTCAGCACGGATATCTCCTGAGCCTACTTAAGTATTTATTCGACACGGATATTTCCTGAGTCTACTCATGCATTTATTCGACACGGACACTTCCTGAGTCTACTTAATGTATCAATAATGTGTAATAGTTATTCGGCACGGATAGTTCCTGAGCCTACTTCTGTATCCATAATAAGCAATAATTATTCGGCACGGATATTTCCTGAGCCTACTCTTGTATTTTCGACACGGATATTCCCTGAGTCTACTTATACATTTATTCGACACGGATATTTCCTGAGTCTACTTAATAATGTGTAATAGTTATTTGGCACGGATATCTTATGTATCCATAATGTGTAATAGTTATTCGGCACGGATATTTCCTGAGCTTACTCTTGTATTTTCGACACGGATATTCCCTGAGTCTACTTATACATTTATTCGACACGGATATTTCCTGAGTCTACTCATGTGTATCGTCACAGTACAATGTCTTCCAATAAGGGACATAATTAGAATATAATTACTATCTCCCATTTCAGCTTGTGTCAAGAGCAATCACTCAAATGTATCTCTATATTGTAGATCTCAGAGTTATGTGACAATTAATATTTTATCGATGCTGGCTTGTGTCTACCATGGTACCTACAAGTTGTTCGAGGTGGTTTCCCTGCCTCTAATTAACTTCATCACAGTCAAGCTCAACATTACTTATTAATAACTAACTGTCATCATCTCCTCCTGTATATAGTATATTGGTAAGTTTGTAAGAAGAATCCAATTCAGCAATTGCTTTCCTTTACCCAAGCTGATAAGAAGTCATTTCAATTTATTTATCGGTCGTAAGTAAATCATGTACTATGAAAATATTTTCCTATCTTATTCAAAACTCAGTAAATTTTATTTAGAATAGAATAAAGTTGAAACTCTTATGGCCGTCAATCACCTCACTGACCCTAATTATAAGATTTTGTTTAATATTATCAACATCTTATCCAAACCCAAATCAATAATTATTTATATTAGCAGAATTAGAGGAGAATAATAAGTATAATAAATTATTACTAATCACTTAATATGTAAAAGTTGTCATGGTCACAGTCAATAATATATAGCCAATGATATCCATTTAACCTTCAAAAGTAAAATTGCATGAATATTCACTATGGAAATATTTATTTTATCTTTTCCAAATATTTCAGTTAACTTAAAATAGTGTTAGTGCTCCTATGGTCGCCATCCAACACATTGACCCTACGGGTATAAGTATCTATTTGAAGGTATTTATTTTAATTAATCAGACAAGTAGATCACTTTAGTAAAAGTAAAGTTGGTGCTCAACTAGGTCGGCAACTGACTCATTGACCCTATTATTTATTAATTTTGTTTAATATTCTTAACATCTTTTCCAAAGCAAAGTCAATCTTTATTTATATTAATAAAAGGGTATAATGCAGGTTTTTAAGTATTATAAATTATCATTAACTTGCTGAATATATAAGAATTGTCTTAGTCACAGTCAGTCAGGTACAAGTTATGGCCAATATAACCATTGAATAAAAGGAATAATTACATGAATTCTATTCTGTTGTCTGATACATAACTAGTTATTGTAGTAAGTAAATACCTATTGAATTCCAATAAAACAAACTTTACATACTTAGGTGGGTAAGTAAGTACCACAATCATACCTATCACATATGTAGATCAGTAGAAAGCCTAGATTCATTAAGCATACATACATCAATAACATTCACCACACATGAGATACAAAAGGATAGCTTGTTTTCCCCTAAAATTCAATAACCTACTCTCCCACAGCCTAAACCTAACTGCTTAGCATCTAAGTGGTTTGAAGATGAAATGCATTTTATACAAACCCACGTTTTACACAATCTTCCTAGTATCAAGTACCTAGTAAGTAAGTATAGATTAAGAATCTGGGTTTCTTAGTTCTGAACTAATGTTTTGAAAGTAGATTTATTTTGCAACCAATACAACTCTGGTGTCCCTTAAATGTTTGTTGGTTTTGTTGCTGCCTAATTGTTAAGTATGTTTTTTCTTTTATGATAAACAATACTTCAAATACCTGAATTTACCAAGTGTAGCTAAACCCATAATAAAACCATAGAGAATCATTAAACTAGAAAATCACACAAGTACACACAATAATTATTCAAGTAGAAACATAGTATTTTATGAAAATGTGGTCCAGCCAATTTTCATCCCGGTGGAAAAATGTTTAAAATCATTTCAAATATTAACAATACAAGTAATAAGTAATGTTTATAATAACCACTCTTAGAGAATCAAAGTAGGTTGAGCTAGCTGTAGATTTTAAATTACTTAAGTACTAAATAGAAATGCTGATTCAAATAAGAATATAATTTTGCTAAATAGATTCATAGCTTAATATGAATAACCTGAAGCATATTCTTCATTCTGGTTTCAAGACTGAATAGATAAGTACATGCTTACATGAGAACTAGATAGAGTTGGTAGAAATAAGTTTATATTGTGTATCTCAGGAGATAAGTAAATAAGTACCGACTACCTAGGAATATGAATGCCTTGTAACCTGAACAATTTCAGAATGATCTAATAAGTTACCTAATAGATTTACTTAGATTGCAAGTACTTATCACTGAATAGTATACCACATAATTATGTTATATATCTGATGAATCATCCATTATTAATACTCAGGTACTTATTCAGATTGTTGTGTAGGCCTAGTAAGTTTGTAAACCAAATATGTTGGAACATAGGTTATGATCCACCACAATGAAACATAGGTACACCTAATGGTCTGTATTTTCCTAATTACTGTTCTTTACTGGGTAGGCAAAGACTGCTGGGTGAAACAATTTCAGGTAGATAGATTGCTGTGAGTAAAAGTAACATACTTAAATACTTGACTCGTTAGCCATCATCTCAATAGAACATACTATTCAATATCTGTACTATATTGATATAAGTAACTAAGTTTACTCCTTCCAGGTAAACAAACATAGCTTGTTGAAACAAGTGGGGTAATTTTCCCATAGTCGAATGTACTTATGCTTGTAAATTGATTGTTTTATGTGATAGAATCTTTAAGGCTGATTGATGAAGTAAAAGGTGGTTTCCTTGGGTCTCTCCTAATAAGCCTAGGTACCCTAGCAGCCTTCAATTTCAAAATGGCCAAGAAGCTTAACAATAAATAATGGGGAACAATTGGATTTTTAGGTTATGAAAAATATTCTAATTTTGAAACCAGAACAAAGTAGATATACCTATATTCTAATATAAAGAATGGGGTGAAGTATAGATATGCTGTGATACCTCTAAATAGTGGTTATGACAAAATAATATCGACACTTAGCTGAGGATCCTGAGGCGCCGCCGCCGGCCGGTCGAAGCTGCAAAACCACCCCGCCATAAAATACACTTCCACTATCAATCCCATATCCAAACGCTCCATCCTATCACCCGAAACTCCACGAGAAGACCAAGGGCCTGTTTTCTTCCCGAATCCTATTTATAGCCCTCCGACCATCGACCCTCTTTTTTTTCTTTTTCTTTTTTTTTCCCGGTTCCTCCATCGAACTTTATCGATTCCACACCATCCCTAAGATCCTAGACTACAGGTGGCGCCACTGAGCTAGACAATAACACAACTATTAAATATTTTTAAGGTAATAAACCGATGAACTATTGTTCTATAATTATTGATAATTAATATTATTATTATTTAACTAGTATTTACTAATTTTAAGTCCTGATTCGATTAATTAGAACTAAAAGATACTCAGTTGAGCGTCAAGGAGGCGTAGTACGTAAAGTGTCGCGTAAATTAGTGTTGTGCAAATCTGATCCTCATAATAATAACTTATCACTATGGCGTCATTCATTTCAATAATCAAACAATAATTAACAGAGCCGTATAAACGGTTGAAACATAATATAACCGAATCTAGTATGATATCTCTTTAAACTCTAAGCGTCAACAATAAGACTTGTACTTATTCTAGGTATCTGTCGATTCGAACGACACAACAGCCCCCGAACATTACCATATAAGGAAATGCATCATCGAGTCTAACCCATTAGATGGCACTAGTGTGGCATTTCTACATCGCGGTATGGTTGTGTTTTCCAACCAGCGTATAGTCTTATTTTGCTTATAATAAAAATTTCGCCAATCTATACATAATGTATAAGTCTGCTACGGACGGACTATGTTCCGTTACAGCATGAATAAATGTGGGATCGGTGGTCAAATAGAAACATAACCATTAACATTGTTCAGTGGAATGCACAAAGTATAAGACCTAAAATAGTTGAGTTTGAATGTTATCTTCATACTGAGAACATACATGTGGCGATAATCAGTGAATCATGGCTGGAACCAGAATCAGGACTTCGGATAAGTAATTTTAATATTTTTAGAAACGATAGAATTGATTCTTTTGGTGGTGTTGCAATCATTGTCCATAAGTCAATAAGAGCTGTAGGTACCTAATATAATAAATATAAGTAATTTAGGTATAGAATTAGTGGCTATAAAAGTACTCAATTGTTATAACTTAGAAAACATAATATCTATTTACTGTCCGTCAAATGTAAATGTAACCAAAAATGACTGGGACCAAATATTTTGTCTATATCCGACTAAATCATTGATTGCGGGTGACTTCAACGGTCATCATACAAACTAGTCGTATAAAAACGATGCCCGAGGAAACCAGATAATGGAGTCTTCTTTAGATAACGGTTATATTTCTTTAAATGATGGCAGACCAACCAGAGTAAGACTAGTTAATGGGGTTCTTCAGGAATCCTCTCCTGATATTACCTTTGTATCTTCAGATATATGTTTACTTTGGAAATGGAATGTTACAAATGAATGTTTTGGTAGTGATCACTTAATAATTACAAATAAATTAATGACTCACAAACTAGGTAGCACTTTAAAACGTCGAAATTTAAAAAAAGCAGACTGGAAACTGTATAGGGAAACTCTTGAAGACTTATTTAGTAACTGTGTGATATGTAATGATGTACAAAATAGGTATGATTTTATAATAGAACAAATTAATAAGGCTGCTGATAAGTCTATACCAATGTTAAAAATATGTCATGATCCTCAATCTAAATTTAAACCCAAATCCTACTGGAACCAAGATTTATCAAAAGCTGTAGCACAAAGAAGGTTAGCACTAAGTCTCTTTAGAAGAAATCCTACGCCAACTAATCTAATAGTTTTAAATGAACGGATTAAGGAAGCTCAGAGGTTGATACGTAAAGCTAAAGCTCAAGGGTGGCAAGATTTCTGTAGTAGTATTAATGAATCCACATCCGTATCTGAAATGTGGAATCGCATGCGTTAGATGAAAGGTTACAAAAGTAATCCTTGTGCTATATCTGACTTACAAAAGACCGATCTAATCCATAGCCTGGCACCAGACTCAGTTCTTGTAAACACTCCTGAAATACTTTCTGTTAATGAAGAACTACAATCGAGTTTTAAAATTCATGAATTTAAGATGTGTTTAAAGAGAACGGATACAGCGCCGGGACAGGACCAAATTACATTTTCTATGATATTCAACCTACCGGATATAGTGAAGTTGTATCTACTGCAGACATATAATTTAATATTTGAAACAGGAAAGATTCCATATCAGTGGAGAGAGATCCAAATTGTACCGATACCGAAGTTAAGTGTCACATCTCATACAGTTACTAAGTTAGGACCAATTGCCCTAATGTCCTGCATATGCAAAATATTTCACAGTATGATCGTCAAACGACTTGAGTGGTATGTCGAAAGAAATAAGATACTTTCCAAAAAGGCCACTGGTTTTAGACGTTCTCAGTCATGCATAGATTCATTGGCACGGATAATACTCCAAATCCAAATTAGTTTTACCAATAACATGCCTACACTAGCTTGCTTCTTAGATGTTGACAATGCATATAATAATATACAAATTGAAAACGTTATCACTAGTCTTGAATCTATTGACGTAGGGTTATATACAGGGTGGCCCAAAGAGTGACGTCCAAAGGAAAATGTATGATTCCTTAGGTCAAGGGGTAGCCAAATCACCCCCATGTATGTTCAGCAATTTTTAGTAGTTTAGGAGTTATGATTTTTTTTCCAATTTTCTACGAAAATCGACCTCAGTGGATTAATTATGTTTTATTATTTTTTGGATAACTTTTTTAAAGCATTTTTTATTTTTGTGTCATCCTCTTAAGTTGTTCTTTTAACCATAAAAGTTTCAGCTTCCTAGCTGTAATGTAAGTTAGTTATTTTTTTATCGAAAGTTCGAATTATATCATCGAGCTAGACTGCTCTGAATTTTATACTTGAAATTAAAAATTGAAAAAGATATTCTCATGGTGCCTTATTAATTTTAAAAACTCCGCAAGGTTCCAAAATTACATAAAAATAAAAATAAACTATTGCTTAATAGGGTATTATTTGCAGAAAAAAGCCTTTAAAGGTACCTGGGTGGAAATTACCTACTTAGTAAATTGTTTCAGAAAGTTGAAATATTCCTGTTATGTCATTACTAAGGACTAATTAAGTTAGAAAATGTATCAAATTAAAGGGAAAATTAAATTATTTACTTTTTTTTTTTAATTTACGTTACATTTTTTAATGTAAATTCTTAGAAAAAGTTTTAGTCTGACTAGTAAGATTTACGAGATAATTTTATTATTAATAATAAGTAAATAAACTCTAATAATTATTTTACACATTTACTCACAATAAATTTTCAAAATGGCGTCCTCCCATAGCAATACACAACCTACATTTACGCAAGAAATTTTCTTTAAGTAAAAAAAGTGACAAATGTAAAAAATATGACATTTGTCAAAAGGTTAAACATGTAAAAAAAAGTACCTTTTCTCAAAAATGTGACATCTGCCAAAAAGTTACATCTGAATGGAACAGAGAAGAGTATAGGCGACTTAAAGAAAATTTCTTGCGTAGATGTAGGTTGTGTATTGCTATGGGAGGCCGCCATTTTGAAAATTTATTGTGAGTAAATGTGTAAAATAATTATTAGAGTTTATTTACTTATTATTAATAATAAAATTATCTCATAAATCTTACTACTCAGACTAAAACTTTTTCTAAGAATTTACATTAAAAAATGTAACTTAAATTTAAAAAAAAGTAAATAATTTAATTTTTCCTTTAATTTGATACATTTTCTATCTTAATTAGTCCTTAGTAATGACATAACAGGAATATTTCAACTTTCTGAAACAATTTACTAATTAGGTAATTTCCACCCAGGTACCTTTGAAGGCTTTTTTCTGCAAATAATACCCTATTAAGCAAAAGTTTATTTTTATTTTTATGTAATATTGGAACCTTGCGGAGTTTTTAAAATTAATAAGGCACCATGAGAATATCTTTTTCAATTTTTAATTTCAAGTAGAAAATTCAGAGCAGTCTAGCTCGATGATATAATTCGAACTTTCGATAAAAAAATAACTAACTTACATTACAGCTAGGAAGCTGAAACTTTTATGGTTAAAAGAACAACTTAAGAGGATGACACAAAAATAAAAAATGCTTTAAAAAAGTTATCCAAAAAATAATAAAACATAATTAATCCACTGAGGTCGATTTTCGTAGAAAAATTGGAAAAAAAAACATAACTCCTAAACTACTAAAAATTGCTGAACATACATGGGGGTGATTTGGCTACCCCTTGACCTAAGGAATCAAACATTTTCCTTTGGACGTCACTCTTTGGGCCACCCTGTATAAGTAGGTATTTATGGAATCTATTGAGTAAAAGACATTTGACCATAAAAAATCAGGAAGACGGATCAACAATAATAAACAGATGGACTGCAAAAGGTTTAGCACAGGGTGATCCAATGTCTCCTTTGATTTTCAATATTGTTACTGCTAATATATGCCATACTATAACAAATGTTATGATATCCCAGTACGCTGATGATTTTGCTTTATATGTAAGTTCTAAGAAAATTTGTGATAGTGTTAGTAATATGCAAAATGCAATTATTGATGCCATAGTAATTTTGTTAGATAAATTAGGTTTAGAAATATCTCCCAATAAATCCAAATATTGTTTATTTAGTAGAGGTCACAGAAATCAACAAATAGAATTAAAAATTAATGGATGTCAACTAGAATTTGCACAATGTATTAAATACTTGGGTTTATGGATGGATAGCTCCTTAAGATGGGGGAAACAGGTCAATGAAGTTGTTGAAAAGACCCAAAAATTTCTTAATATTCTTAAAGTATTGGCAGGCTCCGGGTGGGGTATACACCCAAAACATTTACGAAGAATATACACAGCCTTAATTAGAAGTAGAATGGACTACGCTTCTTTTTTGTTCGATAATACACCAAAAACCCATTGTTACAAGTTAGATAAAATACAAAACCAAGCGTTACGTATCATCGGTGGGTTCATTAAAAGCACTCCGATTCATGTCATGGAATCCGAATTATCCATTCCACCTCTGGCAATAAGAAGGATATTTTTAGCATATAAATATTGTTTAAGAGCACAGTCATGGGAAGGTAATAGGACAATCGAGTTGATGAATGAACTAAATATACTAATTTCGACCAATAGATACTGGCTCACTAAAAAAAAACCATTGTTAGCGTTACTTTATGAAAAGACAAAAGAAGAATCCATATCTCGTAGTGAAATATTACCAATGTTTACATTAGACACGTGGATAAATAACATAGATATTTGTAATTTTACTGCCTGCACCTTAGATAGCATTAAAATGGCAAAAAAATCATATGACGTGAATATTTTGAAAAATACAGTTATACAAGAATTACATAATAAATACAGTGACTGGCACAAACTATATACCGATGGGTCCAAAAGTGTCAATGGATCTGGAGCTGCTTTCTATGATGCAAATGTACATAAATCTAGAAGTCTTAAAATTACAAACAGTAACATTACTATTATGTCCTTGGAGCTTGTTGCGATCTCAGAAGCACTTACACATTTAAGCGATCTTGTTACGGACAGTCGGAAGTTTGTCATTTTTACAGATAGTAGAAGCGCCCTCCAACATTTGGCTCGGTGTGCCTCTGGTGTCAGAGGCGTGCCGTTAGCCTACGATGTCCTGGCGTTACTTAATAAATTCGACAAAAAAGGGTTGCAGCTGAGATTGCAATGGGTTCCATCTCACATTGGCTTACTAGGGAATGAAAGAGCGGATCGCTTGGCAAATAATGCGTCAATTACGGGCACATCCATAAATATAATACCGTGTTATTCAGAAGTTCTACCTAGATATAAAAAAGAAAGTCACAACAAATGGAAAACATATTTTGATGAAAGATCTTGTGAAAAGGGCATATGGTACAGAACAATGCAAAGCGAACCACCTCACATTCCTTGGTTCGCCAATCTAAATTTAGATAGAAGATATTTAACAATAGCTTTTAGAATTCGATCAGGTCATATCCCGTTTAATAAATTCAACTTTTTGATGAAAAAAAACGAAAGTCCAAATTGTAATGTCTGCAGTTCCGTAGAGGATATTTATCATATTTTAGTAGATTGCCGTCGGTATGCGAACTTAAGACAAACATTACAACATCAGTTAAAAATAAACTTTGTTGATGTAGGTATTTTACAAAGTTATTTATCTGAGCCTAGCAGTAGTGAAGCAATGTACGTGTATAAATATGTTAAACACTGTACATCCTTAAGATTAGATTCTACATTGTAAGCGTAAGTTAAGTCTTAGAATAAGTTACGATGGGACTGCCATGTTCATGTATGATCAAAGTCTCTAAATAAAATAAAGATTAAAAAAAAAAAAAAAAACACTTACAATGGACTACTTGGCCTGAAAATATTGTGAACTTTCTTTCTTTCTTTCCTTCCTCAAACCCGGAGTAGGGCCCCGGGACCGCTGACCGCGGCGCCGCAGCTTAATGAAACACAGAGTCACACCCGGTCACTCTATTTAAAAATGGTTACCGCATACGCAGCGAAAACACTTTTAAAATTCCTTTTAATAGTTTTTAACTTTTACTGGATTATTTCCAGGTGTTCTCAGTCGCTTAACTTAGCTCACGAGCTTGCCTTGAAATGTTTTATTGGGATTATGTGATAAAACTCGCTTCTTCCTTGCTACGATGCCCAACTTTATTTGGCTGGGTAAAAAGGAATCTTAACTATATTTTTGTTAAAATTTGCCAGAAATGATTTTTAATACCTACCTCACGTAGTACTTTGCACAGTGCGTTTTATGAGTTTTAAACAATAATGTTTAAAAAAATGAAATTGTGACTTTTTTCTTGTATTATCTTAAGTTTACTATTAAGTGGCAAAGGCTGAGTGGATAGAATTAAATACACTGTTTATTGAACCCCGTATTACAAAGAATAGAAAACAATCTCTACAACACATAGTTCTCGAAGGAAACTAATATTGTATCGGTTTTCTAATACTTTTACGCTAACACTCTCTGTTTGAACTAATCATACTTTTTCCTCCACGGTTCAAGTAGACGGCGTCCCACGGGAACGTGGTAAAGAAATTGTGTATTGAATTGATATGTATTACCTGCTGGTACGTGCAGCGAATGGGGAATTCTACCAATATTATAGTTTTCAATTATTCTATCCAATCTACGTTCATATTTGTCTCCCAGGGTGTAGGATTGAGATTTCTATTGAGCTCGTTCGTTTTCTGTATATTTAGGTATTTTAAATTTTTGTTTTAGTTTGGAATAGTTAGGATAGTGAATAGGTCAGATTAGTCTTTTTTTTTTATGAGTGTGTAAGTACATAGATTATTGCTACTTGGGTATGTAAGTACTTATAGACCAGACTCAAGTACATGACTATCTACCCCGGCCGGGAATCTATGCCAGAGCTGTTTTGTTCCATCCAGCTGCCTTATATGTAAATAATTCATAAAATTTTCATTAATCTTCAGTAAACTAAGACTCCTCCTATTTAAAAAAGTTTTGGCACTGCATCAATGAAATTGATATCATTTATTAGCCATAGAAATGAGAAATGAACGATCGTAAAGCTGAAATACGACTAGTTAGTACAGAGCACAATGTCCGTAGCAAATCACATTCATATAAACGATGGTAACAGTTATAACCACCGGAACTAAATGAAAATTAAAATCTTGTGATCGTTATCTGAAAAAAAACGCTATAAAATTTAAGATCAATGTAAATTTCAAAGGAAGATTTTATAAATTACTTACATTCAGAAAACTGAGAAGGTATAAAATTTATCTAAAAAATAAACCTGTAGGTTTAGTATAGTCTCTAAAATTATCTTAACCAACATTATTTACTTAAAACCTTTGATACCAAATTAGGTATTTTGCTCCTAGGCATTTTGAACCAAATCTGGATTCGGACATTATGCTAGGTTCCAGTTTAACATACACCACAGTAATGTTGGGAAAGTTGGCAGCGTACGACACTGAAGCATTTTCGGTACATTCGTATAAATCTCGTGCAGATACGGGTGTAAGCTGCTTTGCTGCATTTTTGGAACTCTGTGTCGCTTTATGGCGGTGTTTAAGGGCAGTGTAGCACCACACGGCTTAAATGTTTCTCCGAATTCTTTATTTCCGATGTAAGAAAGTAGATTTTTTGTTTGATACAACGATATTATTGTTGATCTAAGATTTCGTATCATAGAGTTATCTCGTGGAACTCTTCAGATTTCATTTAGTATTTTAAGATAATAATAGTTATAGTACTGTATGCTTACCAAGTGAAATTGAAATTGAAATCGTCATTAGCCATATATTAAAATACATAAGAATTTGATGCATAAAACGTTTTGCTAACAAAGAAACAGATCACATACAGTCATACTCAGATGTTACTATGCTGAGTATATCGTACGTACTAGTTAACAAAACCACTTGAGATTTATTATTTGACCATTTTTTTTCTTTCTTTTATTATTAGTTTATTTACATTTATTTATTTAACTAAAAACTTAGTGGGTGCTTTTCCCTTTTCATAGTTTACACTGTGACCTATTTCATATTAAAGTACTTATTTTTACGGTTATCAGATCGCGTGAGGCAAACGTATAATTTTTTACCATTTAACAGTAAAAATATGGGTTTTAACTGTGTCCACGAAGTTTTTGCGACAAAGAATACCCTTTTATTACATTAATTTGTGAAAACACAGATTTTAAAACGTTCCTCAGTAAATGTATTTGTTTTAGTCTTCATACTTATACTTACATACTTGTTACATAATTTATATAATATGATGTCGTACCAATAAAAAAACTGTAGGAAGCTTATTTTTATCGTTCTGACATACCTACCTGCATGACTGTCTTTATTTAAATTCTTAGTATAACTTTTGTATGGGGCACTAAAGAGTAAAAAATTCGTGACGAAACCATGTTTCTATTCAATCCACCACGTACCTACACAGCTGAAACAGAACAAAAGCAGGTAAGCAGGTTCGCTCGTAAAGCATGGTCACTTCACTTAAACAAACTTTGTGTACTAATTTTTAGCGACAAGGGTGACTGTGAGACCTCAGGGTACTGTTGAGTTCATTTATTTAGGTACTTATTTATGTATTGTTTCATTTCACTGAATAGAAAAGTAATTATGTAAAATCAAGTGATCTTAATGCTAAAAGCATTTTCTACCAATCAACCTGCAGGAGGTAAAGTGTATGGGTGTATAAAAAGTAAAAATAAAAGAAATAATTAGGATCACTCAACGTTTTTAGCTTCTTCTCTATAGCGTGTCGGTGATAACACGAAAGTTTTACTACGGTTTATCACAGTTTTCAGTCGCATACTGCCTAGAAGTAGAGAGTGTTGCAAAAGTGGTATAGTAAACCGAAAGGGACTCAGGAGAAAATTCTAAAAATTACTCAAAAATCAGAAAAACAAAAAGCTACTTCCGCTATTATCCTACCAAATTCCCGCGTCATTCCAGCTACTACACGCCAGAGTGACATTAAAGATTCAAATTGATTTGCTGAGTACCCCCACTGGGGTCTTGCCAACTCTGGCAATTGTTTTACCTCAATGAGTCTTTTGTCCACTTCACAAACAAAAGTAGCTGGCGTCGGCCCGCGGCCCACAAATTAAATTTACAACAAACCGTGCTTTGAAATCGGAACACACGAGTGGAGGAGAGCCGTTGATTAAGTCAGTAGATAAGGGGGGAAGGGGGGTCCAAAATTGGAGCCAAGACGAGATCCACTTGACGGTTTTATTTAGATGTTGTCAAGTACTTCCTTAGCCTCGTCTGCTGTTTTGGGTAAATACTCTGATTATAATTTAGATGATTAATATTTTTTGGGTTCCATCGCGCCAATCAAAACGGATTATTTTTATAATGCTTGAAAACCTAGGTCATAGTGCAAAACGCAAGGTTGTGTCTCTATACAGAGGGCATATTTGGAAATATAAAATTTGTGTTCTCACTGTTCCATATGCAGACTGTTTGAAGTGCAAATTGTGATTTGGTCGAGCTGCATCATACGAGTCGCTTGTTAGACCATCGAACTGTGTTACTGACTAACCGTTAATAATTGTGGACACTTATTATATCATCATCAGCCCGTATTCAGCCACTGCTGAATATGCCTCTACCAAGAGTGGTACAACACTCTCACTTCAGCCTTCCTCAGTCAGGCACTACCTTACTACATCAACTAATCAATTTATTTATTTCTTTATTGTAATCTTACAGAGAATTCCATAACATAGGTCTTCCATTTGGAGCATTCAAAACCATTTATTAACCACATAAAACACGCTACCATTATTTTAACTCCTATCTAATATTTAATTTACACATATCTGGGTACTTAACTAAATTCAATATCTTCCAAAATACCCATCGCACGAAACATAAGCCAATAATTTTAGCGCAACATCTTACTTGCCATGCAAGAAGCGTGCATACGATTTTATTTTTTAGTACATGTGTAATAGTACAAGTTGATAGTGAGTGGCTTCAGCAAACGTGCGGCGGATGCCTTGTTAAGGCGCTACGTGAAAGAAAATCTAAGGTTTTACTACAGTCTTATGTAAAGAATAAGATTAAAAAACATTTATTTTATTTGACACACTGACAACACCAAAAAATATAAGAAACAATAAAATGCAAAATAAAGAATCAAAATAAAGGTTGCTATTCAGAGCGTCACCAAGCCACCAGCTCAGCATGTGCTGTAGACAATAAGGTCACCACATGTGGCAGATGTCAAATACGTATTTCGAGGGGTTAGTTTCTTTTACGTCGTTGTTAAATCTGGAAGCTGTAAAACTCTTAATTCTTCAATTCACCAAAAATGAATAATAAATTAAATTCATTATTTAAGTATATTCAGTATAACTTGATCGAATCAAGTAAATAATGCATCTGCATCAGATGAAGAAAAACTTATGAAGTACTTCTCCTTAACGCTGCATGTGAATAGCGCCGCCACGTGCCCAGACTCGGAGTAGGGCCCCGGCGCGATGCGATGTGTTTAATAGGGCGCCATAAATTGAATATGCACATTAGCATGCGAGTCGACTCAGAATAGACCGGGGGGTTACTCTGGCTTACGGAAAACGAAGTTTCGGACTTTTGCTGCGCTAACCAACACTCTATCTCGTTGCATTAAACATACCGATTGTATAACAGCTCTTGTGGCTGCGTTATTTGTTAAGCTAGAAAAACCTTCTGGGGGTATTTTTCCGTCTGTTCGGTGGCTGTGAATTAATTATGACTCGTGTTTCTTGTTATTGAATGTTCTCGTTATAACTTTCATATCTATGGAGTTTATTTTATTTTCAGACCCGGATGATATTTTACTTTATTAATGGCGACTGATCTCAGTGATCTCAGTCAGAGATCCGTTATTAAATGGGGATTATGAAATACAAATCCTGATATTCTCAGAAAAGTGCTATATTTAATTCATCCTTTACAGCTTTGTAAACAAAATGCTAGTTTTTAATAAAACAATGTTATTGCCATACCTACTGCCTTTTCACTCAGTTCTCTCTCCGGCTACACATAAAAGACTTTTTAGGTCTTCAGTATAATATAAAGTTTTTTCATAGGACCCATAATAATTATTTCTATTAACTTCACTAAATTCTAAAAGGCTGTTCCAATATAAAATGTTGGCTATCAGGAATTAGTAATCTATTTCGTTGGCCGTCGCGTGTTGCTCAGAACAAGTTAATTTAGGTCCGGGTCTCCTATTTACTCCGTAGGTCGCGTCAAGTGTCACCGCCGTAGGCCGCGTCACGATGCTCACTACATCTACGCGCCAACGTCGGCGTGTGAGGGAAACCGCATCAGTACATTTCTATAGTGAGCATCGTGACGCGGCCTACGGCGTGACGCTTGACGCGACCTACGGAGTAAATAGGAGACCCGGGCCTTAGTTTGCCAGCAGACGGCAGCCGGCAGGCGTGAGGCGTTATTGATTTCAGAACGGACCTCGAGTCTTGACTCTTGACAGACACTTTTGTAACGTAAATCGATAGTTTGGTCAAGAAAAATGTTTGAACATGGAACATGCAGCCCGTCTATAAAGTCATGATAATAAAGAGAGCGATTTCGCATAGTCTTTTCATTATTGTTATTTACATAACGTTTACATCAAAACATGTAAAAATCCATTTCCTTTTTCACGACCATATACTCATAGTACTCACTTATTTACAAATACTTTAATTTAATGGCTACTGCAATTCCTACCAAACTTGAATATTTTTTATAGTTATACTGTTGAATGATGAATATAGGTAAATCATGCAAAGTTGGACAATCAACAAAAAAATGGCCAGATACTCCACTAGCATCTTGGGCTTTACTACAAGCATTGTCGTCTTTTGTTTTTTACATTCCATGTTCTCACAAAGCAGTTACATTAAAACACAAAGCTAGACCGTAAAAACAAAACGAGCTGAAAACCTAAAAAGTCTCGGCCACATTTATCTTAGCGAGAAACAAATTCAAGGGAAACTTTTTATCTCGTAAAAGTCTATAAGATTAAGCCCGTACATAAATACGGTAATTGGGCACAAACTGCGAAAACCGCGATAAAACCTAGTTGTAGATAAATCTTAATGTCCCCCGCCCACTGTAGCCAGCTCCCTAATGATAAATAATAAAAGTCAGCCAGTATCTTTTAATTACCAACATTTTTATGTCTTAATTTCCCCCGAAGGATCGTTTCACTGGATATTCGTTTATATTTTAATATGATTTTTAATTAAAAATAAGAATGCATATTTTAAAAGTGCCTAGATAAAGTGCAAGGTAATATTGTGGCCCTTTTGGACACAAAATATTGGCTATTTTTGTATAATGGTTAAAACCCCCAATAATAATTACGTTACAATTAAGAACGGATTTACTTGTCTAAGTAGATGGCTGAAGTAATCTGGATAGCACAGGCCTACAAAACAACACGGTAGGGTATGGTAGGATAGGGCCGGGTAGGGTAGCGAAGCAATAGCAAATACTAGAGAGGACACCGTTTAATTTAAATGTATAGGTAACAAGGAAGTTCGCGCGCAAAAACTAGTTTTGTAATAAAATATTCGCCGCGTTTGAATATTGCAGCATTTCTTGTTAAGTTTTATTGCGAAGATAGTGTTTACACGCCGCTGGAACACTGCAGAACATTCTAGATCAATCTGGCAAGTTTTGTTGAGCGTCTCCGAACCGGGACCGTAATATCCGGTAACAGATAAACAATCTAAGCGACACACCGAGCACCCAGCGCAGGCCGCTTGTGCATTTGTGTATGTACATGAAGCTCAGAATAATACTGGCCTGGATCTATGTGATGCTGAAGAAAAATTAGCAATTGATTATGGTACATTCTGAATTGGAGACTAATAAATTAAGAATGTTTTTAGTATAAATATTTAGAATATCGCTAATTACTTTTTAAACGTTTAATCGTTTTGATTGGTCGTTGGGTTTCCAGAATAGATGAAGTGTGACTCCAATCCACTCGCCACGGCCGCAATCGAACGCAAAAAAACGATGTTCAACCTTTTTTTATTAAAAACTCTTTGTTAGGCGCAGAATATTGATGCTGGCTGGTGTTTACTCTGCGGCTGTGTGATTGGACACGTTTAGGTGGAAGGGAATAGAAAAAAAAATACGTGTGCTGGTGTGTGTAAATTAGGTTGTCATTCTACGCACGGAGGATTAAGGATACTTTACTTTTTTCGATATAAGTGGGCTTGATTGAAAACAATATTACTGCATGTCATTATTAACCTACTTAATTACTGTTTAACTTGACGTCTGTTGTAAAACCAGCAGTGAATCAGTCCGATCGTCACACTAAACATATTCCGTATTCACTTTCAAACGACTTTACCAAACGAAAGCCGAAGGTACGTATATAAAACTTTATACCCCACACTTTCAGGCTTTCAGACTGGTTGACCCAGGAGACGGACGCGAAAAATACCTTTTGTAAGAATAGAATCGTGATAGCTCGCTCCCTCAACGGAATTTGCCGATATTTTTAAAGAAAATAAGTGACAACATCGAAATGCTTTTAAAACAAAAAGGTAAACAGGACGACTGAGTACACCTCTACATAGGCACCGAGTTTCTTCCTCCCTAGTATTAGTTTCATCACGACCCATTACGTCCCCACTGCTGGGGCACGGGTCTCCTTCCAATGAAGGAAGGGTTTAGGCCTAGTCCACCACGCTGGCCAAGTGCGGGTTGGTGGACCCCAACACAAGCAAGCTTGTGCTGAGAGAGTTGTCGGGTAAGTGGGCAACCCGACTGTCAGATGTTTTCAAGCTGCCCGAAGGCCTCTGACTAGGCTTAACGACTGCTGCCGAAGCAGCAACCGGGACCCACGGCTTAACGTGCCGTCCGAAGCACGGAAGCGTCCAGAAAAGCACCACTTGAAATTGGTCACCCATCCAATGACTGACCGTGTCAGTTGTTGCTTAACCTCAGCGATCAGTTACGATCACTGAGGCCCGCTCGACTACAGACGCTTCGTATTAGTTTAACCGTATTTATTTGTCTGTCTCGTCTTGGCTCGCTGGAATCGCAACATAGAAGTCGGGGATGAATCACAAAGGTGCAGGATCGGTGCAAGTATTTTTCCTCGTAATTCTTGTAAAATAAAAACTGTTGTCTGTGGATCAGGGTTTCCGGAGGTATTTGTAGTAGTCGGCTCAAAGGGAAAGCGTGCAGTGAACACGGAAATTCTTGAAAAAAGAATTCTGATTAAAATATCAAAGCCTGCGATTTGCATTGAGTGAAATATGATAATTCAGTTTCCTCTAGGCTTCTCTGCTTGTTCGGTTTAAAATGTTCCCTTACCATTCATTGGCGCAATTAATGTGAAATAAGACGTACTTATGCATTTGTTTTAACTAGATTTGGATATTAAATTTATCGGCACCAGTAAAAAGTTTTTACAATTTAGTCTTCAAGTCTAATTTCATGAATTGAAGTTTTTAAGAAAATCATTGATTTAGCTGACCAGATTATCCACCTAGGTATCCTTCCCATGGGGGTCATGCATAATGAAACCTTCCTGTATCCACCATTAACCTCCTCGTGTCTCTACGAAACATTCTTCAATAAGTAAGGCAATAAATAAATTCTCAACCCACACTGCACCGGGGCCCGCGGGTCACATTATCTCTAGTTCGACGGATCATTGAGGGCACTTAGGGGCCATTATTTATTATTTTGTCACCTCTGCCTCTGCTGTGGAGTACTTGAGGTAACTCGGCGAATACATTCTTGTTTACGACTGCTTGGAGACTGAATGGTATGCTGTCTTGGAGCTCTTTCGTTTCTTGTTTGGTCACCGTATTCTGTACTTACAGGTTATAGAAAAAAATGCTAGTTACTCAATAAGTACCTACCTATATCATTTTTTATAATTAATTGAAGGTCTCTACAGTCTCTGACGCGATTTAAAAAATAGCTCTAGCGGTGATGTGAAAAAGCGTATATGCGATTTAATGTCTCAGTATTTATTTTATGATATTGATGCATTGTATACTTTGAACGTTATTTAGATTTTATTTACTCATGAAGCACTTTTCCCAAACACGTATAAGATTAACCTAGAAAATGATAGTAAAACGACAGTAAACTGCATTTGGAAATGGGCGTGCCTACGAGGTTTTTAAGAATAAAACCAACCACGAGATAGAGAAAACTATAAAAACAGCAATAAGAACAAGCAAATATCCGTAAAACATTTATTTTTCTCAATAACAGGCAGCGTCTCACCTGGTCCCATTTAAGTTTTATTTAGCGAAATAAAAGGTGACTTTTACACAAGGAGTCCCCACGGCGGACTATTCTGGAGAGTATAGCAATCGAAATGCAATTTTTAATTAGTTGATGAATCGAAAATCTCTTCAGTAAATTTTACGCACGTCGTCCTAGTTAGTATTGGAGAATACGACAAAACAGCTGTCTCAAGATTCAGTTTTTCTATAAATATTCTAGTTTCGACATTCACATAGAGATGAAAGGTATTACAAACCGTAATAATGCAAAAAATGTAGTCAAAATGTATCCCTTTTCATTACTACTTATGAATTCTGCGTAATGCATATCAAATTGCATCAATTGGTTGCCGTTCAATGATTTTTACGCTCTGTAACTCGAATATCACAATGCCATCAGCGGTTGTCCGTAATACGGCTGCGGTAAGTTTGCAATGTCGTTATCGGTAACACGTGTAGAATGGGATATTACTGGCGGCGGAACGAGGTGCGAGGTGATACCGCAGACATAAAAGTATTTCTTTAACTTCTTAACGACGAAACCTTTGGCAATGTCCCGTAAATGTACGTATACAGAGTGCAATGAAAGGGGGTAAATTTCCAAAAGTTGTAGAACTTGTTCAGAATGACCACTCTGATTCACTCCCTTCCGGCTTAGGTAGGTACTATGCACCTGTCTTATACGCAAACTGAATCCAAGACGAGAAAATTTCATTTGTATGGCGGCTCATCTTTAACTGCTGGGAATAACTTAACATTTACAAACAACGCCATAAAGTTTCTTTCTATGACATACTTACTACTGGTAAAAAGGCCCTATATACTGAGCTCCTCTGTTTCCACCCTTATTGGTTCTTCAGCAGAGATGATTGCAGGCCGTAGGCCAAAACCACGCAGCTCTCCTAGTAGTGGCTCTACGACTATAGTTTTGTGGCAATTTTTGCGATTAGTTTTTCAGGCAAAAGGCGTTTGAAAGCTATAGTACAATGATACCATGGTGAATTAAAACATACTGAATGTATTGGTTGTATTTATAAATAATACAAAAACAATAATAGCTACTCAATTAACCCCCATTATGGACGCGTGTGATATCCGCCTCGTGTTCACATGAGAACAGGAGTCCTGCATTTAGCCGCGCTAATGCGACGCGCGACGGACACAGCATTCATAAATATCAATTAATACCTGCTCAGCACCACTATTCTGTGACATTAGGGTGGTTACTAACCAGCGCTGGAGCCTTATTCAGGAGTTATGTGACGCTGAAGAAAAGGGGTCTGTTTGTGATTCAGTTCTGACTTCCTCTATGGCGATTAGAAAGATGTTTGTGTACATAAATTTACTTGAGGGTAAACCTTTGTTGAGAAAACAAATTAACTTCAGATTGACACTAGAATGGAAAGAAAAAATCCAATTTTCATTAAATTGCTACGTGTATAGGTGTAATACCTACTAGATATTATTATCATTAGTCACCAAACTAACAACAATACAACAAACAAATCGTGCTGTAAAAGTTATTTGATAAATAAATATACTTTCACTACTTTGTTTTAAATACAAAAGTATGGTGTAGTCCAAGCAGTTACAGTACAGTACAGTTACAGTAGCTCTCTAAGATAAACGCCATTAGGTATGCAATGAGCATGACATGGGTCGAAAAAAAATCATAAATGTTTATTATAAGTATGTAGTAAATATTATTATACACTCACGGGCAATGAAAAAGTTCCACTCACAAAATGGCGAAGACAAACAATCCTAATTTTTTCAAACATTTCATTTTAAATTTGAACAAAATACTACCGTTTTTAGTTGGTAATATTCTGATGCTCTGTTAAATGTAATCCAATGTTGCAGAAGGCGTCATTAAGCTAGGCTTTTCCGTTTAGGAGTAATTTGGTACATTTCTCAGTGGAACCTTTTCATTGCCCGTAAGTGTAGTAAGTAAATAAATATCTACGTATTTTAACTAGGGACGTAGTTTAAATTTAATAGAATGTATCTGGGTACATCACCTTGCATCATTTGTAACGAAACATCATTTATATTGCTTTGATTGTAAAATATTTATCATTTAGATCAGGATGAAAATATCGCTACCACCCTGGTCCTCTCGAAATTTCAATGCGTACCTAGCTAATAAAGCCGTTAATAAAAAATGTACCAAAGCTTTGTCTTTCATATTTGCATTCTCTATGCAAATATGAAATGCAAAACTTATAAAACTATGCACCATTTATTTACCGTTTAGGTATTCCATTTTGTAATTGTGATTATTATTTTTGCGTATTTCAAAAGTTGTAAAAACAAAGTTTTTCATATTGACCCACCAATTTTTCAAACAGCCTGTATAAAAAACATTGCTAAAAATTGTCTCACTCAGTGCCAGCTATATTAGTCGTATCTATCTGAGAAGCAATTAGCGTGAATGCAGCGGGCCCAGTCAGAGCCGAGTGATGGCAGGGATGACTCATCGTTGAATACGGAAGTTCCGTCACGTTATATTATTTTACAGATAAAGATAAAATATAGGTACCGTGTAAATGAGAAAATAAATAGCACGAACGGTCTCATTAGGTACAGAAATAGTAGTACTAGAAATAATCATTCACCCAACCAAAATAAAGGTGTAGTATCTACCATAAAATTGTTAAATTGATAATTTTCATTGCAATCACGTTTCATTTTTAAACCCGTATTATGTATTTAGGAGATGTTTTTTATTATATTAGTTACTTTTACAACATAGTAGAAAGCAGAAGCAAAACCTCTGGTTCCGTACCAACCAGCATGGATCCACTGAAAGCCAGTTTCTCTGTAATAACGAGATAGGTTGGTATATCGGCCACGCTATTCAGGGAAACGCAACGATAGTGAATTTGTACGTAGGAACCTGTTATGTGTTCAACTTCATCATGTCGCCTTGGTCGCATAGAGGGAGTATCCTCGAGTGACGTATCTACTGAACTTTATAAATAAAAACGTCTGGCGCGCCGTGATTGGCAGTCAGAGATTGAAAACTAATCTGGCTGGCTAATCCTTTCAACACGGTGAAAGACGACTAGTACTACTCCAGCTCACCACGCGCGTTTTGTAATATTTTTAGCACATTACCTTGATAGCATCAAGCATGTTACAGTTTGAGTCTTGGCAACAAAGTATCAGAAATTCACTATTGGTTTAGAATCGCTGCAGTAACCTAAATACGAGTCCAGGAGTTCTTCCTTCGCAGGGCTTCGTAGCTGCAGGATGACCTTTTAATTAACTCCTGTCCTGGCCCGAGTGTGTCTGTGTACGCTCCTATGTGTGAGTGTGTGTGTATGTGTGTGTGCGCTGTGACGTTCTTGAATAGCTTTGTCCAGCAAGTCTTTACGAGGCCACCGCTCTTTGCCGTGTAATGAAATAGTCGGTCAGATTTAGGGTGTAATTTTGCGCCACGCTGTTTCAGTATCTCATGTAATTTATTTGTAATTATAACTACGTATTTTATTTATTAGTTGGTATATAATTATCACAAATTGTTTGTTCATGAATTAAACTGTTCGTTACAAGGAGAACCAGTTGTAAGTTAAATATCTGATGTTTAAGTTAAGTAATCTCATATATCTTGTAAGAGCGATGCCACACGGGCGTTGTATGTGCGTTGCGGTGTCAGTGTTGTCACTGCGTCGACTGGGTGGTCACTATAGTTTACGAAACAGGAACAAATAAGAGTTAATCATCACTCAACCGATACATTTCATAGGATGATAGAATTCAAATTCGAATATTTTTATTGCAATTGATTATGATGTAGAGTCGTGGTTAGCACGGCAATAGCGCTCCTAAACGTAGTTTTTCCTTTAACTTATTTTTCTCTACAAAGATACCTACTTACTTTGTTATATTTAAAATTCAGCAAAATGTTAATTTTATTCCTCTTTTTACGGCTCCCATGGAAAGCAGTAAACCCATGATTCGGTACACCTGATTCAAACCCACTTTTATATACCCTCGAGTTCTTACAGAGTGGTGGGGCCATTAAATTTATATGTTCTGTTTGTAATGTGGCGAAAAACAAGCGTAGTCGATGATGGCGGGAGCATCGATTCCTCTCGTAAAACCGAACATAAATGTATTCGCCGAATCGAACAAGTGCTGGTTGGTTGACGAAGAGCCAGTTTGTTTTGGATGTCCCATTAAATTTAATTTTGATCATAGCATAAATAGTACTTATACTATTTGTAATTAAAAGTAAACACCCTCTTCTGAATGAGTATAAGATAATTTATTTGACTATCGTTATGAATTAATTACTTATACTTAGAACGCACTTATGGAACGTCAATGGCAGGTGGAACTTTTTCCTTGCTCGTGAGTGTATTGGTAGTACTACTTACTAATAAATGATTCATATTTCTAATTAAGTACTTACTTAGGTAGTTAACCCAGAGAACAATCGTTTTCAAAACTAGCCGAACAAAGTTTGGGCTCAGCTAGAGATTGGTATTGAATTTCCCCCCGGACCTCTGTGATTGTGAGCTGCCGAGTCGCGCCTACATTATGCCTGCAGTGGTTGTTTCCACGTGCAAATGTCTATTGTCATTGGCGCGTTGTCGCTGGAACCTAGAACATACATAAGTACACCTACATGTGGTCTATTTACTATTTTCTGGTAAAGGTGCATGCTCATTATTTCGTCACGCCGCGCCGCTGCCCGACGTACTCTACTGACTCATTGATGTTGGACTCAATAAAAAAACAAATGCAAGGGTACGTTTGTATGCTGTTAAAGCGATAAGTATGAGCTCACTGTGTTACTGCCAAATAGTCAACTTGGATACGTCTTGACTTTGCTTTGGTTTTGTCATAGTAAAGTACCCAAGCAACAATGTCCACGTAGAGCTTTTCCATCTGAAATACAGGAAAAACTTTGTTATATCTCTGTTGATCAAATTTACCATAATATAATGTATTCTGAATAAACATTATTATTATTTATCCATATATTCTCACTATTCCCACATCAGAGTGCGCGGGCGGCGCTTCCGGCAACGTTTTACGACGCAGCGACAATGTTAACGAGCGCGCAGTAAACACGTCGCGACGCAAACGACCGTCGCCGCGACGCACGTGCCTTATTCATTACCGGATTTGTGCATGATCGTGATACCAGTGTCGGTATCGAACCGGTAATATTTGGCGCGAACTCTGCACCGACTTTTTCAGTAAGCGACAACCTGGACTTGCATATAGAAAATTAATATAGAGAAGGCGCGCCTCTTCGTCGCCGCCGCTGCGACGCCGCGACGCCGCCACCGCCTTAACTCTTGTGCAGTGAGCAGAGCGACTAAGGTTACAGCAGTGTTATTTAGATTCCTATCTAATTATAGGTATATATCGACATTCAAAGACAGGTCCATATAAATAATTGAAATACCTCATATTGTCCGCCATTCTATTTGCACCTTAATTACTCTTTATTATACTGTGGCTGAGTCCTGTGACAGAAATTGATGTTAATGAAATACATATACCATCACTGAAAACCGCATCAAAGTCGGGTTTGTAGTTTTCGAGATTAATGGCAACATTATAAATGGTTTGCACAAACAAACAATCACTCACCCCAAAAGTGTGTACGTATAGGGTTATTGGTAAGTAGACCTGATCCTTTCAGGAGGTGATAGAGGAAGGCATTTCCAGTCGATTATACCCTATAATGCATTATCCGAAACTTAACCATTTCTAAGATATTTAATATTTGAAGATTTTTTGAATTTTTCCTAAATTTCATGTTTAAAACTAAAAATAAAAAAGCTAGCCATATTTCAATACTTTTTTTGTTTGTTTTGCATTAGTAACATCTTAATAAACTTATTAAAATAATCAAATGTGCATTATTCGACTTAAATTAGACACAATACCTCAAAATAGATAAACATTTAAAAAAAATTATTCAAAACCTTAAAACAAATAAGTTAAATTAAAAAAGAATTTCATATAACAATTTTTTGTGCACTTCAGCTTCAAAACATTGTCAACTTATAGGCTTTTAAATGAGATATTTCAATATCAAATCGATTTAGGTATCACCAAGATATGGCCAAAACAATCAGAGAAGGTGGACAAAATTCAACAGAAAAACTAACAAAATTAGCGCAATTTAAAGGTAAAAAGTGTGATGATGGTTTTCAGTCCTGTTCACTTTAGTATGGAAACCCCTGTTGAGTTTTCAACGCCTTCTCTGATCTGATCTGAAGTGCACAAAAAATTGTTATATGAAATTCTTTTTTAATTTAACTTATTTTGTTTTTAGGTTTTGAATATTTTTAAAAAATGTTTATCTATTTTGAGGTATTGTGTCTAATTTAAGTCGAATAATGCACATTCGATTATTTTAATTAGTTTATTAAGATGTTACTAATGCAAAACAAACAAAAAAAGTATTGAAATATGGCTTTTTTTTCGGTATTAAACATGAAATTTTGGCAATAATTCTTTAAATATTAAAAATCTTAGAAATGGTTAAGTTTCGGATAATTCATTATAGGGTATAATCGACTGGAAATGCCTTCCTCTATCACCTCCTGAAAGGATCAGGTCTACTTGCAAATAACCCTGTATATCCATACATCGTATATCCATACATAGTGTACTCGTGGATATACTGTACTAGTGCACGATCCTAAGATACTAACTCTTACGGTTAAAAATAGCCTATATCCATAAAATTTATCGACAAACGAATCGAGTATCGAACCGAATGTGCCGCGATTCTACATGTAGCGTGGGAATCCAAATAAGGTCAGTAAAAAAACACGCTTTTTTACTCATCTATAGAAAGGTAGGTACTAACGTAAAAAAAAAAACATGTTCAGTTGGTTTATAATCAGTGTACTAATAACATTTAAATATATTTATGTATTAGGTCTATACCAACATTTTGTTTGAGAATATTTGATTGAGCAAACCAAAACTAAATCAAATCACGAATACGTATGTTTGCCGATTGAAATGAAATAATATTTGGAAATTATGAATAACTTACAGCAAAGTAGAAATAAAACTTTGTCTGATATTTTATAAGTACCTATAGTTAAAGATGGTGTGATTAGGTCACGATTTAGTACCTATATACATGTTTCTAAATAATGGATTTCTACTAAAAAAAAAGTTTTCTTTCTACACTTATTTGCCAGGTTGTACTTAAGTTGTAAGTTTTTGGACTCATTCAAACTGTGTCCTGAACTAGTTAAACTTGCGTGAATGTTTGTCCAACTTGCAGGTGGGAGGTTGGTATGCAAAGGTGCTTCAGCCTCATTAGAATAAGGCCTTCGTCCACCCAACCACTGAAGTGGTTGAAATCATAGGGTATTTTCAAGTGCAAAAGTCGAAGAACAAATTTTCAAAACATCGCGATGAAATATAAAACTATCACTCTCTGTGTATTACTAAAACATAAAGATACAAAAATGGTCAGTAAAAAAAAATCTGTACCGTTAGAATAACTTCTTTAGTATTTTGGACACTTAATATGTACTAAGTATATTTCAGAAAGTACAATAATTATTATTGACATGTTTCCAGGAGTTCACTGATAAAATATACGATATATTGTATACAATAGCTATAAAAAGCAACTTAATTAAATTCGACTTGACAAATCTTCTGCTCTATCAGGCGATTCAAGCGGAGTTTCTAAACATTTCCAAATAAATCGCTTTCCGATGTTATCTTTAAATAAGTCCCTGTAAGCGGATGAGCGAAACTTTGAGAGTTAAACAAAGTTCGCGATAGCATTGCGATGTTGCCAGAATAAGTCTCTGATAAGCCACGGATCACATGCAATGTGTCTGTGCATACAACTACATATTAACAAATACGTTAACCTCTGAAGAAAAACCCCCTGGTTTGCCATTATTTTTATGGGCCCTTGATCTCTTAGGTTTGGAAAAAAAACTGTAATTATGATACCTTCGATGACCAAGTGTCATTTTAGTAACTGTATGTACACATTCTACAATCTGGGGCCAATAAACCTGACCTACCTCGGAGTGATAAGGATATCTAAGACGGGTCAGATATCTTTTCACCAGACTGTACAAGGTTTGGTCTCCCCTTTTGGCTTTCAATAGGTAATATTTCTGTAACACCCTGTACAATGCTCCCTCAGCAATTAGGTTTAATTTGTACCTGTGTAGGAGTGCAACAGAATAGATGGCGCCTCCTCGCAGCCGTCGCGTCGCGGCTTCAGACTCCTAGTGGTCTAATCTGGCTGTTTCATCTTATCTGAAATCCTTTTCTCTTTTATATCATACCTTTTAAATAATTGACACGCTAAGAAGAAGAAAAGTAATGTTTGACATATTAAGGGCCACTTGCACCAACATATTTATTACATCTAGGGCAAATTGCACTTTGACACTAAATCTAGATTCTAAACTTTGGTGCAAGTGGCCCTAGATTTATAATTAAGCATATGATTATGCTAATATTATTAAAGCGGATTGAAAGAGGAAAGGTTTCTGTGGATCTTCTTCTTATTTTTTTTTTATTTATTTATTTATTCTTCATTGCACAATATACAAAAGTAATTATGTACAATTAGGTGGATTTAATGCTATCTTATCGTGTCGGGGACAAACACAAGAGGTACACCAGGTTTTGTCACCGTGGGAGCTGGATTTGCCAGTCAGATATGCGTCAGCTAATTGCCCCAGGTCCACCGGACGTACGGTGGCCTGCGCCTAAAAGTATACAGGCGGAGTTTTTGAAATAGCGATCCCTGATGATGAAGGGACCAGCTACATCTGTTGTAAATCCGGGGACGTGTTGTGTGTGATGTGTGTAGCAGTGGTGTTTATGTAAATGTGCTTGAGCAGCATGTGAGCTTGAGATCGCTATTTTAAAAACTCCGCCTGTATACTTTTAGGCGCAGGCCACCGTACGTGCCTATACTCTCACGAGCAATGGAAAAGTTTTCTGACAATATGGAATTTCAATGGCTGGTGGCACTTTTTCATTGCACTTGAGTGCATAAGAAACAGGTGATACGCCATTCAAGGAGGCTCCTTTTGTATAAGTGCTCCAGTCTTCAGTGTGGATGAAACAGCCAGATTAGACCAGCTGGTCTAATGAGCGGGAGGGGCGAGACGGATGAGCGCCGAATGCCGCTGCAGCAGTACAGGAGCTAGATAATTCTTTATTGCACACAAACACAGAAATTACAATAGAATATGCACAACATAGTCGGTACAAATGGCGGCCTTACTACTAAGAGTAATTTCTTCCAGACTACCCCGGAGGAGAGAAATTATACAAAAGAAAAGGAAAAAAAAACAACTATACAAAATGATACCTAATCTATACCTAGTAATAGGTAATATAAACTAGGTACATAAAACATACTTATATACTTAAATATATACATAGCTATATACAGACATGCTAGATGCAAGAACTGGTGATTTAGGTGATAGATAGATAACTCTATATTGCACAAACTTATAAATTATAACCAGGAGATATAAAAATATATTATTACTAAAAGTAATCTCTCCTGGGCTACCTCAACCGATAAGAAAAAATAATAATTTCCTACAACTACATACCTTTAAAACTTTACTAGGTGATTGTTGATTTGCAGTACAATAATAAGTATGAATGAGTACAATTTAATCAGGGTACACATTCACAATCTATATTCCTTAAACTTTAAATATCTTCAAACGTAATTTACCTACTAGCAAAGTATTCAAGTATTTCAGCTCCCGGTCTACAATAAAAGAGCAGTTACGTGGACATTACTTATCGGCCGAACCGCCATTACACTACCGACACCGTTTAGACCGCGCGTACACTTCCGACCGTTGTCCGATTATCCGATCCGATAACACCGGTGTCTGTATTCATGAGACAAATACAGCCTGTAAAGGAAATAGACTGTGTAAAAAATGAATAAGTAGTTTTTGATTGATATTCGATCAAGGTATCAGTGTCGTTATGATTTTTCTTCCTCTAATCTCTGCCAAAATCTCAGTAACAATAATTTTAAATCACATTTAGTTTTTTTAGTGGCGGTACCTAGTTGATTAACTTTCTTTGGCTCTTAAAAATCATTACAAAATAATGCTATTATTCTATGTAAGTATAAGCCATTCTCACCGATACACAAAAATAAGTAATTTGTTCATGCAGATCGCTTGCATACGGCTTACCTTAACTGCGCGTCGCCGCAGCTAGCGTGAAGCGATGCTATTGCGATACGGTCGCGATTCCATTGCGACACCGTCGTTTGTACACTCGCCGTTATTAATGACTGTGGCGATATGCGAGCATGCCTCCGTGCGAATGTGGAGCGTTGTGTACCAACTTCTAATTCATTGTCTAATTCTAGACCTTGGTAAAGGCGCGAATTGTTAATTTAACTTTAGCTTAAACATGATATAGGTAAATTATATACCCTCACGAGCAATGCAATAATTGTAATGGCAGGTGGAACTCTTTCATAAACCTCATTTTAGAAAGCCGTTTTTGAACGAGTTCAATGCATTTAGGGTACACATCTAGAATGTAGATGTGCAGGTTTCCTCACGATGTTTTCCTTCACCGTAAGAGTAAGTGGTATATTTGTACTGAAATTCCTGATTTCTAAAGAATTTATTAGTATACAGGATTCGAACCCACGGTCTAATGAATGAGAGCTGAGACCTTATCTTAATATTATGAAAAATGTAATGATTTCTCATGACGCCGTCGCACGTACTCTAAATTACACAGGTTAAGTCTAGAGCACCTACTCTAGAGTACTCTAGAGTGGCTGCAAGCTGCGAGGTGACGTCATAATAATATGACGACGTCATTTCTCGTGACAATTGCTTTTTGGTGCCCTCTCCTACGAGTGGGAGTTAATGAAGTGTTGTCAAGTGCAATTAACAACACACAGCCTTCTGTACACTTCATTAAGCATTATGTCGCATAAGTACTAAGCCAAAAGCGTAAGGTGGTCATTCTGAACAACTACGTTTTTGAAGTTCGTGAAAGTCACAAACTAAAGAGCTGTAATAGTGACTAGTGGGGAGGCAATGGTGCGACATCTGAAATTGAATATGATTTAATAATATCACCTTGGCTTGGGTCTAACTACTAAGTACCTAAGCACAATTTATTTATATTTGTGTTGTAATTTACATATTTTTTGTCAACATTGTAAGCAGATCCAAATGAAAAAAATAAGCCTTATTATTTGCTGAATAAAAAAGTAGAAATAATTACGTTCTCTGTCAACAAATCTAAACGAGAACTTTCAAGAATACAATAATGAAAATTTCAGAATCTTATTCCAATTTTATTTCTCTACCGTGCCGGTCAATTATACAGGGTTTCATTTTACTTTGTGTGTAAAATTTCTTGTGCATAATAAAATGTCTCTAAAGGAGGTACGCAACCTAATTACGAAGCACCCTGTACAGAGAATATTATTATTCCGAGTGCTGTTAGATATTATCGGGGCTTATTAAAATGGTTGGTACTTTCGTAGTTGATTAGAAAAGTTTAACGGTATTTTGTATGGTTTAGCTGCGTAAGGTAAGTGAATAAGTTATAATAATGTTAAGCGTATCAAATTGTGGTGGAATGTTATTTATTATATATAAGTAATTACGCCACCTACTGGACTATATATGTGACGTGACGCGTGACGCCACGTCGGTAAAAAGTTTGTATTGGATTCATGGATGACGAACAAAAGAATACTAGTTGAATCGGTCATTTTCACATACACAAGGAAAACTTATTTATTTATGTATATTTGGTTATTAAAACAAATATTCATATCCCACAATCTATGCTGATAAATTCGTACATACCTACTACAAAAAAAAATTGGCCACTTTCCCGAAATCCATTCATTGCGAATATTGCGATATTTCAATTCACACCCTTCAGAGAAATATGAACGGACCCAACCGATCTGTCAAACTGTTGTCCTGAAGCTGAATACGTCTGTAATTCTGAGTATTCCTGAGTACACACCGATGCAATAACTATTTCATATCACGGCTCAATCCGGGCGCGGTCCGGCTGATCCGGAGAGCAAGCAACCGTCCGGATAACCGGACAGTTATATGCTGAAACATAATGCGCCCTTATGTACCGCCGTAGGTACTGAAACCGATATTTGACCAGCCTGTACAGGTTGACCAATGATTTTGCAAAATTATAAAGCTGTCTGAGTGGGTTATGAAAAAAACACATAACCCAGTTTTAACCCATAAATAGCTTACGGGGATGGACATGGGCCCCCTTTAACATAGAATAGAATAGAATAGTTAACATAGATTTTTGTCAAAATCCCCACACTTTGTAAACGGGTTAGGGTTATCTCACTGCACGTGGTATGGCTTCCCAGTCCTCGTTGTTAAGTTTACCACGGTGAAATAAAAGTCGAAACCCCCTCCATGAGCTTGGATTGGCTCCCATAAATACATAGGTATATAATAGGCACATAAACTTATGAAAACATGGGAGTAATATTTTAAGTTCAAATATAATATTGTATACCTAACTATTTTTTCAACAAATCCCAATATCCATAATAATATCATTAAAAGCCAACTAAACCTCCGACACGAAAAGTTAATAAAGAGTCTGTCGTACTTTATAAAAATCTTATCGTATTTTTGGGGGATTCCCCGAAAAGCCCCGATTATGGCGTCTTTACGAGGGAGATAAGACAGCGAGTCTCCAAAGACCTTTTTCCTTTGGAGGTTGGAGTGTAAGAGGCTTTATTTGCATAGCGGACTCACGGCGCTCTGGGAGGCAGTGTCGCTCGCGGCTATCGATACTGAAACTTATATCAGGTAAGTTTCCAAAAAAAACGGACTTTTATTCAAATGCAATATGTGTAAGTACGCCTTCCTCATTTATTCTGTAAGTCTTTCATTCATGCAAAGGTAACTTGGAAGAGATAGTTTTTAGAGATAAAGGTGCCTATTGAGCTAATTCTTACTTAATAACGTAATTTGTTGCCTGTTTTTTTTCATTAAAGTCATATTATATTGTATAGCTCATCCTCATCCCTATGTTTTTTTTTATTCAGGTGTTGGAAATTGTGTGCCCGTGCATGATAAGCTATGATAGATAATATGTTTTTTAATACATACAATAATCTTTGGCATTAAGGTCTTATCGAATCTAAAAAAAAACGAATACATAAGTAACCGAATTAATTATGTTTTTCACAATAATAAGTCACCTTATTCTATACGCATCTTAGTTCCCCTGTTAAGGAATTCAGCACCTACTAAAGGTAAAGTTTCCATGATAAGACGCACGGCACGGCACATCAGCGGTCACGACACGACACGGCCCGTCAGCGGTCACGGCACGACACGGCACGGCAAACTGACTTGTGCAATGAATATTAAATGTACCCCTGTTTAGTTCGAATGTGAATAGTAATGGGAACTTGCGAGTTCCGATCAATTGGTGGCCCGTGTTTGTATAATGCATGAAGTTGGCTGCACCCGCGGCTAAAGCTGAGGTGTTCACGGTAGGTGTATCTGTGTCTGTGTGTTAAATTTCTACTAAGTGTAGATATTTATAAATGTCTTAGGGTAACTTGCACTAAATTTTTAAACTAAATTAAATCTATTTCTGTCCTGCTCAGTTAGTATACTATCAAAGCAATGCCCTCTCGCTTTACATTTAATTTCGTAATTTTTTTTTGGTATTACTAACTTGTAATAAAAAAAAATTATAGCAGCGGTACACATTTTTCGAAAGAATCTTCTATTCATCGACTCGGTGACAAACCATCCATGATGATATACAGTATGTATTATATTTTAATTTAGTTTTTTTAGTGAATTCTTAGATAATGTCTCGATATTTTCTTTCATTAAATATTTACCCTCCTCGTATATTTGTTGTCTTTATGTTTCCCTTAAAAGTAGCTTTAACTTTAATAATAATAAAGTAAAATTAAAAATTGCCAGCTTAAACTATAAAACCGGTGTCATTTCATTTTAGATTTATGTGATAAGCACTGGATCCTATTTGCACTTACGAACGAATAAGATTTTAATAAGAATAATGTAATTTGGGCCCCTAGAGGTTCCCTCCTAACTCATACGACTTTTCATTAAATCTGGTATAACAGGGAATATAATATTATAAAAAGAAAGTGTATTTTTGTAAGAATTTCGTTTAAATTGGACCAAGTAAATTATGTTACACTATTTAGTACTTTTTATTTATTTAAATTTTAGCACGTGTAAGTGCGTTTCTACTCGTAATTGTAATTATTTTCGTCAAGTTATTTGTGCATAAATAGAACAGGAAAATATCACACCATTCACATAGTCCCACGAGACGTTATAATAATCGTATGGTCTGGCTTGCTACGAGCTATGAGTCGTAGCAGTGCTACGGCGCGGCGTAGCACCCGTAGCAATATTGTAGCAATCCATAGGACAACATGAGCAAAGGGTATAAATTTATCATTGTATATTCGTATAAAATACGACTATTTTTGATGTCGTCTTGCATAAGAAGGAATGAATATAAAATACATGGTGGCTTCAATACATCTGCCGAAGCAAATCCACAGGTAGTTTTTTTTTGTGTTGCTAGTTAAAAGAGCTGTATGGGAGGCACCCGTGCGACTGCAAGCTATGCTAAGGCGCTGCCCGGCTTGAGGTAATTTTCTGTCGGTAGTTTGCAGAATTTACATTTTCTTATATAAACTCCGCGCGCCATCATCTTTGCGGTTCAATTTAATATTGTTATGTTGCAAATTTCAGCATCGAGAGACTTTCAGCAAAATATGAAGATATTTCGCTTGGGATTGATAGGTTGTTGTATATTCGTAGTTTAGGCCCCGCGCACACGAGAAGGCCGCATAAGGCTAGACAGGGGCAGACTGATGGCGACTGTCTCCTGCTCCTGTATATAAAATACAATAATGAAGACATAGTAACTTTCATTTTTTTTCTCTTACGATCTATGAAAATCCCTGGCCTTTCATATTAGGGAACGCTGGCACGCAGATTTCTTATAATGAAAATTAAAATTTTAGTACCATTACTTACCATACTTTTGATACAGAATATGCAATTTCCAAATGAAATACGTGGTGCTATGCGTGTGTATTTAAAGAAGTGCTTTTATTTAATTGAAAAGTTCTACTTAGTGCCTCACTGAGCTACATTCTCCCTTACCTAAGTATCTAGCTTATCGTCTATGTGTCCGCTGTCTTTACTTCAACGGTATAGTTATATCGCGTCTTGTCTTCTCGTGCGTGTGTGCACTTAGCCTTTGTTCTACAGTCCGCGGGTGAAGATATTGCTTGCATATTTCACAGCAAGAGACTTGAGTTTCGTGGAATTTGCGCTATAGATAAAATGTGATAGAGTTGGCTATCGTTATCTAGTTTGTCTACAAATATGATAGAGACTCAAGAAAATGTATTCATAGAGATTTTGAGAGGTTTTATTATGCAGTGCTGTTTAAAAATATGTAATAATAATATGTTGTACAAACATATTGTGACATAAAAAACAAGCAACATACAAGACAAACACACATAAAGTCAACGGAAATACGACAAAGGTCTCAATCTTGACCACTGCGTCGATTCCCGCGATGCTCGGATATAAAATCTCGGCTGCACTTAGACAAAGTTGCATCGCCGATTCAAAGGAAACCAGCGACGTCCTTTGTTGCTCAAAGATTTTCCTTGTCCAAATAAGCTGGAGGGAAATATTGACGTTGCGCCGTCAGCTGAAGGCTGAAACTGTGTAGAGACGTGACCGGAGTGCGCGGCGATCGACGATCGTGGTCTATCCGCTTTGTCGCGACTGTACCAGGGGTCAAGGAATAAGGAGAAGTACAGTCGACTTCATAAAGGTGAGCGTCCACCTTTCTGTAATTTACAGGATGTTTCAAAAAGCGTATACTAAGCCGAAACCAACATGTGCAGCATTTTATATCTAAGCCCGAATCTGAAATCAGAATTTCAAAATTCCGAAAAAAAATAATCATTCTCCATAGTATAAATAGATAGAACATAGATATAACATGCTGCACATGCTGGTTTCGGCTTAGTATACCCTTTTTGCAAAACCCTGTATAACGGAACGCATGCATCGAATTAAGTATTCTTTGTATCGAAATTCACACAAGTGTGTCTCTTCATCGGCATTGCGACGCTGTTTTTCCATACATTATACACATACATATACATTTTAGAGAGTCTTACCATGACTATTGATTTCATAGATGAGAAATACCTACAATAATTGACCTGTTTTGTTTCTCACGGCTAGGTTATACAAAACACATCTCCGTAAATTTATTCCCTCCCATGGTACTTAAAGGTGGTGTTTCCCTGGATGTCTTTGTCGCGAGGCGAGTGATGCGTATGTAGCCGGCCGCGGCCGATCACTGGATTTTCACCTTTATGACCTCTGGTCGTTTTCCTCTCTTTGTTTTCCTTCGTGTGACTCGGGTAGTTACGGTAATTTTAGTCCGGAGAATGTCCGGGGGTTTTGTCCGTTGTCGTTTCGGATTAAGTTTCGGTTGCAGTTGACTTTATAGATTGGTAGGAAAGATTTTCGTATTCTTGCTTGAGTTACAAATTGAGTGGCGATTGATGAAAAGTTTAAAATGTATCTAATTTGCGTCATTATATCGGCGTACGAGTACGTCTCTGATACTGTCATATTATACATAGGTACATTTAGGATTGATGCTGGTTTTTCAATGGTCATAGTCTAATAGACGCATTTTTCCTGAAATAAAAATGACATATTATGTATCTAGCCTATCTGAAACCTAGTTAAACATTGTGAGATATGGCGTTTCGACTTTCTCCGTGTTCGGCATCATAAGGGTCACAGTGACAGTTAAATAAAGTCCATTTTTCTCTCCACCTTTAATTTGCAAGGTGCGGGTGCCTATATAAATAGAGTGAGTCGCCCGCGCGCCTCAGTTGTAATATCACCATGCAGAAATGACTAGGTTTCAGATAGGCTAGATACATAATATGTCATTTTTATTTCAGGAAAAATGCGTCTATTATGTAGTCTGAGCCTATCTGAAACCTAGTTAAACATTGTGAGATGTGTTTATTATCGCATGGTGGAGAGAAAACCAACTGTGACCCATAAGTTACTGATGAGTATATCAGTAGATAAATATTTGAATCTATAAATTTATAATGCATAGATTTCTAGGTAATAGATATACTAAAAAGAAAGGTATAAGTATACATAAGACTTAAGTACTTCCTTATTATTCCTGACTTGTCAGAAAGTTATGGAAGGTATGTACCTATACATATAGGTAGGTATTTATACATATGGATACACACAGTGCCTCTTCGAAAGCAATACTTATAAGTAATTATTGATCAAAATCTTGTTATTGTCAAGGCAATATTTTTAACATACACTAGCCGAATGGATGGAACCAGTGAAATACTTTGCAACAATATTTAAAAGCTGTAAAATGTAGAATATCGATCCAGGCCGCTGGGGCTCAGGTCAGCACATGCTGACTAGGGTATGTAATTCTGGACTGACCTCAGAAATGCAGCAGCCGACCCTGGAGCCTCGAGGACCTGCTCAGTCAGCCCTGTACGACGACACGGCCTGCAACACCTGGCGCGGCATCTAGTCCTTGGAACGAGGAGTGGTGCTTGAAGGGAAGATAATTTTACTAAATATCTCAGCCTCATCAGCTACTGGAAAAGATTAGATGAAGGCTGTGACACTGGCGGATAACTAAGTATTCAGTTTTTCAAAACATGATGCAGGTCACTATATTCATATTCTAGATTGACAAGTAACACACAGTCTAATTTTGTATTCTAACTAACTCGGCGGTTAACGAGTTCCTGTGCAATCCTACTAGGAAGGAAAGTTATTTTATAAGCCTTTGCACCGATTTTGTGGGCTACTATCATTCTGTATCATCATGTGTGAATATTATGAGCTCTGGCAGCATTTCTTGGTAGATGACATCAATTAATAAAGATTGATTAACACAACAATAACAATTGTAATAGTTGATAAATGAAACCCGGCTAACATGTCTTAGCTGGGTAAGTAAATGATCAGTCATGCCACCAGGATAAGTAAAATGTTCAGTACTTCATATGAAAAACATTAACAAGGTCACCTTTAGGTATGTTCGTCAACACTAAGGGCAGGTCTCGGCCAAAACCTTAAGGCTTCGCCTTGTTGCAACTTCAAAGGTACGTAGGTATGTACCTACTTACATTGTTGTAGGTTCGATTTTGAAACCATTAAGTCAACCTAGATAAAACAAAATAAAATAGCTCGATTAAATAAAGATGGTACGTAAAGATGTTAGTTGTACCTGATCAGACCTGATGCAACGACAACCAACATAGACTCTCTAATCTGGACAGTTGGACGAGCCACCTCGAGCCTGACTTATCAATCAAAACTGACAGTTCGCCAACAGCAGATAGCTTGCGGCTATCTATAGGTAAACTTAGGTAGTTAGCTATACCCAAGAAAAAGTCCTTGGACATCGATATGACAGTGGAACGGCGAATAACTGTGACACTCTTTAAAACAAAAAGGGTTGTTGTTGTCCAGCTAAGGAAGGTTACCTACTTCAGCGACCTGGTATTGCATTCTGAAAGAACTGCGAAGAGTTAATATTATGACTAATAATTATTACTTATTTAGAAAGTTTTCAGCAAACTCTAATAAATCAAGCAGCTACCATGTCACCGCTGCCCGGTTATAACTCTGTACTAGCTTAGTAGATATATATACCAGTTTTAGCCTTCAGCTAGAGGCCAGAGAGCTCCTAAATGAGATGCGAGTACGAGCATGACACAAGTAATTTTTTTACTTGGTAACTAGTTACGTAACTAACTGAAAGATCCATAAAACAGTTGAGGATTACTCAAAATGGAATTGTGAAAACGGCACGTCTGCATCTTAACCAGTCAGTCTAAGTAGTTTCAGCAGATACAGTGTTGAAAAATAGTTATGAAACGTTTGCGCCAGAATCGAATTAAAAATACATTTTCATTAGAGAAGCCGTTTAGGCATGAATAGGTACTTTCACCCTTTGGATTGTGCTCCAAATGATGACCTTCGAAATTCATAGAAATTTAATGACGACTGCCATTGTTTATTATCTATCCCCGTACGTTGAGTAGGGCTGCGGCTACACGTGATGTGATACACAGTACACAGTAGGTATATGCATGTTCCCAGAATAGTGGAAGTTATAATTTTACCAAAAGGTAGTCGTCTCGTGCAAGAGCACCGTTACTCGATTTATTCGATACACAACTAGTAGACAGCTGCTGCGTAGGAGGTTCACGCATTTTTCAACAAAGAGCTCGGATACACACTCACAATCCACTGGGACATAAGGAAGACAGCTAATATGGTGCCACTCAGAAACCGCGATGACACTCCGATCATGATCACCCGACAGTAGGATCATAATAAATTCGGTAACTTGTGAAGCGGTATGGTATAGCAACAGCGACTTTCACGAAATCAGGAATTAGCTCAGTGCTTTTAGGTTGAACACTCGCCGGTGGGATTCACTTTGCTCACAGCCGAGAAAAGAAAAGACTCAAAGCTGGAATCTGCCGATGTGTCATGACACTTAAGATAGTGTCTGGGGGGTCACTTTATATGACGAAAAACGATCTTTCAGTGCACTGCGGCGCGAGCCGCTCTATCTGTTTGTATGTATTAAACGTGCCGATTGCACGACAACTCTCGTTCGTTCGTTTCTCATCAGTATAGAGTAACGCTCCTGTACTTACCGTGCGTCACCATTCCCATGAGCAGTCCAACGATCTTAAGGCAGTTTAGAACAAAAGCTGCATTAGACAGTTTCTTCAGCAGAGACATCGAAATAAAAAATTTATTGCACAACTATCCCCAGGAGCAGTCTACAGGTCACTTTGGGCAGTTCAGAAGAAAGCTGCTTTAATAGAATACCCTACCTCAGCGGAGGCATCAAATTGAAGTGCTATAACACTTTTAGAAGCGGTGCACGTTACCCGATTTGTCGTCATCCATGCCGATGCGGCTACGGCGACTGCAGGTGGTTACTCAGGCTTCCTTGGTGTGCCCTTGTATGGCTAACATGACCAACCTTGGCAGTAAACGTTCGTCTGCATATGCCAAAATCACTGATGAATAGCGCACGTTACTCGATACCTTCTAAATAAGTCACTCATAATGATGGCTGATGATGATGATGACCGTGCTAGCAATAGTGCAGGCGGTTCCGCTGAGCATAAAATCTCTTCCCAGACAGGGGGCGTTTGGATCTGGCAACCAGAACAGGAGTGCCAGGTGTGCGCAGCGATGCAGGTGGGACAACACAGCCGCCAGGGCAGGAGTGCATGGCTGGGTCTATGCAGCGATGCAGGTAGCACAAACCGGTGGCCAGGGCCAGGACCGGGTGTACGCTGCGATGCAGGTGGCACAAAACGTTGGCCAGGGCCAGGACCGGGTGTACAGCCGCCAGGGCAGGAGTGCATGGCTGGGTCTATGCAGCGATGCAGGTACCACAAACCGGTGGCCAGGGCCAGGACCGGGTGTACGCTGCGATGCAGGTGGCACGAGACGGCGGCCAGCGCAGGAGCACAGGGCCGGGTGTATGCTGCGATGCAGGTGGCACGAACCGGTGGCCAGGGCAGGAGCGCAGGGCCGGGTGTACACTGCGATGCAGGTGCCACAAGACGGCGGCCAGCGCAGGAGCACAGGGCCGGGTGCAGATTACACGAAACTTCAATTTCACCGAATCGGCCTGCCTACCCTCAGCGGGTAGGTACCGGCGGATCACATTACTCGCCGCACATGCCACAATGTCCCAACATACTGAAACTCGGAGCCACGTGCTTCCTGTAAAAAATCCTATGACGATCCTGGAAAGCTCCTGTTTGTAAAGCCTTACATAATCAAGTGCATTATTGTAATAGCAAAGTTTTTATCAACTGTTTTCTAAAAATATTAGAAATTGAGGGTAGAAAAATATATTTTTATTATTTTTTCCTGTATAAAATTAACATATGCTTTACTTAAAGCGGTCATTAATGTAAGTATCTAGCTCAAGCGCCACTAGTAGGACCGGAATATGTGATCAATCATCACCACGACTATTGAATCGGACCCTACTGCGTGGGATAAAAACCCCAAGCGCCGGAGCATTATGACCAGTGGCTGAGCTTTTAAAAGCAGTAAATAATAGCATTTTACTCACGGCTTATCAACTCAAACCTTCGTTGCGAAATCCTCAGCAATGGCTGCGTGCGCAGCAGCTGGCAGGCCCCGCGCCGCCTGGTCCGCATCACGCTACAGCTCCCGGCAGCGAGGACTCCGCAAATTCAATATTATATTTTTCCCCGTCGGAGCGAAGCCGACGAGAACCGTGGCTACATTGAGCCATTTTGCCGAAGTGTTCACTTCAAAAATCAAAAACCAACTGAGGCGCGCGGGCGACTCACTCTATTTATATAGGCACCCGCACCTTGCAAATTAAAGGTGGAGAGAAAAATGGACTTTATTTAACTGTCACTGTGACCCTTATGATGCCGAACACGGAGAAAGTCGAAACGCCATATCTCACAATGTTTAACTAGGTTTCAGATAGGCTCAGACTACATAATACAAATATTCAGATGTGACAACAACAATTTTATTCCTCGGATAACACTTATCTGACTATAGAAAAATCAGCCCTTAAATGAATGTAAACGGAAAGGATAATTTATTGAGCTGTTTAAATTTAATGATTATCACGAGTATTTTGAGTTAGTTAACCTAACCTAACTAAAAGGTTATACTTACCTACTTATATGTATATAGTATGTAAACTCAGCCATCTGCAATGCGAAGCGATATAATCCTTGTGGTCGCAAGTTCGCGCCAAATTCATAAGCCCAAACACGCCGCATCCTATGTAAGTATGTATGAACCTAGTAATAAGCAAAACGAGCTTTAATAACAAATTTTCTGAAGTGAGTAAACGGTTATCACATAAATCTGATGTTAATTGTATTTAAGGGTATAGACCTTTCAATAAAATTATGTTATGAATTTTTTCATTACTTTACAATGGATTAAAGTTCAAAATATTGTTAGATCCATATCCTTTTAGGGCTTAACTTATAATACGACTTTGTACTTTCCAAAACGAAAACAATGGCATTTGGGTAAGTGCATTACCGAGTAGGACCAGACTAACTAATGGGACACAGTTTGTATGAATATTTTAATAGCTTAAAGTGAGATCACCGATGTATCTTCAGAACTATATTTATGAGCCTCTCTCTACAGTCTAGCGAGAGTAAAATTTCACTATTAAACACGTAAAATAATTTTCATTTTGAAAAGTTCAGGTACGTAATCCCTATTTTTCTTAATTGTTGTGTTGTGGAGTTATTATTACTATGTTTGGCATAGAAGAAAAAACATAAGCTTTCAAAATATCATAATTTTATTCAGGCAGCCAAGATGTATTTACAAATTAGAATATTGATTCATGTAGGTATATAGGTGGCCCATGGATGGATTGGCAGGGGTGAATATTTATTGTTTAAAAGCTAAAATAAAAATCTGGAAAAGCTAGTATGAAATAAATTAAGTTTTAGTCTCATAGTTTAAGTCTCTCCAAGCTGGAGTGATGAAAAATTTACTGAATTTATGTGTATCAAAGTGAAGCAAATTACGTAATAATAAAAACACATTACATTTCACAGCTTTGTAAGAACAACGCCCGTCGCATCTGTCCACAGCAGGAACGAAATGCAGACCGGAGTGAAACGAATAACGTCGTTGTACAGCGTGGATTTTATCAGTGAGCAGACCGTCTAGTACAGGGTTTGCAATTTTTGAAAACGAAAATAGTTAAGGTTTCCTTTTGTCATCTGCCTACATTTTCTGACAAAATTTTAATGATAGTTTCCGCTAGAGGCACCACTTTGTATGCGAGAAAACGTAAACTTTTATAGTTTTCGATAAACTATCAAACCTGTACCAGACGGGCTGGCATGCATCAACGAGGGAAAGATGCACAGTTAAGATTGTAGGTAAGTAAATCACTGTTACTAAAAGCTCAATTTAATAAAACATGACATCCAAAAGTACAATTAACCGTTACCGAACTACAATTAATCGTTACTAGCTTTATTATTTAAGGTACTTACTGAAATAAAATTTACATCCACCAACACTCCACAAAATCCTCGTTTTCATTTGTTCTGTCCACCAGGTCTGCAACTCAATGGTCTCCCTCGATCACTGACAAGACTGCACCCGGAATACAGGGTGTTGTAAAAATGGCGCTAAAATAATTCCGTTGGAGTCCCGCGGCACGGCGCGCCAGATTGCAGTTTACTTACGAGATACGAATTGTTATTTGTACAATCTATGTCTTTTTTTGTTTCCTTTCCCTGAAAAAAAACATGTTAAAGGAACGGCTTGTTTCCGAAAGTTGCAAAGTACCTGTAATTCTGAAGCTATCAAATAAAAAAATAGTTTTAGCTAAAATTAAAATGTAATTTATCAAACCAATGGTTCATTATAGTCGATTTATTTTTGGAAATTAGAAAAGGTGAGTATGTAAAAGATAACGCTTTTAGGTACCTACTTATGTAAAAAAATACACACGGGCTAGAGAAAGTAAGTCTGTAATTTTTGTGACTCATGTCAGCTTAAAGAATTTGAAGATGCAACTCATAATAAAGGCTAGTTTGACTCATGAACTCTTGACGAAGTCACATTAGTAAAAAAAAACTGTCGGCCGCAAAACGACCATGCAGCGTGCGAGCGAGGTGCAGCGAACTAATAACACTGCAGGATACCTAGAATTTCTCCAGGAACTTTATAATTCCACAATTCCCACGTACGCGGCTCGCGGAGGCCTTTATTTCTCTTTTGTCAGTGCATTCGCATAATTTCCCCAAATGAGCTCACTCCCGTTCTCTTTTATTCCATCTCTTATATTAAAAGTTGGTCAAAGCGCAACCTCACTATTGTGTAGAGGTCTTTGTTCTGTGGCCACTTCGTGGGAAATAAACATTTTATTTTAAGTATCGCAATTTGTGCCTTGCCCGGACGCACGTCAAATGCAATACTTGTAGTGCGAATATTAAACTTATGACGAATTCAAATACAAGTTACAATATTTAAAACTAAGTAGATAATCTATTGGTTAAATTAATAAATGTTTGGAAATATACCTCCAAAGTTGATTATTTATCAAGATTGTGCTTTGAGTTTTTGACTGATAACGCTTGTTGTGTTTGTTTAAAATTACTTACTAATAATTAATTCTGAATTGACATTTCTAAATGCAGTGTCCCTGTGTAATTAATAGATTCATCATCTACTTACATATATTATTAAATCACAGCAAATACCTACCTACATAACTAATACTAGATTACTACAAATATGTCAAAGCTTATTATTATAGTGTTTTAATATTTAAGTACTGAGAATCGGCTTGAACAAATATTTGCGTGATCCATCCCGCTTTATTATTATAAATCAGATTAAATTTTGAACAATAATTAATATTTTCACCAGTCCAATACGAATTAATTATAATTAGTTGTTTCATCGGCTTTGAAAACAATATTTGCATCCAAATGTGACAATGTGTATGTTTTACACGAAGTGAACATAGTGTGTTATTGACTTTTGAATTACTGACTGCTATTATAGGTGATACTCTGACAAAAATCCTGAGGCAATCCTGTGGTTGTTTGTAATGTTTAGTTGTAAGACCCTCTTTCCGACAACAATAAAATTTAGCAAACACATTGTAATAATAATTCAGTTAGTTCCAACGCCCGTCGCCACGGCTGTAATGTCCAGGCAGTTGGGGTGTAATCAAAGTAATTATTCCTCGGTTTTTCCCTTCAGGCAGTGCTGAAAGTGCTCCTTTGCCGCCCGCTTTATTTATCTCAACACTCGCCTTGGCCAGTGTCATTGGGCGGTAAATTACTTCGTTAGCTGACTCTGGGGGCTGCGGAGTGCGCTCTGGCCTGCAATATGTTCTTTCTTTGTTGGTTTGCAAGCTATTATACAGACAGTATGTCTCTTAGAGAAAGTTGTTCAGTGTGACCTGTTGGTTGGTAGATCACGTGGAGATTTTCTGGAGCATATTTGTACCCTATGTAGAGTAATTTTGCCAGTGCTCAATCATATAAGCTTGATCGATATCAATTTATCAGCTTATTTCAGCTTTTTTACCTCTTATTTGGGGATTCTAACCTAAAAGCTAATAAAATATGATCTGCAAATTAAGTATTTTGAAATGTATCTCTTGTTAAAAAGCGTGACCTTTTAAAACGGATCCCTAAATTAAATACACTGGTACCAACATTCTGGGCTTTTACGAGTTATCCAGTAAACTGTAACGAGTTTAGTGGGCCTCCCCAAGACGATCCAGTTCTGTTATTACAGTAAACATTAACATTGTAATAGTCAACATACCTCGGCAATAACGAGACTCCGTTACTTTCGTTTGTGTAACGAGCGGTGGTAATTTCCTGTTATCGTTGTATTATTCGGCCCTTTGCGGAGATGCAGTGGCGACACACGGCCCGGTAGCTTTTGTATGTCACGAAGATGGACAAACGAAGCAATTTTTTAAACTTAATTAACGATCTTAGGAATTAGTTTCGACCTGTTTTGTTGGAAGATGTTTTTTTGATTAATCTTATGTAAATTTTATTCCGTACAATTACTATGTTTATAATCAAAGGTCGTTTACGTCGTGTCACCAACATGGTGGTGGTAGGTAATAGTCGCAACCATTCCTATTTTTGGCTTAAAGCATTTTATTTTTATTTGCAACACCTGACGGAACAAAAGCTTGGTAGTCAAAAGTAAATAAAAACTAAATAGCTTATAACCCACCTCCCCTCAATATTGAACGGGAAACATTTTGACGAAACTCATTCAAAGTGTTAACTAGTTGTGAACTACCGCCTATTAATCAATAATTATTATACAATGTACAAGTATTAACTACTCTACCCAACTCACTTTTATAAGTACTTATTACTTACACTAATTCTGTAGAACTAGTTTGTATTGTGTAGTATTTTTCTTTCAAGTTACTTACAAGAGTATAAGTATTAAATAAGTGTCGTCTAATATACTACGTACGTATTTTGCTCTTATTAAATAAAAGATCATGGTCAAGTTTTTAGTTTAAATTGTTCAATTCTATTTCTATTTGAAATTTCTTATTTTAAACTGTTTTTGATTATATAAATTATGGTACCCCAAGATACGGGCAAAGCCTAGTTTGGGGACCACTTTATTAACTAAGATTATAACTTAAATAAGATCAGCAGCTTAGGTCTTGCGATGTATGAACTAAGATCACTACAAAGTCGTTTACTCTAGCAAGTCCACTGTAGGACGTATTTAAGTGCTGATCCCATAGCGGCTTTAGTATAAGGAGGCACTTCAGTGCCGCGGTGAATTCAGGACACACTGTAAATGCATTTGACACTCAGTAGGTACCTACTTCTATTTATTTTACCTCGAATATATTCTGTACTAGCTGTTCCCGCGCGCTTCGCTTCGCCTTAAAAAGTTTTCCCGTGGGAATTCCGGGATAAAAAGTAGTCTATGTTCTTTCCCAGGGTCTAGACCGTATGTATACCAAATTTCATTCAAATCCGTTCAGTAGTTTTGGCGTGAAAGAGTAACAGACAGACAGACAGACAGACAGACAGACAGACAGACAGACACAGTTACTTTCGCATTTATAATATTAGTTAGGATTTCTTGATATGAGGGTATTTGTAAGTAATTTACTCGAATAAGTGTTCATCACGACCCATCACGTCCCCAGTGGTGGGGCACGGGTTTCCTTCCAATAAAGGAAGGGTTTTAGGCCTAGTCCACCACGCTGGCCTAGTGCGGGTTGGTGGACCCCAACACAAGCAAGCTTGTGCTGAGAGAGTTGTCGGGTAAGTGGGCAACCCGACTTTCAGATGTTTTCAAGCCGCCCGAAGGCCTCTGACTAGGCGAATAAGTGTAATAAGTGTGTAATATCGGGTGTTTTAGGTTATTGGTTGATTATTGGTTAATTTGTCAACGGTTTCTAACGACCAATAAGTTACGGAATACAGTGGCTGGTCACGGCACGGTTCCCACAGACATCTAAAAGTCTTCATACCGTTTCAATTTTCTCGTTCCATTGCACCGAAGTGTATCGGCAAATGTTGTCATAGACTGAAACATTTTAAAACGAAAATAGCCTTTATTTTTGAGAGCTATCTCGTTTCACAGCTTCGAAGGAGAAAGAAGAGGGCTTGGAACAACATAATATAGGTAGGTAGAGTTACACTACTGTAATCCTACTTACCTATTACCAGCTTTAGGGCAAGGAGGTGTTACTTTTTTATGGTTCCTACCATGGAACATTTTGTACGGCAGCTAATGGATTAAGTAATTTGTACCTAAAACATAAATTAAACAGCTAGGTAGTTCATATGAACATTTTTTTTTTATAATTTTTCTCAAATCAGAGATGTCTGTTATTGATACTTGCAGTAAAAATAACTAACGGCCAAATGTTTCCAGTTCAATGAAGGAAATTAACCTGCAATTGTTACTCCGAAAGGCGCGAAGTTTTAATACGTCCCCGATGGCTCAGTGCTGGAGCATTGGGCTTCGTTCCAAGAAGCGGGGTGCCCAGTCAGCGGACATTCAACTTGCCTGAATAGACCTTTATTTATGTAACTGAAGATTAACTTATTTGGTCTTCGTTGCAGGTTTTTTAGTGCAGTATTTTTTTTGTTAGGCTTTTCAATTTATTTATTCATGCCTGGGTGTTTGAATTTGGCTCTTTATATTTTTTATATTTATTTAACGGTTTTACATACAATACAAATTAAATGTTGTGACTTTAAAGTGTCTATAATAAACATCAGCCTATATTATGAACCCATTTTAAGTTATGGGGAATAAACATAGATATGATTAATGGCATTACATTTCTATATTACTCAATGGTAATACAATGGCGTTTCCTATAAAGCAAATCATATTCTTGCCTTTCTATTAATATACGGAACACGCAGATTTTATTTTATTTTATTTTATTTTATCGTATTCGGAAAACTTACAGCTATCTTAAACTAGTTTACATTTATAAATATGATGCATCTAAGAGCCATTTAATAGTTTTCGCATATGGTAGTAAATTATTACAAAAAGAAAAACAGTTATGGTAAGTCTAATTTACACATTTCGTAAAACTACGCAATTAGCAATTACAAGAATTAAATTACGCTAACAGTGAGAAAAAGAACTTATATTGTTATTTTAATAAAGAATACTAAAGCTAATCGTTTGTCTGGGAACCAAAGTACTCCGATGCCAAATTTCAAAGATTCTAGGTACTTACTTTCCAAACTGCCGTCGCGTTTTAAACATCTCTGCAGTGAGAATGTTTTTGGAAAATCTGTGATGATTGAAATTGATATAGAGCTTTGTTGAATACACGAGTCACTAACTTAAGAAAATCGTTACTTTAAAAGTAAATATCATTAATCAGTATTTCAATCATATCAGGTAGGCATAGTCATTAATTAAACCTTTCCTCTATCTAATAGTCAATCTCATTGTATATTGTTATGTATTTGTTTAAACACTCGAGACCAGAGTTCTAGAACAGAACGCACCTATTTATTGTTCCACCGACATGATAAATACCTATAGAAACAAGATATTATTATCTAAACAAGTAGGTATAATATAAATTAAATAAATTTTATTCTAATACAAATCGTTAAACCTGGCTGAAGTGTCGAGAAGTAGCGTGTAAGCCGCAATCTTCAGGACAATCCGCACAGTTTTCCATTTTCTGTACAGTTCAGGACAGTTGGTAAATTACCCCGTCCACTGGCCGCAGATAGCCCTCTACAGGAGGACTTACTGCTTAGAACCATCTGCTTCATCACCGGCACTGGGTTTTATTTACTATAGTAGGGTTTTAATTGCATGTGTGTTTTTTTTATCTTGTACGTTACAAACGAAGATACGGAAGGTATGAATGGGCAGTAAAAATATTTTCTTATAAAATTTGAAACTACTCAATTCTCAATGAAGGAGATGAAATAAACCTGACCTTTTAACTAAAAATAACATAAAAATATCTTCATACTGACATGACCATGTAAGAAGATACAGTATCTCAGCACCAAACATGAAATTCGTGTTACCCGTGTTTCGCTGGCGCTCCTCCCCGAACGCGGTAAAAGCCTTAAGTTTCTCAAAATTCTTTGTGAAACGTTGACACTGAATTATTGCGCCTGGTTTTTTTCTGTGTCGCCATTTTGTTGCGGCGCTTCTTTGTCCGGAAATAAACGTTAGCCGGATTTTTGTGTAACGCAATTAGGTCGGATTAGAGGAGAAAATATATTTTCCTATTTGTGAAAGGAATTTCGTGACACGTCCCAATTGTAAGTTTCGTTGGGTAATTGTTTAATTATATACCTACCTACCTACGGTACTGAGTTTAGGTTAGCCCAACGGTATACAGGGTGTTGCAAAAAGGGTACACTAAGCCGAAACCGGCATGTGCAGCATGTTATATCTAAACCCGAATCAGAAATCAGAATTTCAATGGTTTCGGTTTAGTTAGTAGTTATACCCTTTTTGTAACACCCTGTATAGGTTCAGGAGGTTAGGGTAGCTCTTGAAGGTGAATCTTTACTTGCTTAAAACTTAACGGAGGACAATGTGTTGTTTATTATGTTCAATTTTCTTACTTTACTACATTGATCAAAATTATGTTCAGTTCGTTTAAAAGTTCAGCTAGGTTTTTTATAAAAATTAAAAGTTTGAATTTGTATAGTAAAAGTAAAAACCCAAAGGCCACATCAAGACAACTGCAAACATTACGCTCACGTTGCAGCACTGGTGGCAGGATAAAACTTTTCAGTACCTTCCCTAAGTCTTGCGTCGTAAGAGTTACATTGCTCTGCAAGTGTCACATTACCGGTGTCTCTCACAGTACAAGTCCCGATCAGTAAACCCATTTGTGGCAAGTAGCACACGTCTCGGCAATTGGCACTGTGAGTACGGTGTCATAAGGCACTGTTTGTGTTTCATCAAGACCCCATTATAAATAAGATCTAGATTGAAGATTATAAATCGATGATTTTTTATCACGTAAATTTTTACTTACAAAATGTCAACACCAAATGACCCAATTTTATTAAACATTTAATTTAAATACTATCTTGAGGTTTTTAGTTGGTAAAATTCTGATTTGTGCTGTTAAATGTACTTTAATATTGCTGACGGTGACATTAGGCTGGACTTTTCCGTATGTACCTAGTTAGTAGGAAATAATTTGGTGCTATTGTCACTGGAACTTTTTCATTGCTCGTGAGTCCACAAAGAATCTGAGTCGTGAGCACCAGTTTCGATCCTCCGTTAACGTTGCGTATCGTCAACTGTCACTGTCAAAATGTAAGGCAAAGTTAGTTCCAAAAGTGACATTTGTTTTTTTCCATATGTTAGGTGGAATTTCACCAAACGCTAAACGTATTTAGTAGCCTGTCATACGTCTGTCAGTTAGTACAAAATGTATTTAAAATTTGATTTAAATACGTTTAGCGTTTGATAAAAGTGACCCTTCGTGTAGATTCGAAAATAGTATCGAATCCTATGCTCGCGACACGTACATCCATCATTCAGTATAGAATATCAGTATAGAATACATTAACTACCTACAATACAATATAACTTTATTGAATAAACTCACAACATACATTAAATAATAAAAAAGAGTAAGCACAATAGGCGGCCTTATCGCTAAAAGCTATCTCTTCCAGGCAACCTTTGGGTGAATGAAAGACTTATTCTGATCGTAATCGTAACACACGGGTCTTTGACAAAAGCATCCACTTCGCATGTTCTTAACTACGGCAAGTCCTCAGTGGGCGTTCACGGACCGTTTCCACTCGAGTACCTACCACTAGGTACATAAGCTTATGTACTAAACTTCATGCACTCAATGGCAATGGCAGTTTGATTCCTTAGGGACGGACGCCTGAAGTGTTTAGGGCGGAGAAGAAGAAAGCAAAAATTACAATTAATCGGGTAAGTAATACGAGGTATAAAAACGAATGGTATAACATTCACAAGGTATACGCCCATATGATATAAATTTATTAAGTATAACGATCACTGTGCATAACAAACGAAAGGCATAATTACTAAATACATAATTTCGTTAAGAATAACGTTCAAAAAGTATAATTTCAATTGATATAACGATTAAAATGCATAACGTTTATAACATATATTGTATCGTATTTTCATTATTATTGACGTTATGTGTGGGGAACGCTCCGCTCCGCTTCGCTGCGCTCCGCTTTAGTTTCGCCGAACATGTGCACCTAACACGCTCCTCCTCGCTTTGCTCGTCGTCGCACCTATCTTTAGGTTTTGGTACTAGGGGTTTTGACATTATTATTATTGGCGCTGTGTGGGGAGACGCTCCGCTCCGCTTCGCTGCGCTCCGCTTTGGTTTCGACGAACATGTGCACCTAACACGCTCCTCCTCGCTTTGCTCGTCGTCGCACCTATCTTTAGGTTTTGGTACTAGGGGTTTTGACATTATTATTATTGGCGCTGTGTGGGGAGACGCTCCGCTCCGCTTCGCTGCGCTCCGCTTTGGTTTCGACGAACATGTGCACCTAACACGCTCCTCCTCGCTTTGCTCGTCGTCGCACCTATCTTTAGGTTTTGGTACTAGGGGTTTTGACATTATTATTATTGGCGCTGTGTGGGGAGACGCTCCGCTCCGCTTCGCTGCGCTCCGCTTTGGTTTCGACGAACATGTGCACCTAACACGCTCCTCCTCGCTTTGCTCGTCGTCGCACCTATCTTTAGGTTTTGGTGCTAGGGGATTTGACGGTGTTGGGTAATTAAACACAGATTATGAACTTTATACTAAATGATAGTATATATTTTAATCGATATACGTAATGTATGTTATACGAATTGATATTAGTCCTCGTAAGTATTATATATTTTGATTTTATATAAAATGTACGTTATACCAATTGAATCTTATACCTTATGAAAATATAGATTTTGTTGTTATACGTAACGTTCATTATATGTTGTGAACGTTATTAATGTGAAATTATACATTTCGTTTTTATACGTCGCAATACGCACCCCAATTAATCCTAACTAATATTATAAATGCGAAAGTAACTGTGTCTCTCTGTCTGTCTGTCTATCTGTTACTCTTTCACGCCAAAACTACTGAACGGATTTAAATGAAATTTGGTATACATATAGTCTAGACCCTGATAAAGAATATAGGCTACTTTTATCCCGGAATTCCCACGGGCAACCTTTTTAAGGCGAAGCGAAGCTCGCGGGAACAGCTGGTATTGTATATAAGCACTATAAATTGTATTCTACAGTGTTAAAAAATTAAGCTATTATCATGACGTATCTGATTCCGACTCAAAATAAGCTTTAAATCAAAGCTATTATAAACTTGATGAAATAATTCACCACTTTTATCAAACTATTCGAAGCTAAACATTAGTAACGACGGTGCAATCTGAAGCTTATGTCTTTATCGTTTAGGTGGAAAATCCTGTTAGTTTGACTATCTGCATGAAATGATAATAATTAATGTTGAAATTCCGTTTGCATCGGAATTAATGCCTAATGGTCTCGATGTGGAGTTATCTAATGCGGAATAAGCTTCGTCCGCTCTCGCATCCGACATTCTCAGCTTATGATTGTTATAATTTACTAGCGTCCCCGCGAGCTTCGCTTCGCTTTAAAAAGTTTTCCCGTGACAATTCCGGGATAAAAAGTAGCCTATGTTCTTTCTCAGGGTCTAGACCATATGTATAACAAATTACATTCAAATCCGTTCAGTAGTTTTGGCGTGAAAGAGTAACAGACAGACAGACAGACACAGTTACTTTCGCATTTATAATATTAGTTAGGATGTCTATTAGTTGTAACATGTCGAAGGCAGAGTCATAATTATTATATAAGAATAAATATAATTAATCTTTTTCTTCTTATTGCTACGATACAAGCACTAGAGTTGTGGGGTTACCACCACCGAACAATAGCAATTAACAATCCAGTTGCGGCGCTCGCTTGTCAAATGTGATGGATCTGATAGATGTTTGGCAGAGGAGCGACGCTTCTTATGGATTGTTAATGTGTTGCAGGTGGTAGTAGGACTAGGTTTGTCACTGTAGTAAAATGATTAGTGCCAATTTCTCCATAGTCGGTTAGAGCATAACCAGGTATTCGTGGTTGACTTTTGACTATCAAGAATTTTATATGGAGATTTAATTCATGAACGGTCCCTGGTCGGTTAGATAACCGACAATGGAGAAATTGGCACTTAGTCAATACGATAGCTTACGTGCGCCGAACGTTTATTAGGTAACTACAGTGGATGCGTCACCGACTGGCTCCTATCTTCCTCCCCAATAATTAAATAAAAACGTTGTCACTTACTTCTACAAAATCACTCTTTCAAGTTCCATTTAATAACTACTTACTTTGCTTAAGAAATGAAAATACGAATATAATAATATTATGTTTAATATTTCTGAATGTCAAAGCAGATAACTAGTCGTAGATGGAATTTCACAAGACGCAGACCTTTGAAAGTATTTTCGTAATGATGTCGCTTCGCTCCATACAGGCGGCTTATTCAGCTACAGAGGACATTTCAACTACGAGTCTGGAGACTCAGGTTAATAGGAACATCGAACCAGGCGACCTAAGCTATAAGTTTTCTTCAATTAGTTTAGTATACAGGGTGGAAATTCACGCAATTTTTTAGAGAATTTTAATTAGTCTCGGAACATCAGTTTTTTAAAATAACCCTTTTAGTTCCTGGATTTCTGCTTATTTTCACGTTTTTGCAACACCCTGTATACCTACCTAATGTAGAGATCTTTAGAAAGGGACAGATGTTTAGTTAAAGCTAGATGATGACCGAGTTTACGATGCGTGGGTCGTTTATTTATAACTGCTATTTTAATTAGTATTTACATCTAAATAGGGCTTCGATAGAGATGTCTGTAAATATAAATATTATATCATACTACACATTCACCATAATAAAGTGGTACTTATGTAAATACATTACGTTTGCAAAAATAATATGTATTTTCTGACTGCTGTACATTGCTACAATATCTACACCTATTTGACAGCATTTTAGGGCGAAGCTAAGCTGGTGGGAAAAAATGACTGAGGGGAAAAAGCTATGATCTAACTTTAGCTGATACTTGACGGAAAAGGGGGTATTAAGTTTTACGAGTGTCTGTTTAACTGTGTATTTGTCTATCTCCCAACGGCTGAACTGATTTTCGTTTTGTTTTTTTAGGGTGATAGGTATGTATGTAATGCTACCACGACTAATTCTTTGCCATATTTTATCTAAATCGGTTGAAACGATATGCTCCTTTAGGTGTTGAATTTTGGGGGTTTTTAACGTTATGGTTAGTTAGGTTATTCTATAGGTTCTACGTAGGTAAATAAGTAGTAACGTAACTATAAGTAAAAAATTAGAATCAATGCTGAATACCACCCCTGCCCTACAGGGGCCCGAGAACCGAATCCAATAGAAGAAATCGGATAATCTGACTGCTCTAAATTAGATGATGTCTGAACGCCGGATTTATGGATTGAGTAACGGATGTCGTTTGGCAAATCTAGATTTGTAAAAAAGAAAATCGGAGTAATAAGTAATTCTGAACTTGTTCTTAGTAAATTACGAGTATGAATACTACGATCAAGTGATGGTGGAGACGTGGCCAATAATATAGGGTGTTCTACAAGTGGCATGCTAAGCCGAAAGACAGCAGCAGAGCTATGTCGTTCTGAACCATATAAAATATGTAATAGGTACTTACATATTTTTAAAATTAACATAAACAAAATAAAATACCGATAGTACAATATTGCGTATTATATAAATCGGAAATTATCATAAGTTTTTTTTTTAATTAAAAGTGACAGCCGAGTTTTTTTTCACTTAGGGCGGATTCGGCCAACGTCGAGTAACTTTTTACTCACGAGTAAAGTACCAGTTACTCGCGAGTAAGCAGATTTTGCATTCTACCAAACCTGAAACCAAGATAACTAGCTTATCCCAAGAATAAAATGTTATACCGCCAAAATTGACCGTGTAACGAGCTTATCCGAGAGTAATTTTGTAATGGCGGCAGCACATCAGCTGATTAGAAAACCGTCATAATGACATATAAACACATATGTCAAAACATAAACAAAAGTACGTTAAAAGGCAAAGTCTCAGAATAACAACAGCGAATAAAATATTAAAACATAAACAATTTCATACTTTTATAATCCATTCAAACTAAGTTGGCATGTCATTTCTATTGCATGCTTTGAAACGCAGCTATTTTTATTTTAGTTGCATTACAGTTTCGTTCCTCGTTCATTCAATTTAATCATGGTATAACTTGGTAGAATGCAAATGTACTTATCCTAGATATTTACTCGCGTATAATTTTAATTCCGGTATAGTTATTCTCGTGTAACGTGATGTTTGGACGAATCCACCCTTAAAATATTTATTTATAACAAATTTTAAAACATAGGATTCATCTAATCAACATCCGGGGCATCAACAAAATAAATGTTTACTAATTAGCCGAGGACGACGGGCGAAGTTTTTACAAGCTAAAAGGAAATCAGCAACAACATTCTGCCTTTCCAATAGCAAAGTAATCTGCCAATAAATGTTAGCATTTCAACCTGTAATTTTCAGGTGACGTGGGTCCGAAACGAACCTACTTCATTTTGTCGAATTTTACAAACAAAGGCTGCTTTATAATTCATGTTTAATCAAGTTTAGAGTGGGATCGGTGTGAGGCACTCCGGGCCATTGGATTTATATATTAGTTTACATGTACGCAGGCTTTATTGCGGGATATTTTAAACTAAGAGAGCCTCAATTTGATGCTCAAAAACTTTAATTTGTGTAAGGCCCGACATTTCAATGGTCAGATAAGTGTTATCTGAAGAATACAATTGTTGCCGCCAATGTCTAATACAAACATTCAGATGCGACAGTTAACACTTTTATTCCTCAGCAAAAGACCTTACAACACGAGTGAAAGTTGTCACAAGTCTGGGTGTAAATTCAGCGATTTGTTATTTGTAATAAATTAATTAATGCTTCGATCAAAACACCTAAAAAAACGTTCCATATTTCTAACTGAAATAGTGAAAGAAGATACCTACATACATTGTTGTCGTGAGACATTGTTGTCTAATAAATACACAAACACAGAACCGGTAGGAACGGGTCTTATCTCCATTTGTCCGCGTGGACGCAGATAACGGAATGTAGTTCACTTGTAATTAGTAATTACTATCTCCTAGTGCTAGATCATTAGTTAAGTATATTATGAAACAAATGAATATTGACATTAGTATTCGAAGTTGGTCCACCAACCTGCATTAGGCCAGCGTGGTGGACTAAGGCCTAAAAACCCCCTCCTTCATTGGAAGGAGACGTGTCCCAGCAAAGGGGAGATGGGTTCTGAATTTGTGATAATTCTATGTTCAAAAAAGCAATATTTTGAAAAAACTAGCAAATAGTAAGTTATGTTATCAATATAACAGATTTTTATATGTGCCTAAGTAGATAGTAACAGATTTAGAAATTGAAACTAAACATAGGAAAATTTTACGCAAACTGACTTCCTGAATAAATACATAAGAACAGCAATTAGCATACCTTTTCAATTCAACAAATTATTGTCGCTTACTATTTCAAGGTAATCTTCAAATATGTACCATATTTTTTACTACAAATTTTACTTTACAGTCGTTAGGCTAGTTAGTGTTGTGTATATAGTGGTTATACCATTTGCTTACTTGTAACCACCTTGTAACAAACATAAAAAGCGATAAATAGCTGAATAGTTTAGCTGTAGCTATAGCACGTTTAACTTGTGTATAAACTAAAGTTTTACAAATATGTTATAATACGTACCTATGTAGTACCTTTATACATTTTATTTTACTTAACTATTTTATCCTTTGTTCCCATATTTACAGATTAGTGAAATGTAACTTTAAGAAACTTAAAACATTGTTTATTTAGGTGCTGTTCTAATAAAAACCATATACAATACTTAATGAAGTTCATTGACTCAATACAAATGTCTCGTCTTTAATTAGATAATTACGATAACTGAATCATTCGAAAGTGGAGAAAGACTATGCATATCAGTTCAAGTCTAAATGTATTGGGACTTAGTCGTGTAGTGTTGTTATTATTATCAACGATAGTTTTAACTGAAGAAACAATGAGTGAGCAAGGTGTCCCAGATTTCGCAAAACTTACGGACTTTGCGTGTAGCAGTGTAAGTAATCTTTATTTTTAGTAGGTAGGTAGGTACTTAGTGATTTACTTAGAGAATAATTAATTATTAGTATTAATTATGGCAAGTACCTACATGGAAAATAAACGCATAGAATCATAGGTACTGCCTCTATAATCAAAATTTTATTTAATTTACAATAGGAAATTTTAAAAAATGTTCTTAGTAAGTATAGCTTTTTACCGTTTGCTAGCTGCTAGTACTTAGTTATTACTATTTAATAATGTCAATGTTAAATAACTTATTTCATGTAGGTATTGTTAATGTCAGTGCCAATTTCTCGATAGTCGGTTATCTAACCGACAGGGATTGAATTTTAAATTTAACGTCATCTCCATATAAAATTCATGACAGGTTATGCTCTAACCGACTATGGAGAAATTGGCACTAAGTACAATATTTACAACTTATTTTTGAAAAAAAAAACATTAATGTTAATGATGGCATAGCCTTATTATGTAGTTCCAACTGCACAAAATTCAAATATTTGTGTTTTATTTTGTCAACGAAATATTAGGTATTTCGTAAAAAAAACATGTCTCTGAATAGTCCGCAGTTCAGCCAATATTTGCTCAATAATGTGCAAACAAACTACTTAGTTGTAATTCTTACGAAGTTCAATCAAACACATCTTGTGTTTGAATTGTTGTCTGTATTTACTTAGGCAGCTTAGGCTATATGATTGAGAATATAATTGAAATACGTTTATGGAAAATTTAGTATTTCTATGCCTGCTTATCTGCTTATAGGTACCTACCAAGTTTTGCAAAGTAAGTATGGTAAGAATTTTATTGCCCTCAGTTGGCCCTAAGAAAGTGAAAATTCACAATGGCGGGTCTTTTCATGCAAACACCACTATACATAGTAAACCAGCTTCCGGTGCTCCGGGTTGCGAGTTCGAATCCCAGCAACCAGGGTAAAAAACCTTGTGAAGAGCACTTGTGTTTTTTTGGTCTCAGGTTGTTGTTTATCTACTTACATATTATTTTATAATTATTTATGTTTATAAAAAATGTGTAATATCAGCTCTCTGTCTATATTACAGGCTCTACATAAGCACAAGCAACTTATTGCTCTATCTTGGGGTCGAATTGCAATAATATCTGAAATGTACAATCATATTTTCACAAATTATACTTTTCCAGTCCGGCGGTCAAGTAGTATTCGCAACCGATGACTTCTTCTCCCCGTGCGAGCTGATGATATCCGCTCCGGATCCGGTATTTTTCCCGGACCGGTTCACGGAGTTCGGCAAGTGGATGGACGGGTGGGAGACGCGCCGGAAGAGGGTCCCCGGACACGACTGGTGCGTGCTGCGGTTGGCTACCAAATGTGATATTAAAGGTAAATTGCATTATTTTTCTTCTTCTCATGTAGGTGACAGATTCTAGACCTGAAGTAGGGTTTGTCACGAAAGGATTATCCAGTCAAATAAGGTATCAGTCGCCGACTGCCCAGGGTGCACCTAACGCAGCAGTTGATACGTCACTCGGGGTGTTACACAGTTGATGTTACACCATCAAAATAGATTTTATCTAATTTAATCCTTCATATTGCAATACAGGTGGAATTGTATTAGTACCTAGTGGTAATTCCCATCAGAAGCAGGTCAATGTACCGAAGATACTGAGCAATCAAACTAAAGAAGTCCAACCTGAATCTGACCAGATAAAATTGTAGAGTCCGGTGTATCCACATATTATAATATTGATTTGTGTCTTTCAGGAGTGCTAGTGGATACTGCATTCTTCACCGGCAACTTTGCACCCAAGTACTCCATACAGGGGGCTGTGTTAAATGAACAAGGTCAGTAACTGTTCAGTATTTCAATTATATTTGCATGACCTATTTCTGATCAGAATTTTAACTCTCTCAAAGGATGTTAAAATTACCTTGTTTCAACTGAATGATTTTAATCATTTACTTATCTATTTAGTACTGAAACCAATAATTACTAATAAATAAGACGATTGATATTAAACACAAGACAAATACTATAAATTATGAAAGTTCATGTACCTCAAATCATATTTTTAAAACCATTATCGTACAATTTTCGACACTGAACAGCAACCTAGTGTCGTTATTTTTGTGTCGAATAAAGGTTTTTCTATTGTATTCATTACAAAATTGTCATGCATTGTTTCCCACAGAAGAAGCACAGATACCGAAACGCAAATCTGAAATGGGTTCAGCGGCGGCGGCGAGTGATCTGAAACAAATGAACGACCTCTCCCGAGATTGGCCCGAGATCGTCCCGAGAACGCCGTTGCGGCCGGGCTATGAGGATACGAGAATGAATTATCGTAATGTGAGACCCTTGTTTATGTTTTACATAATATTTGCAATACAATATGATGGAAGGTTATAAGGATAAGGGTGTTGTCTACGAGCACTACTGGTTTGGAATACAAAAATGGATCGTGTTGTTTACCAACTGGATTCCTGTAGAGAAAAGCTGACACACGTAAGACATGGTAAATTCGACATATTTTCTACATTTTCTTAAATTTCTGTATTTTGTTATGCTAGCTCTCAAGGCCGAGCAATAGGAGTGTGCGTGAGCGTGACCAACTGACCATTGAACTGATGTAACTACACACGAATACCAGTGATTTTCTAAACGAATACTAAATAGCCCTAAGCTACAATAGTAACGGCAGCTAGCTGTGGACCATACGTGTATCTAAGTTTATGTATTGTGTTATTTTATATACATGTTTAATTTCTCCATTACCCAGGTGACATCTGGGGGCCCCTACACCAACATCCGGGTGAACATATACCCGGACGGCGGCATCGCCCGGCTCCGCGTATTCGGAGTGGCCCAGCCGACGCCGCCCGCGGCCGACACCCGGCTTGACCTGGCATCCTTGCTCACCGGCACCGTCTGTGAAGGTGAGAACTGAGTGAGATTAATACTTCATGCTGTAACATTAGCAAGCATTAGCAACAAGCTTGAAATTTATTGGATGATGACCGTTATTCGTAAAATTTTCATATTTTTTTGCGTTGGTGAAACGTGACACGAAGCGCCAATTTCTCCATAGTGGGTTAGAGCCTAACCAGGGATTATTGCATGACTTTGACACATCTGTCAAGAATTTAATATGGAGATGACCACGGAGATAACGTATAATCAACCTTTCCTTGGTTACGATTTAACAGACTATTGGTGGAAATTTTTCATTGCTCGTGAGTGTAAAAACGTCACTGATGCTCCAAGAAAAATATCCATCCCTACGTTCCACTACCACCCAGACCCTCACATCAACTCCCTTACTACCCAGACTACTCGAACGCCCACTACGGCCACCCTCGTAACATGCTGTCTCCGGGGCGCGGCGCCGGCATGGCTGATGGATGGGAGACCGCGCGGCGCCCGGACCGACCCGAAGTACTGCTGGCGAAGAGTGACGGCACTATTGTGGTTACTGGTGAGTGATGGAGACAGTTGCAGAGTCCTTCGGGAAGCTTGAAAACATCATCTGACAATCGGAATGACCACTTTACCCGTCTTCTCTCTCAGCATAAGTTCGGGTCCACCAATCCGGGTACAGTCAATCTATCCACTGAGAAATGATATTAACGTAAGAGTTGTCCCATGGCGCACAAAATTATATTAGTATCAATAAAGCGTCTTTAGCCAAACATAATATAAAGCACTACCGACCACCGCTAGTAATTCGCAAGTGTCCCCAACCCTTCATACATCATCTATTCAATCCACCTCTATTTTATCCAAAATTTTAGGACCTAAAGCCACATCATAAAATAAATCATGCAAATGTGTTGGGATCCACAGGTGAGGAATGGGCGACATTTCGGCTGGGCTTCCGCGGAGCTCTGGAGGAGATAGGCGTCGACACAAACCACTTCAAGGGAAACTATCCAGATTCTATCAAGATTGAAGGCCTGGATGCTTTAGGCGATGGAACTTGGGCGACGATATTAAACCCTAGTAAAGTATGGGTTTTTCCAAATTATAATTTATACTTTCATTTTCAATTGCCAAACAATCAAACTGCCACAACATTTTATCGTACTAGCCGCTACGACTGACATACCTTATGTTAGGTTGCCGCTCGATAGGCTTTGCTATGCAATTCTGGAAAATGTTCCTACGTATAGATGACACGGACCCCGTGTCGGCAAACGGTGTGTCAGTCGCCCCCCAACCCGTTGGACTGATGATCTGAGGAAGGTAGCAGGAAGCCGCTGGATGCAGGTGGCGGGTGACAGCCTAGAGGCCTATGTCCAACAGTGGACTATGGAAGGCTGAGAGAGAGTGTACATATAGATGATATCGAAGATATTGTCGGATAAGAGTTTTTTGGTATTCAGTGCCACCGTCGAGATCTAAGTAGGTAGTGTCTTCAGCGGTTTTTATATTTTTTGAAAGGCATGTCTTTTATTTTGATACCTACCTACTATATGCTGAATCACTCTTATGTTTCCAGTTATCAGCGCACAAGGAGCACTGGTTCCCGTGCTCCTCTGGGCCGGTGACTCACGTGCGGGTCACCATCGCGCCAGACGGCGGCGTCAGCCGGCTGCGGCTGATGGGACACGCGGTGGCGCGTAGTGACGACGAGTTTTGAACTGAATAATGCTGCTGTATTGTTAATATAAAAGTCACGCTAGGTTTGGAGTAAATAGTACTACATATGTCATAAATTATGTTTGTGAAATTTAAGTTAGTATATTAATGTATCCTTAAGCACCTAAGATAATAAAGAATAAGAGAAATATTAAATTCGTTTCACCACAACATTGTATAGCGAGTATTTTTTTAAACATTCATAATATTCTTCTTTTCAACTCCCATCGGTTTCGACTGAGTCCAAATATTCTAATTTAACACAATATTTACGTTTATCAAAAACTCGTTATGAAAATGTTTGAATCCGTAATCACCGGCGCGCAAAAAGCTGCGATTTATAATGGCGGCTTCAACTCGCCTTAATATCGACGGGCGGACGTTTCTGCGTCGCAGCTCGCAAACAGAAACACACCCTATTTGTATAGAAATATTGACATGTGCCAAAATTTGCATTATTTGCCGGCCCTCGAAGATACCTTTTGATAAGGTGAGCCTCACAAACAGCTACTCGGTTCATTTTTTACAGTCCTTTAACGCTCCTAATAGACAAGCAAAAATCTACTGAAGTATCCATAAAGCGGCGGTTCTATGCGCCAACAAGTCGTAAATCCAAAGGTCAACCTTACAGTGAATGGCACGTGAATTCCTCTGAATATTTGGAGCAAATATATAACATCAGTGTGACAAGGGTGCGACGTGGGCACCTGAGTGCCAATTATAGCCTCCAGAGTACAGCGCGGGTTTCGCTACACTTTAAGCAACCCGATATTTTTTGCGTCCCGCCTTATCTTGAACGGGCTAAGAGCGATGACCATAGAAATATTCCGATAGCTATAACTTCAATTTCAAAGGGTTTCTACTTGTTACGCGTTGCGTGTTGAATTACGTAACCTTTACCGGTTTTATTTAATTTATCTGAAGTGCTAATTAACATTCATGTCATAAATTTTCATGAAGATCCTAAGCTACCTTACGTTTTGAATATACCAACTAGTTTTAAGTCTTTTTTTGAAAAGATGGCTCAGGAGTTTCTTGCCTCCGTTCTTCTCCTTAGACAGAAAGAGCCCCCCCTTATCCGAACGGAGAGTAATTTGTAAAAATTGACGTTCATCAGAAAATTTTATATTTGTACGATGAATAAAAAAGTTTGAGTTTGAGTTTGAGTTTGAGTTTGAATATTCCAATGGATTCAGGACATTCTGTGTGTCCTAACATAGAGAAAAGTTATAAATGTTTTGAGTACGAAAATTGCACCAGCCTTATTCTCTGCCAAATAGGGCCAAAATCTCAAACAAAACCAGCGGTAATAAATAATAATCAATGCAAATGCGACACAAGTAAACTAGTTTACGACTTTGTGGTGGCGCCCTTTGATCTCTATTATCCATTCGCAAAAAAACGCTGCGGTCCCGAGCTCCGCCGCGCCGGATGTTATTTCCGCAGCATATTTTTCTCCCCCCCCATCCCTCGGGACTTCCCTGGATGAGATAACACCCCGACTCTGATAGACCAACTTTATTCTATTACCGACCTCCACAGACAAACATATTTTATTATTTATACACCCTCGGATGGATGCTCGGAGGATCATTGAATAGTGCCCACCCCCCCCCCCCCCCCCGGCGCCTGCGGTAAACTTCTCTGCAAGATTATTGTTGTAAAGTTTTTGAGTAATATTAAGATGATGTTTTCAGTTGCGGTCGGTTTTCTTTTGTCTTTGTTGTTATTGAAGTTTTTGAAACAAGAAACTCGGAGTAGGAAGTTTTGGTAAAAAGTAATTTTACTCGTCAAACTATTTTGTAGTTTTAGGCATTAGCCTTTTGCATTACGGATTTTCCGAAAATTATTTATATTACATAAGTACCTAAGTACTAAGCATGCAATATTTTTTTACCTATATATTAGGTATATAATCCTTATCATTTTATCATTAAAATGCATATGAATAATTAATTGTTTTAAAGTTGTTCAGCGGGGGACTGACTCACCCTTTTCAGCTTACAATAGGGCTTTTGCAACACCTGGACTTCGCGGTTCCATAATAAAATCTTATAGAGAGGTATGTGGTGCTATGACAAAGAGTATTTCATAACAAAGCTATATCAAATCTAGTACTTGAAAGTTTAAATTGCAACCCTCCGACAGGTATGTAGCCCGCTGACATTCACTTTGCTATAAGTTCTGAGAATTGTATGATCTTCTCGAATCTCACTGCTATCTCAAGGCGTTACGGTCCAAAGTTCTTCACAATCTTGGTCGAAGCGAGTTGTGTAAAGTTGTCAGAAGTTATGTTATTGTCAGGCTTAGTAATTACTTTGGCTTATGAACTCGCTCTCTCATTGTCACAATATGTAATAACGTGTTTCTGTTTCTTCTCATCGTTACGTGTTTTTGTTTTAAATTAAACCTCAATTTGGAGTTGACTTTAAAATTATAACGAATCCTTTTATGTTTTGTACAATAAATTCTCCTTCTTGTTATCGTGTCGGTGACAACCGCTCGAGCTACACTTGGGTTTACCAATTACCACCGTGGTGAGACGCGAAAGTACGTTTAAGAAACAATGTTACTAAGGAAGTGATGATTTGATTGCATAAAAATACTTACGACTCTATCAAGTTGCATTAAACGTACCGATTACATGATAGCTCTCGTTCGTTAGTACCTACTTATTATTTCGTAAACTAAAGTGACCCTCCAACAGCCTGAAGTAACTAAGCCCGAATGTTTGCTTCCAGGAGCAAACCGCTGATTTTCAGTTACCTCCCATTTAACGGCTTCGAGTGTTGCAAAACTGCCTTAATTGAGAATTCATGTTTCAAAAGTTGAGTTGCGCTTATTCGTTGTAAATGGCTAGAGTAGAAGCATTCAAATCTTCATTATACGCAGTTACAAAATTTAGTTTAAGTTATAACCTCAGTTCAGACAGACATTAGACTATACTTGCGTTACCATGTTAGTGATAAAAGCCTGAGCTGAACTAGGGCACAGATTACTAAAATATAGTGTTATTACTGTGGCTATAAAATTTTATAAAAACATGACATAGCTAGTATATACCTACATTACATACATTTGCTAAACTTTTTAGCCCCCTATTTTTGGTCAAAATAAAAATAGTTAAAATGGTTATGTATATTCGAATGTGATTGTACCTACTAGGGTAGCTCGTCACCAGGGTCGCTCCCGGGTTAACCGCTCAACAACCGGAATTTATATGTCTAGAAATATCTCATTATTACGCTCGTTTGCGTGTTATTATAATGAGGGTTCATTTATAATTATCTATTATACTTACTTTGTACCTACCTAGAGGTAAGTCGTTTTGGTTACAATTCGTAAACATTGTCAATTTGTTTACAATTTATGAAGGGTGCAATTTTCTTCGCGAATGACGATTAGCTTCACCTCCTAACGTGATTACTTTGACTTATGGGATACCCTGTATAAAGTACAGTTGAAAAGTCACTTGACTAGGCTCCTTCCGTGCAGCGAATTCTAGTGGCGTGGGTCAGATACATAGATAGTCCCATCGTGATAGACTCCATGTCAAGTTGGAGTGTTTTCAGAGCACTTTAGTTCATGTGCGACGTCCGGGAATGAATGGTTGACCACATACTGCAGTTTGCTTCTGTAAGACCACCGCCATTCAAAAGTTGTATGCATTTTGTTTAAACCATACCTTTAATAAGAGACTTGCAGCTGAAAAAATTTATAGTCAATGGGTTTTTTTTTTTATGGTGTAAAATATTCATACATAAAATAATTTAATTCTGATTTTTTAAATAAAATATGTTGGTTAATTTAATGTTAACGCGTTTATGAAATTCGAACTCAATGTTTGTGAACTTATTTCCACTTCAATAAATCTTAAAACATCAGGTTTTTATTTACGAAAACAAACTAGGTAAATGAGGCTTGATAAAATAACTTAGGTCCCTGAGTAATAAACACAGTTTAGTTTTCAACTTAAACATCCCTTCGTTACTTTTTCCTTTGGTGTAAAAAATATAATGAAAGCGTCTATGGAGGACTCAGCAAAAAACAACTTTCTCAGGCGCCATCTTGAAATGAAGATTGATGAATTGCCTTGTTACGCCATTTCTACACTGCGCCTCGGCCGAATTGTTCTGCTAATATGTGCTACGAAATTCTGCTTCCATTTTGCATAAATAAGAAAAACATGGCTCCGAAAATTCGGCAGTGAGATACGAGACGTCAAGAATCAGCTCACAAGAAAAAATCGCAATAAATTGATGTTCCACTTATTAGAAAATAATTACATAGGTAAAGTTATTAGAAATCCATAGGTATAATACCTGGGAATTTCTTGTAGGAATTGTAAGACTTACCTTAAGACCTTATGTTAGGTTGTGTACAATGTATAGTTAGGATCAAAGAAACCTGACCAATACAGTAATAATATTACTCTACAAGCGAGACCACCCTGACCCTAATACAGAAACCATGAATGCCATGAAATAAAACACGTCAAACAACTCTTCACTCTGAATAACTTTTAAACTATGTGTCCTTGGGAAACTCACAAAAAAAATGTTTTTAGTTTAGAGATTTTAACCCTTACATCTGACTCAAATCATTCATTGGTTTTCTCAAGGGGCTAAAGTTCAAAACAAGGTTAGATCCATAAATGTATACTATATGGCCGATTGACTGTTAATCAATTAGTCACAGAGAAAAGATGTTCAGAATGACGAGTTGTGTGACTATTATTCAGATGTGCTGTGCACGTACGAAAGTCTCGCCGTGTATACGGTATATCTCCGTAGAGTCTCGACTCTCGAGAGCGGCTCATGTATCGACTTCAGTACTCTACATAAATTTGCATAAAGAGACACCACTTGATTATGCATACAACATGATACTTCACGAATATTATCAAGTACATCGGCTAGCTTGGGTAGTAGATATACTTGTTTGCACAATAGTGGTAGGGAATTCACATAAAAAACTATCTTAAAAATAGATTGACTTGGTAGCTTAGAACAAAAATACATAGGTACAGACGAATTGAGATCCTCCTCCATTTTTCGTAGTCGGTTAAAAATAGAACAGTAACCTGTGGTGTGTATTTCAAACAGGATGTGTTCCCGCTGCAAAAAAGTGTCATTTTGGACGTGGAAGTTTTCCAATATTTGTTATTCGTAAAACTGGTAACTGTACAGAAGACTTTTGTTTCATATTGTATAGATTTTTACGTAAAAGTAAATAAACGAACGTTAGTTTTTTATCTTACTTTGGTCATTCTGTATCATTGTGTATCCGGTGACAGTTTACTCAGAGTTGAGGATTCATTCCAATTTTTTGTGGGTAGAGACTGTTAGCCGTATTATCAACAAAACCTAACTTTTAAGGGCCAGGAATAAAAGAATATCTGAATGCCTTTTGGCTATAAGATCTATATTTATGTTTTCACTGTGGTTAAGCATCGTACTCGTAACTACATTAAATTATTTCATAAATGACAATGGGCGTTTTGGGACCTATGTTCAATAAAGACGAGACATACATCGTTGGATAGCTCTTTTCAAGTGAGCAAAAAAGTATTATGACGACAAATCCGTATATGTGGTCCATTTTGAAATATATTCGTCGGAAGGAAGTATTTTTCTATGGCATTGCACTCTCTCTTCTGATGACAGTTAGGGCGTAATACACGTAAACACGTATTATTGAAATTGGAAAAAATACTTTCAACTGGTTTTATTTACTGAGATAATAAACAAATATAATATTATATGAAATATGATCATTTTGTTATAAAAATTAAAAATGAATGTGAAAAACTAACAAAAACATTAAAATTACAGAAATAAAATATAAAAACTTTCAAGGTACGATTATTCTAATTGGACAGTAGATCAAGACTAGCGCTTCCGTTATTCATATTCTGCTAAAAAAATACCTTTTCAACGACGTATCACTCATTTCTATTGGTGCTGGTCCCAGCTTCCATATATTTGTGCCCATCATCATTTGATGGGTTTTGTTAAGTTTGACCAGTAGATCAAGTGGTCAATTTGTTGGTAGTATCACTTAAAAAACATCCTGTAGATTTTCACAACCACTTCTGGCTACCCCGTACATACCAGGTGAAAGGAGGAGCCAGTCATGGAGTCAGGAGCGCGCCACCGCCACTAAGTCTTACTTTGTAGATGCACAATGTTCTATGTGGTATAAGGTTTTGACAAAGAATAAAATAAAATATATATTTTCGAATACAATTTTTTATTGAAAATGTATGGATAAAGCCGAGTTTAGTTTTTACAACTATTCTATAAAAAAGGAAATTACATACTTTTATGACTTAACTAGCTAGGTACCACTTAACTAAGTAATAATTTAGTTAGTAAGATAAATTATATCTCATTAAAACAAAATCTTTTGTTTAGAATCATATCTTCACGTCTAGCCTGATGCATTATGTTACAGTCAAAAGTCATAAGCGGTTAAAACCACTTTTGACTGCATTAAGTCCTAACTATCCATATGTAGAGTTAATTTTAGATAACATCAATTATTTTATGGCAAACAAAAGCTTTGTCTTAAATGCTAATTGTTCCTCATGTACAAGTTACTTCTAATAATCATATTTACAGTAGAAATTCGTCTTTTACTTAAAGTTTATCTATAGTAACTATTGACAGGAGAGTTAATACACAAGGTTTTGTAAAAGTGGTAGTAACTATTGTAATCTAAATAAAACAACATGTAATTAATTTAACAACTATTGTACTACGTACTTAGGAAACTCACGAAAACATATAGAATTATAACCTATCTCTGTAAATTTTTTGGTTAATTAATTACATACATAGGTTATTTTTTCAGTAAGAGGTTCATCATAAAAAAACACATTGGCAAGCTTTTACCCATGAACGTAGGTTTGTAGAACATGTTTATTCCACATTTATCTAAGTAATTATTACCTAGGTGATCTGTAAAGGAATTCATCGTAGGCTCATACTTGCACCTCATAAGCCTCAATGCCTACATGTATGTATAAATCATCAGCCTACGACGCTTTTTACAAAACCATTATCACCGAGCTGTCAAAGAGGCTTTAGGAGAGGCCTATGTCCAATAGTGGGCGTATGTCCAACAGAGGGCGAATGACTGAACGGAGAATCTTGTTAATTTCTCAGTGTTACACACTTCTTATTTACTAGACGTTTCACCAAATACCTATTATTACCTATTACAATTATATTTTTACAGTAGCCTGTTAAGAATAAAATATTTTTTTAGTTACTAAAGTATGTATTTAAAATGTATACATTTATGCGTGTTTTGAAACTATACAAGGCCCAGAACGCAGAGGTTGGGACTGCTCGCGTATATTTTCAAATTAAAATGGTGCCATTATTTACTTGAAAGTATACAAGGCCATTACGCACTAATCGCGTATATTTTCAAGTAAGTTGGGTCAAAATTATGGCTTGAAAATATACTGTAGCAGTTACCACTGCGTACTAATCGTGTATATTTTCAAGTGCCAAGCGGCAATGCGAGCACTTGAAACTATACATGATTAGTTACCAGGTAGCCCTTTTGAATTGTTGCTCTCTCTTTCTTTCATGCGAAATAGTAATTAGTCTATTGCTTTCTAAACATTGCATCATTATTCCGCACTTGGCATTGTTTTCTTAACGCGTTTTTTGTTTACATCGTACAGTTAAAAAGTAAATTGATATAAATTAAACTGTAGAACTGTTGTAAATATTAAAAGAGAAGAGGGTGTAGAACAATTCATAAAAGACAATTACGGTGAATTCAAAACTTGATAAAAATAGGTTTGTAATAGGGTAATACCTACTACAATCACGAGCAATAAATAAGTCCAAGTAGCAAAAAGTCAACACCAAATTACCCCAATTTAAAAAAAATAATAATTTAAAATTGGTCAAAATGTACGTTTTTAGTCGGTTATAATAATATTTTGATGCGCTGTTAAATGTATTTTAATATTGCCGACGAGCTATCGTCACTGGAACTTTTTCATTGCTCGTGAGTGTATTACTATTAATTCATTTAAATAATAAAAGATATAAGTTAGTAACTTGCAAGTATGATTGCTATAAATATCAATTTATCAATCAAATTAGAGCTTGTTCATCTTTATTTATTAACATTCTATAAGTATGACAGGCAGATAAAGTAAATTGTAGTCATGTACATTTACCGAAATAGTTAAGCAAATCAGAATCAGCATGTAGGTACAAATTATATGCGACAAGTACGCGAATAAAGCAATGTGCGTAATAGCAATGTATATTTTCAAGAACGATTCAGTAATTCCCAACTTGAAAGTATACGCGATTAGTACGCACAAATCGTGTATATTTTCAAGTCAAATAATATTTTTTTTCACTTGAAACTATACAGTGCTAGTACACTATGGGTGCGTTCTGGCCTTGTATAGTTTCAAAACACGCATACATTTATTTATAGATATTTAGGTAGGTATTTTTGTAAGAAATTAACAGCATTATTGATGATTTTCTTAGAAGCCTACATTAAAATTTCATAAAAAAATTAATAAAATGCATACATCCAAAATTTCCAAAACACATCAACTAAGTCAATTTGCAATGTATCTATCGATAATTCGCGATCCGGCTAGCTAGGGGCTGCATAATTTATCGCCATTTTGATGTTTGTCAATTTTGTCATAGATTGAACCGCAATTTATTACAGAATAGCTCAAATTCCAATGTTGATGATATCAAGTATTCATGGAAATAAAATTAGTAATAATTATTTATGCATTTCTTATTAGGCCTTAAGTTAAACAATAAATGCTACTTTTCCCAACCAACCAGCTTTCAAAAAACTATAAGTAGTAAATATAACATCGAATAATACTGTATCCATTTAACTTTCTATTAGACTAGAACGAACTTTGGTACTGGCATTGTTAACTATCACACTTTTAAAATTATAAAACAACAAATAACTTAACTCACCATTTAGCACAGCGCATAAGTTCTGTAGTGAGAGTTCGTTTAACCCACAGAAAAAAAACTAAATAAGTACTCGTACCTAAGAGGATATTTGAAATTTAAGAATGTCATATTATTTGTCCATGTGAGATTTAATCTAACAAAATCATTTCAAATCCTACTTTGCATTGTTGTTAAATTTTCTCATCTCCATTAGCCATTAGTTGTTTCAAGCCCCTTCCTTTTGGACTATAAATAGCACGACTAAAACAAAACTAACAACTCACAAATTAGGTTAAACTTTCCCAATTATCCCGCCCGCACGGGAACGTCCCACGACACTCCACCGTAGAACCACTGTACCGGCAGCATTAATGCATTACACAGTGCAAATATTTTTCCAAGCAAATTGCCAGCAGGACGATAAGGGTTAGCACTATGTTGTTGAGAGGAGCGACGAGCGGAGCGGAATCGCCGGCGGCGGCGAGCGCGCTGGCGGCGGCCTCCACGCACTGCCGGTAGGACAGGTGCTCCAGGCAAGTGATGGCGCAGTAGTGCTGGTGGGCACACGCCCCGTCGCACGCCTCGCTCGAGCCCGAGTGGAACGCTCGTAGGTACCTGCGGACAAGCGGGAAGTCAGAAAGAAAGAAACATTTATTTTACAACAACAAAATACAACAAAAAATACTGAAAATCATATAAAACAACAACAAGATACCGACAATAATACAATACAAGATAAACAAACCAAACAAAGGATGTTGTCAAAAGGCTCAAAAAGGCACCAGCTCAGCAAGTGCTGTGCCAATAAGGCCACAGTCGTTTTCGGCTGGCCTCAAAAGGTATATGGAACGAAGAAGAATGAGAAAGAGATGGAAGAATTGATAAGATCTGGGGACGGGAGGTGTTTGAGAGGTCAACAATTCTATAGCGATAGAATGAACGTTATGATTTCCTTGGTGTTTTCGTCTATCACAATACAGATTGTTGCAAAAAGGAAACTGTAGTCACAAATAGTCACAATTTCAAAATTCGCGAAAAAAAATGATTCATTTTCCATAGAAACTTAGTTGGTCACGTGACTTTTCCTATGGAGATTTTTTTTTTCGCGAATTTTGAATTTCTGATTTTAGTTTCGGGCTTAGATATACCATGCTGCACATGCTGGTTTCGGCCCTTTTTGCAACACCCTGTATATTCCTGGCTCGCGGCCGGTGGTCGAACCCGGACCCTAGGGTCAGGTTCACTAACCATTGTGCCATCCAGCCGTCGTGATAGGACATGTTTATAATTGAAATAAGAAATAAAAGCTGATTATCTCTAATTACCTACTTCTAAGAGCAGTTAACTGCTAGTTTTATCCTGTAAACGGAATATAGGTACTCATACGTACCATAATGATATCATTATTATTAATTGAGCCGGCTCAGAGACGGCACTTTGCTTTCCTCTGTTGTTAGGTACTGTATACATACTCTATCGTACTAAATTTATGAAAACTAAAACGATAGTCATGAAAACTAAAATGGATCCCGAAATTCTCGAATAATTATTTAAACCGATGTGAATATCTCCCTCGCAGTGCAGCGTGGCAATGCTGCCAGCGTCATGGGAACCTTTGGGTCGGGTGCGTCCTGGGGCGGGCTATTTTAATTATTTAACTTGACGAAGGATGTTTGCTGACTTCTTTATTTTTTAAATGGACGAAGCATGTCGCGGATGAAATTATGTAATTTTATATTTTAATGACGAAACCTGTGGTGGATTTTTTTATATGGAATTGTTAATTTTAATTTGGTCTTGCATGAATAAATATATTTTATAACTCAATAAAAAAAAAAAAAAAAATTAATTAGGTATTTAAACAAACTTTATTAGGCTCATAGGTCATCTCTCTATGTTATTTTGTTTTTATTTGAAAAATACGGTGTAGTTATGTACTGTGTAGTTGTATAGTGCGTAGTCTATGTAATAGCTACGGCTTAAAATTTTCAATAGCGACCAGCTTCTCTAATTGAGTCAGACTCGTGCAAATGTTACAACAATGGACTTCAGTGAAGTTTAATTAGCTATACTGAAAGCGTTTACAGACTTCCTACCTAATTGGAGAAGTAAACATTATTGAAAATTATACATTTTGGTATTGTCGAATTTCGGAACTGAATTAATTTGTTGCCTATTGTCCGGCCGAACAATGTAGAATAAGAGGAGCTTACAAGAGAACAGATACTTCATAGCCAGCGTTTTGAAGCTGAATTTTGTTTCATGAAATATTATTATTATGTCGATTTTCCCTAATGTGTAACTATATACCTAGCAACCTAACACCCCAATATTCAGATAAAAAATATTCGTGTTTATTGACTCGTAATCTGTATTTGAACAAATCAGCCAAGTACGTATTTGCGCTCTGTTAGTTACTTAAATATAGAGGTATTATTTAATATTAGAATCATTAAACGTAATTTAACGTACAGTCAGCGATAGAGGAGTTCCAAGACCAATCCAGCGTAAACATTTTTTTGTTTTAAAAAATTACCTATGGTACCTACCTACTTAATTAAAAAATATTTTTTGATTTATATATCTTCCAACTATGAGTCTGTTTGCGCTGGGTGGCCCAATATATTTTTTGTTGACTGTACTTTTTCGATATCGTGATAAATACCTCACTCGACATTTTTGTACATTATAGCTGCTGAAATATTTCACAGCGCGATGCGACATGCTCAGAGGGACTCTCAATACATCGAATACCGACTCAGTGAAGCATTCACTGTACGTCCGGCGAGCTACCGTGAGTGGACAGTCGGGAACGAAATTGCAAAACGTCATAGCTCGTGTGTCCATTATAAATATCAGGTATGGATATGGATCCCAACTCAGCGATTCATAGGTCCACTTATATAAGTGGCGACGATAAAACATCAGAATCTAAGAGAACACAGTTTTCAATGAGTAATGCAGGTTGATAATACCGCGCTCTGGAAACGCTTTTTCTCGTGTCGTCGATGTCACTATAGCTCCAAATAAGAGCTCGGCTGATTGCCTAGGATTCTGCTGATATGTTATAAGGTTCATGTGATAACAAGTCATTCGAGGAGGCTTTTTCCCCGCACCCTTTTGAAACGCTACCACACCCAAATACCTGCTACACTCACGGGCAATGAAAAAGTACTACTCACAAAATGCCGATACCAAACAACTCAATTTTTTTCAAACATTTAATTTAAGTTATGAACAAAATATTATTACCGTTTATAGTTGGTAATATCCTAATGCTCTGTTAAATGTACATCAATGTTGCAGGAGGGGTCAGTAAGCTAGCTTTTTTCCGTTTATGAGTAAATTAGTGCTTTTCTCAGTGGAACCTTTTCATTGCCCGTGAGTGTATCGTAACCAACGTTTAGAATCACTAAATTACTAAGCAATAACTTAAATAGATCGGGTAAATAAATGTTGGACAGATAAGCAATATAAACCTGCTTGCTTGCTTATCATCACATCATCATCATCACGACCCATCACGTCCACACTGCTGGGGTACGGGTCTCCGTGCAATGAATGAATGCTTGCATATGGTAAATTGGCAGTAGATATATCCTAGGACTGTTTACAAGTGATCATATATACTTATGTACTTACTGAATACCATAGTCTCGTGCGGCGTATACCAGCGTATAAGGCTACCGAACCTTTTTATGGTCCTTCGACCCGGATGAAGACTTATATAGTAATGTGTTGGTGGTGGTTAGGTCAATTGGCAGTAGGTGTGCCCTGTGACTGTTAGTAGGTACCTATGTCTTGCGACTGTTAGTATGGTGTTATATACAGTGACTTACTTATTAAACGTCATGGTCTCGTGCGGCGCATACCGCAGGCGGTCGGCCAGCGCGTGCAGCGAGGCGGGGGAGATGTCGGGCAGCGCGTAGTGCGTCGTCATGTTGTACTCGGTCACCCACTCGGCGGTGCCGGCGCGGTTCGCCGCTGTGAGGTCTAGGGAGTACTGGGTGTAGTCTAGCACCTGGAATAAAGGTGGGGGTTAGTACAGGTAGGAACAGGGTACAGCTACCGTACCACCACCGATACAATTAGAAATTAACGATCCATAAGCAGCGTCGCTCACCTGTCAAACATCTCTCAGATCCATACAAGTAACACAGACAAGCGAGCGCTGCTGATTTAATAATTGGTACCTAATGTTCGGTGGAGGTAACCCCACTGTAGACCAAAACAGTAGCGTCACGTGTCAACATTATGGTTGTCTGCTACTCAAAATTTAACCAGTTGGCAGGGGGTTCACCCACATATTGGTTGTGATGCGGAGACTAATAACTGGCAAGCGTGGAATAGAAGGTCGCCAGTGCGCATGACCGAAAACCTTAGACATGTAGCTGTTAGCGGTTTGATGAGGAAGGGCGATGGTAGAATTATAGAATTATGAAGGCGCTGGTGATAATATATTATGTCAGTCAAATGAATATTACCTTCCCAGTGTTGGTGTCAAACTTGTACAGTCTGAGTCTTGGGTTGGTGGCGCTGGCGGGCCCGGCGTAGGGGCTCACCGAGGGGGCCAGCAGCGCCCACGACACGGGCTGGTCTGTGGAGGAAGAGACACTTTAGTTGTAGCCTGCCAGTAGTAAAGTTAAAGTCAAAATGCTTTTATTTTATTTTATTTATTAAGTTCAGCAACATCAGTTACATTATACAATCGCTGTTTTAAAACTAGACTTAAAACTAAATGCACTGATAATTATAGGTGTACTTACACTACATGTAAAATTAAGGCTTATTCTAAACTGGCATACTTACTTATTAACTTACTTACAACGTACTTTTTCTAAAGTGTTAACAATTTAGGTTATGGAATTAATGTTCTAAACCAACAGCAATTTGCATCTAGTTTTGTAACCTTTCGTACAAAATTTTACGGATTTTGTTCATTGTATAAATTCATTTATTCGTTCATTGGAAGTCTTTAAACCGATTTCGAACACAGGTCGGTCGTAGTAAGGATAATATGGCTAGGTGGGGATTCACGGATGCACAAAATTTGAACTGCTTGTGTGAAGCGCCACAAACTATGGTGCACCTCACTTCATGCCCCGCGTGTCCCTACACCTGTACGCGGGAAGAGCTCATGACCGCTACTAGCGGTGCAGTATCAGTGGCCCAGTTCTGGGCATGTATTATTTAGCGACTTTGTTGGTTTGTCGTCGACACGATAAGAAGAAGATTGTATAAATATAAAATTTTCTGATGAACGTAATTTATTTACAAACTACTCTCCGTTCGGAAAAGGGAGCTTTGTCGTTTGTTGAAGTCAGTAGCACAGGGTGAAGTGCAGGGTGTTTCAAAATGGTATATTGAGCTGAAAGACTAATCGTTTCTCTGAAATTCGTGAAAATAGGTAAGTCTACTCTCCATAGTAGGTAAAAAGTCACGTTTAGAAAGAGTCGCGCTGAGTAAATAAATTTTATGAAGAGTATAAAGTTATGTTTGAATAAGAACAATTATTATATTTAATTTTAAATTATCTATTCCTCTCCTCCTATTTACCTACCTATACTATGAATAAACATGGTATCAATTTCGTGGACCGCAAGGTTAGAAATTATTTTGTGGGTTATCTGGATTATGTTCAATACGGATTAAATACGGGTCGTGACTCCTAGAACCCACACCGAATACTTGGAATTACCACCAAATACTCAACTGCGATGTAAGTATACATATTGGAGGCTAGGCAGGTAGGTCTTCCTATCCTATTCAATTAATGTGTTGAGACATAATAACTATTTATGTATAATTATTTTCCTTGTGACTCTGCCTCGTCTGGAAACAATGAAAGTTTGTGTCGGCGACCAATATTTTTAAGAATCCGTACGTATATATATGTATAGGTATAAACACATAGTACACGTCAAACTTAGAACCCTCATATTTATCCATCACCAAACAAAATATTTCAGACAAAACGACAAATAAACTTTTCACTACTTAATAATAATAATAATAAATAATAAATTTCTTTATTAGATTCGAAAAAGAGTACAAGTTAGTAAAACTAAGATCCCTAGCTCCCCCACTAGGATACCCTGTGTTGGGGGCGCCAGTCTCTTTCGTTCTTAATACATTGTAACAGAGTTAAATAAGGTATAAGTGAGACTTATCAAAGAAATAAATAAGCAATACTGTAGTTAACTTAGAGTTGTACATAGTTTTTGTATCTTATCATCTTAATTTATAGTTATTATTTGATGTTTGTGTATGGGTTGTGTGTGTGTGTGTGTGTGTGTGTGTGTGTGTGTGTGTGTGTGTGTGTGTGTGTGTGTGTGTGTGTGTGTGTGTGTGTGTGTGTGTGTGTGTGTGTGTGAGTGTATATGTGTGTGCGAGTTACAGAGAGTGCGTGAGTGTGAGTATGTGAGAAGAGTTTGAATATGTTAGTGCATGTAAAGTATATGTAATGTAAGTTTGAGTTTGAGGGTGTGTTTATTACTGTGCGTGGGGATAATGAATTGAAAGATTCACTTTAGAGGAACAAGAATTCGTTCAGTTTGAAAATAATTAAGTCCTAATAACCACTTTTTCAGTTTTTTCTTGCAAGTGTATCTGGTGCAAGTCAAAATTTTTAGTTTTATATCTGCAATACTATAGAGGAATGGTCCTCGGATGCATGGTGCACGCCTAGCAAAAGCTGTGCGCGTGTGAGGCACCAGCCATACATTTTGTCTTTTCCTTCTTGACAAAACATTTAATGTAAATAGAGCATTTCTATGGTACCTTAGGACAGTCGACAAAATGTATAGCTGCCTGACATTGAGCACTTCACAGTCATGGTACAGATGCTCGGTCGGATATCTAAAAGGCTTCCTATATGCCACCTTCAGAACGAAACGTTGAGCACGTTCAGCAGCTACCATGTAACTAACTCCAGCACCGCCCCACACTACTATGCAATACGTTAAGATAGATTGGACTAAAGCAGTATACGTAAGCCGGATAAGGTCTTTGTTAGCTATCATTTTAAGTTGCTTGAAGCAGAAGGTAAGTTTTCGTATCCGTCCTCGCACTGCCTCAATTTGTTTGTCCCAGACGAGTCTATCATCCAGCACCACACCCAGGTATTTTAAGTAGGAGACTCTTTCTAGTTGAGGGCAATTGCAAGGCGAACCGGCTCTGTCGCGGCTACATTGGTGGATTTTAATATTTATAGTTTTAGTAGGGGCTGTCCGCTCTGTTATGTGAAAAGCTAGGTATTTGGTCTTGGTAGCATTGAGTGTCAGCAGGTTACACTGAAGCCAAGTTGCAATCCGTCGCATACCCAATTCAGTTAAGGCAACGACATCTTCCCATGAGTGCCCATGAAATATAACAGCCGTGTCGTCAGCAAATGAAAATGTTGTAGCATTTGGGAGACTGATTTGGTTGAGGTCGTTGATGTAGAGGAGGAAAAGAGTTGGACCTAGCACACTGCCCTGTGGTACTCCAAAACCTATCGTTTTAAGTTCGCTGAAGGTGTTATTTATGCCGATTCTTTGCTTCCTATCCGAGAGGTATGATCTGAACCAGTCCAGTGCTAAACCTTGAATTCCATAGGATGCCATTTTTTTTAGTAGAATTGGTCGAGACACAGTGTCGAATGCCTTGGCGAGGTCAAGGAAGACGCCAACGCACCTTTCACCTGAGTCCAATTTCTTAGCGACATGATCTACTAGGTTGGCTACAGCGTCTTCCGTTGACCTTCCTCGGCGGAACCCAAATTGGTGATCATGTAGGAGTGATTCTTTTTCTAGAAACTTCAGCAACTGGTTGTTAACGACTTTCTCGAGGATCTTAGACAAGGATGTAAGTAGAGAAATCGGCCTATAATTGGTCACATCATTCTTGTCGCCAGACTTATATATTGGGCATACGTTGGCCATCTTTAAATTAGCAGGCACCACACCAGAAGAGAGACTGAGGTTTATTATGAAAGCTATTGGTCTAGACAAATAGCATGAACAAGTCTTAAGCAACCTATTAGATACATTATCCCATCCAGGAGCAGAGTTATGTTTCAGGTTACTTATGATCTTTTCAACTTCGACATGATCAGTGGGACCTAAGAAAAACGATTTGGTTGAAGAAGATTTGATGTTAATATTATTGGCGAGCTCATGTTCTGTAATGTTATTAATTTTTAATATTTTGTCTGCTAAATCTTGGCCAATAGTTGAAAAATAAGAATTTACTTTGTTAAGCGAATCTTGTTGATTGTCACATATGTTGAGTAGGTTTGTATTGGGCATATTAGAACGTTTAAGATGGCAGATCGATTTTATTGCCTTCCATGTTTTCTTACTATCTCCCTTACACTGTTGAAGCAATTTCTCGTCATATGCATTCTTAAGGTTTTGAAGTAAGTTGTTGCAAAAATTCCTATACATTTTATATTTAGTTTTAATTTCATCGTTACTTGATTTTTTTCTTGCTTTGGAGTGAAGCTCATTTCTTTTTTTGATGCATTTAAGTAAGCCATTTGTTATCCACGGTTGTCTGATGAACTTGGAGTTTTTAATCTCGGTGTGTGAAGTATGTTTTTCAATTAGTAAGTTTAATTTTTCAGTTAACACATTTTCAGCAAGAGCGGCATCTGTGTGACTATACAAGTCCTCCCAGTCTATAGTGGAAATGTCAGTCGCGAGATTGTCGTAATTGACTTTAGTCATTGTTTTGGTCAAGCCACCATGTTTTACAGGTCCCTTGTCAATGCCAAGTATGATAGAATCATGATCGGTTATGCTAGAACCACAGACAACAGCAGTGCATTTCCGCCGTGTTTTGACTAGAAAGTGATCTAAGCAAGTCTTCCCATGAGTAGGAATGGTGTGACTTGGTACAAATCCATAATGCCCAGCCATGTTTAGATAGTGTTCCGCCCTTGCATCCGTACTATCCTCACATATATTCAGGTTCATATCACCAGCTATGACTACGGTTTCAGTGGACACACTTTTAATTAAGGATTCGAGCGATGATACAAATGCATCAGTGCAGCATATCGATGGAGATCTATAAATAGCTATAATCGTTAGTTCCTGGTTAATCTGTATTGTAAGACAATTAGCACCGTTAAACTACTTCTTGTGTCGATGGCAACTAGTTGTCACCGGCAGACACAAAGTACAAAACCCCCCCACCATTATCATACACGACCCGGAACGTGTCCTCGTGCAGGTGTCCGAAGAACTGTCCGGCGATGCCCCGGGCGAAGCGCCGCACGGTGCGCAGGTAGCGCGCGTTGTCTTCAGGCGAGTACGCGCGGTGTATGTACACCTGCAGGGCTAGCACGGGGCGCAGGTAAGTTGTGACAAAAAAAACGGATGAGCGCGATGCAAAAATATGTCACGTCTTAAATGCGCCCCGTACAAGCCCTTCTGAAGGGCTAGCACGAGGCGCAGGTAAGACGTGACAAAAAAAAGTCGCGCTCGCTATTAAAGAGCGCCATGAGAGTGAGCGCGATTAAAAACTTTTGTCACGTCTTAAATGCGTCAAGTTCTAGCCCTAAAACTTTTGTCACGTCTTAATGGCGCCCTGTGCTACTAACCCTGGCGACAATAGTACCCAAATCCACCCACCATTATCATACACAACCCGGAACGTGTCCTCGTGCAGGTGTCCGAAGAACTGTCCGGCGATGCCCCGGGCGAAGCGCCGCACGGTGCGCAGGTAGCGCGCGTTGTCTTCAGGCGAGTACGCGCGGTGGCCGGGCCGCGCGGCCGGGCCTGGTGGCGCGTGGCCCACTATGTATACCTGCGGGGAATAAGGTTTTTACTGTAACCTGTGTATTCCTAGAATTAATTGCTTACAACATAGTAAGGTCGCGTCGTAGTCGCAAGGGAACGCCGGTCATGAAAATGGAAAACTACATGATGCAACGCACTGATAGGGTCCCACCCTAAGGCTACGTCCCCACAGGCAGGTTTGCTTAGCGCCTAGCGAGTCACTAGCTCAACGAACATTATAGAATCTTAATCGCATTGATACACGGCCGTTCACGAAGAATCTATATACCTAATATATATATGTCGCAGGCAACTGGTTTAATCTCCTGTTTGATTGAACCACTAGCCCGTTCATTGGATGGCGCTATTCAGTTGTATGACTAAAGGACAACTCGTCAAGTCGTTGATTGTAACGTTCGACGTCTTGACTGAACGTCATTCAGCGAAGTCGTTGAATGGGATATAGTATAGCAACTTTGTAATGTCTGGTTAGGGTGAACATCACCAGCCAAGAGTCAACAAAAAGACTATGTTACAAAGCTCTTATCTCACAAATTAACCAAACAATAACAATAAACGTTCCTTCATATTGTTGTTCATAATTATCCAGTTTCGCCACTTTTTTTCTTTGAAACTATCCGCCCGCGGCTTAATAGTAGGTAAATCCATGTTGTCACACTATTTTAACACAAATAACGCACTTTAAAGCTAATTTATTTGCAAAAAACTAACAATATAGGTGCTTTTTGTGTCAGCTGTTAGCTGTTAGACGCCATATTTGTTTTATTCACCACCTGACTGATTTTAAGTCAGCTAACTAGTTGGACGTTTTGTGACGCTTGTACAATCAACGTTCGGCCTAGTCATACAACTGAACAGCGCCATCCAATGAACGGGCTAGTGGTTCAATCAAACAGGAGATTAAACCAGTTGCCTGCGACATATATAGAACGTCGTTTTTCTGAGCTCACTTTGTGAGCAAACCTCCTGCCTGTGCGGATGTAGCCTTACAGTTTACAAGAGTTTACATAGCGTCAATATGAGACACAAATAAATGTTAACTATTTTTTATTATGTGAGTGCGAGTTCCAAAAGTTCGATTTAGATTTCTCGTACTACCTATGTTCCAGAAAATAGAACCAAACTAGTACTTAAACATAAAATACATTCTTAAAAAAAGATGTTAATATAGTAACATAGTAACTAGCTCATAATTATAGCGAATGATAGCTCTTTGTCAGATATCAATAGTTGGGTCAATAGTTCGGTAAATTACCGTGTGATTAGTCGTTATTGGTGGAAATTACTTCGCAATAGCCGATTTCAATTAAGACAAGGATTGATACAGTTCGGTGCTTCTAGTCCACTAATAAGCCCTTTCGGACATATTGTGGTTCGTAAATTACACTGTAGGTATAATAATATTGCAAATGCTGTATAGTAATCCAAAAACAAGGGGGAAAACTTTGTTGATCACGTGTCTATTTGATATCGGAAGTAGATTTTTTAGTTACTTTCTTAGGCCCGGGTCTCCTATTTACTCCGTAGGTCGCGTCAAGTGTCACCGCCGTAGGCCGCGTCACGATACTCACTACTTCTACACGCCAACGTCGGCGTGTGAGGGAGACCGCATTAGTACATTTCTATAGTGAGCATCGTGACGCGGCCTACGGCGGTGACACTTGACGCGACCTACGGAGTAAATAGGAGACCCGGGCCTTACATCGTCGCGACGTTGGAGTAGGTAGTCTTGATCTGCATTTAGGGTGTCTTGCACCAAACAAAGATTTAAACCTATTTAAATCTTTTGCTGCGTTGCTCTGACACTATACTGTCAAAGCAAGCAAGCAACAGATTTAAATACGTTTAAATATTTGGTTCAAGTCACTCTTAAGTAGCATTAATTTTACCAGTTTTTCCTAACCACACTGGCTAAATAAAAGTAGAGCTATATTTTCCCTAAATTAGTTTGTTGTGTGCTGACACTGGCGACATCTGCCTACGGTTTATGAAACCTAGGGGTCACTCTATATAACGAAAAACTAAGTTTCACCGCTCTGGACAAGTCACATTCTCATTGTATTAAACGTGCCAATCGCACGATAGCCCTCGTTAATTCGTTTTCCGTCAGTATACAATGTGTTGTTTTTCGGACCCGACAAACTTTAACTTTAAAAACCCCCATATGTGGGGTCAAATCTCAATGTTCTAGAAATGGCAAGCATTTTAAAGTTGCTTTGAACTTTTTTTATGTAGGTACCTTTTAAGCAGTTGTGGATATTTTTATTGGGTAGAGATCACTTTTTGCGGATAAAAGCATTTTATTTCATGTCCGTAAGGCGTTTAAATCTCGAGATATGATTTTCTATAAAGAAGAAGAAAATCTAATTTAAGTTAGGTACTTAGACCCCCACATGGGGGTTTTTTCTCGATGAAATTACTCGTAGAATCCACCCTTAAATTTTGCCGGGTCCGAAAAACAACACACTGTAGAGTAACGCTCCTGGCGTGTTCAATGCGGGAAATTACCTTCACTTACATCACATGCTAGCTTTTTTTCCTCGAAAATATAGTTCACGCTTGTGTAAGCTCGCTAACCTTCAACGAGGTTGAAACAAGAAACCAGATATGTGTTATAATGTGACGTTAATCAAAATGGATGACCGAAATTGATGATTTGATTGCAAATTGGTTAAACTTTGTTTTCTGTCCATCTTTTATGAGGTCAAGTAAAACTCATCCATGTTATATATTTATTTCTTATACTTGTGCAATAAAGAATTATTATATAAATAAATATATCCGTATATAAATCAGAGCGGCTGTTAAAGCGTTTCAGGCTGTCTTCTCATAATTGTCAGGCCATTAAACAATACAGCCTGAAAGTCTTAGTGCCTAAATGAGCAGTCGGCTAGCGGCTAGCGGCTAAGCTAGGTTATAGGCTGGCCACTGGCCAAGTGGAGAATAAACCGAGCTGTCAGGAGCCCTCTGGCGGGGACTTGCGGAACTAACGTTAATTATTGCCCGCTATTCGAATCTAGGACTCTGCCGGCACGCAAAGAAATCATTTACTTGTCTAGAGAGCTCTCGATTTATTCTTGAATTCTGTGTAAGGAATTTGTAATGAGAGATAATGTAGGTTTATAGATAGATAGATAAATTATAATTCTTTTTTTATTGCCACATAGCAATGTCCATAAAAATACCTATAAGTACCTACAACATAGACGGTAGAATTAGTGGCCTTATTCGGACTCATAATAATTGTATAATAATATACCATAAGTACACGGAAACCCAAATGCTGTGATAACACAATAGGGAAAGTACCTGACCGTGTGTGCTGAAGTAAATACTGTGCATAAGGTTTTTTTACGGCGATTCCAACCAAAGCGTTTTGGATGTGCCGTTTTTTTTTACACGACGACGGTTGCTCAAATGAAACGCGATAGAGCAGTGGTAAAGCGACGCGCTTCGATACGACTAGGATACTAAATCCTGGCTTTACTGTATGTATCTATATAGTATATCTACACGAGTGTTTGTGAAATACAAACAAACAACACTGCACCGGTAAAGCAAACACTGGCGATGTTTAAATTGGATTATTGCTCAATTTCGACATGGGAATAGATATTGGGCACTTTCATTAATCTTCATTACGTGTTTAAAGCCTCGACTAAATTATTAGCGGAATATCCGAATTCAAAAACCTATTTAATATTTTGTAGATACGCCCGTAAACGAAGAAAATAAAGTTATAAACTTACTATATTCGAAAGGCTGCACTGATTTTGATGACTATGCACTTACACTAACTTACTTTTAATAATCTCATAAAAGTTATCGTTGGCGTTCCATAAAGTAAATCTCTCCAACTACAGAAACCAGAAACACATCCAAATTATGCGTTTGACAAATAAATCGAAAGCTTTTTGTACGTACTCTTTTCCCTTAGGACTTTGTTTTATTTTCAGAATTAGAATATTAAATTACGAAATAATTAAATAAGAAAGACAGCCAAAAAGCTTTTTCACTGTTTAGTAAATTACTTAGCGGCCATCCGACGCAAATTGCCAAGAAGACGAAAAACCAACTGTAAAGAGCCTTAAAGACATTATACCGAGTGAAATATTGTCAGTGACCGAGTCATAGCTAGGTCAATGCATTATTATATGGTGCTGGATCACTAAACAACACAAACATCCAGTCATTTACGGTTTAGCCATAATCTCCACGAGCCGCTGAAAATCGGTCTTTAATAAATCCATCATTATGAAAATATTAGAAAATTTATAATATAGGCTAGTGTTGAGAAAATATTGTATACCCTCGAAATCCTAAATTAAATCTGATTCCGTGTTATCTTTATCGACATAGATAAAACCCGTTTAATGTACGCAATCACATCACTATATTTAACGTGAATCGCGATAATAAATAAAGGTATTAGTTTCAATGTTGTCATGATGTCGAGAGGCTATATTAGGTTCACTGAGAAACTTCCATCCTGTAAATGTGGTCACAAGCGGCGTATTCTTGAAAATGATTTTTCTCGTAAATCTGTGGCGTGGCTCGATTAGATTAACGAGTTTCTAATCTATAATTTATAGCGGGAACACCGGCCGGGCCGCGTGTTTCCTGCTTCCCGTTCACTTACAACTGTCCCGTCCCACCACACTTAGAACCAACGAAACTAAACCTTATTCATGGAGGCTAAAAGACGTTGATACAAAAATAGTAGGCTTAGCCCCTGTTCCACAATGTCTGGTTAGTGGCTACCTGACGGATAAAATACATGCTGTCACCGTCTAAAAAATAATAACAGAAAGTGACAGTATGTATTTTATCCGTCAGGTAGCCACTAACCAGACATTGTGGAACAGACCCTTAGAGGAAGGGACAACAGCGGTTTCTTGAAGTTTCAGTCCATTCCTTATCCTCCTTCTAGTAATAGATCTGGTCAAGTTGCAGTATTCATGGGTCACAGGTTTAGGTTTAGTTTATTGGTGGTCGGTAATGCAGATTTCAGTAGAATTTATAATAAACTATTCCAGTATTTATGTTGTGTAATATGAACGCTATCAATACATATTTTATCTTTGTTTATTGTTAACACACAAATACATAAGCCATCAAATTGTAACAATTTCCATAATACATACATACAATATACAATACAGAGACTCTAGCAAACTAGCTTTTTCAATTAATTACTTTCTTAGTATATTAGTGCTTCAAGCATTCCTCAATCATTACCCTACCATCCACTGCTGGACATAGGCCTCCCGAGGTCTCCATTAGCATTCCATTGCCGATCTACTAATATATTTCCAGCTACCCCCGTGCACTATATTACGTCACGCACAGTGAGGCCCTGGCACGTAGCCGATGCGTTATTTATCGAACCTCGTACCTCGCTGATGCTCAGGTAGAGTAATAGATAACACACCATAATAAACACCCTCGCTTTTAGTGGCCGAGGGAGGGACGGGGCGCAATCACGAATCACTGATGTTTCAATGTTTTTTTTGCTGTTTCAAAACTCGTTCCTTTTACTTCATAATTACCTATAAGGATTTTTATCGTTACAAGAACTCTACGCGTCGAGTTTTATAGTCCCAAGGATCAGACATTCTCACAGGGTTTTTTTTTCATTCCCTGTAAAACATTCTGAGCACTAACAGTTCATTGGCCAATCGACTCTAACTGAATCGTTTCAGACTCTCTTCAAGTACTGAGGCATACTTTCAACATAGCCTACCAGTCTGCCATATCCCGGATGAACGAAAATTGCGGCTTAGACTCCCATTCATGGTTGAACCGTCTAGCGTGACTACCAACACGACTCCATTATAAATAATCCGTAGTCTTACGCTTGGATATCGTATCCGCCTCCCAAAGGGCACGCACCGTGTCTGATTATAATTGAACAATTTTCCAGACTCTTCGCTCGCACCAGCGGCGGCGGCGGCGGCGGAGAAATTTATAGCCTCCTCAATAAAAAACTGCCGGTGAGGAAGGAGGTTTTAACTAAAGGTAGTTTATTCAAGTCTTACGTTACTTTTACAGTTAGTTTTCAGTTGTTTCTAATGTGTGCATTAGAAACAACTTCTATAAGTCGTTTGCGTTTTTGATTGTACGATTGTAAGTATCCATATCTAATAACCTCCTTATATAATCTATCGTCTAGGTCAACAAATCCTTTTCGCATCAGGATATTTCCTAGAGCTGAACTAGCAAAGAGTGGGCGCAATTCTAGTTTACTAAATGCGCGATGTCACGCGCTCTCTTCAATGTAACAACAAATATCTTCCAGTTTATTTTCATGCATGTACAAACTCACCATCTCATTATTATCCTGTGCCTTCTCCAGCACGGCGCTGAGCCAGGCCCACTGCTTGCCGGCGGCGGGCGAGCTCGCGTCGCGTCCCGAGAACAGGTTGGTGTTGAGGGCCACGATGCGCAGCTTGCTGTGGGACTGCTCTATGGTGTAGTAGCCACCTGGGAGGGGGGGGATTCGGTTAGGAAAATCCTATTGTTTCAAACATTGCCATAATATAAGAAATTATAATAAATAAATATATGGGGACATCTCACACACGGCCATCCCACCCCAAGCTAGGCAGAACCTTTGTTATGGGTACAACTCATATTGTATCTACACAAATACATAGATATGTAGATAATAATATAGGTACATACTAAATATAAATATCAACACCCAAGACCCGAGTACAAATATCTGCCCCAGCCGGGAATCGAACCCGGGACCTTCGGCATAGCAGTCAGGGTCACTAACCACTACATCATTTAGCCGTCTATATACAAGCGGTAACTCAGGGGGTCATTCAATCTTTACAGCAACTTTAGTTTTATTTGCTAACGCTGAGTTGCAGAAAGAAACTTTAAGCTAATGTCGTCATTAAATCTATGTCTGTCTCTTTCTCTCCGTATACTGTCAAAGCAAGGCAGGTATACATTTAAGGTCAGCATTAGCTTAAAGTTCCTTTCTGCAACTCAGCGTAAGTCACCTACTTTCGGCTTATTAAGAATACAATTTTTGTAATGTGTAATACTCTGTACAGGGTGGGATTTGATCAGTAACATTCCAGAGCTACTTACAACATAGGAATTACACCAATAATCCTTATCCACTCCTAATCGCAAACACCCGATCCATACATGCATTAGCAGATCCATTAAATAAATATCAAATATCCATTAAATAATAAACTAAATTAGTTAACCAAAAAAAGTGTTAAACAACTTAAATAAATAAAACATTTCCTGAAATAGTTAGCATCAAAATGGGAGGACACACAGATGCCCATACCTATAATATTCCTGTTCGGTCGAGGCTAAAAAGGGATTCCATTGGTTAACTCTGGTTTATATTAATCAACAACTTTGTAAAATTAGTAAAAAGTTACAAACTTTGTTGCGTGTGGTTATTGTTTATCCTGCATTGTTTTGCTTTTACAATTTATGGGTGGAATTAATCACTTTCAATACAACTCGGTATTGTGGCTTACCTTTTTGTTTTATTTGCTATACAGAATATATTTCAAAGGATTATTATAAATGGAAGTCCTGTAAGTGTATGAATGAGTAGAAATATAAACATTTATCATAATATAGGTATTCAGTGAAACAGGCTTCCAACCAACTTCCATTTGATTGTATATTAGAATATCATTGGGTTCTGAAGCACAATTTTTTGTCGCAGTATAGGATCGATGTAGAGTGATAATCTGATATTATGCGATTAAGTACGGTAATATATGTTCTTAGTAGAAATACCCTCCCGTTTTAAATTTCAATTTTCAAATCTAATTTAGTCAAACCAAATCAAAAGTAGACATAGGTACCTACGTAAAACACAAAAACAGCCAAAATATCCAACTTCATAATCTCACAGTACCAGGCAAACATGTAGTTACAAAGCTCTCTCACCAATCTTAAACGTCTGCAGCGCTTCGAGCGGCAGCCAATGCATCCACAGGTTGGTGAGGTTCTCGGAGGGCGCGGGGTCGAGGTGGCCCAGCACCGGGAACACGAAGTGAGAGCTGAACGTCCGGCTGAGAAGCTCCGTCATGTTCCTGATCGCCTGGTACCGCTCGAGCTCCGTCGTTGACCGCGCCACTGTTATGTCTCTGCGGGAAAGTCAGGGGTATTGGTTATTGGGAAATAAGTTTAGTGGGGTACGGTTTAATTTCATTAGATGCCAGTGAATTATAAAAATGCTTGAATTTTCTAGATTCGCTGAATAAAACAATAGCAAACAGTTTCTTTGGGTTGGGTATATTACGAAATGAAACACTGTTACTAAGACGCTAGTACTAGAGTATGCAAAGATAGGCTTGTGCCATCATTCTGGTATATGTAGTATACAAGACCCAAAACATAACTATGGGATATATTGGCCACTTAGAAGGGTCACGAGAAAGAATAAAGAAAACAAAGGTCACATAATTCTCTGGTGGAGCTCGATCTGTCCCCATTGTCACGAGACTGCTGCAGATCACGACAGATACATTTATCCCGGAAAATTCCCAAAAAAAATACAATTCTGCGCAATTTATTGGCCTAAATTACCTATTGTTGTGTGTAGAAAATACGTTACACGTTCAACGCATGGTCATGTTCGTTTTACTTTGCTATTCTAATGCTATGTTTTTAGTTTATCCAGCTTGTGGTATTTGCATTGTTTTTTTTTATCGGGTACTCATTGTGCAAATATATGGATAGACTCATGAATGATACGAGTTCAATACCACCGTAGATAGAGTCCAAAGAGGTATGGTCTGTGGAACAGCCCACAACTAGCGACTATGGCTGAGTACTCTGCACGTCAGCGCAAAGCTGTTGATACTGTTTTTAAGAAAGGACATAATTTCGATGCTCATAAATTGCAATTGTACGAATTACGATATATTTTAGTTCGCTAGTTATAGGGCGCCTCGCTAGTCGCTTACCATGTATCAATGCGGCCGTTCATGAAGATTCTAGAACCTTCGTTTTACTGAGCTCTTGGTGACTCGTTAGGCGCTATGCAAGCCTCCTGTCCGTGCATAGGGAGTATAAAAGTCAGTAACTCTAAGTCTCACCCAGTCCACAGCACAAACTCGACGTTCTCCGCATGCCGGGTCCTCATGTGCTTGGCAGCCGACTCTATCAGCTCAAGGGGGCTGTCGCACGCGAAGTCTCCGAACCGGCCCACTGTCCGGTGGTGGCCCGAGCTGCCGCGCTCGTCCGCCCGCCGACAGTCTGTGGAGAAGGGCTGCGTGTGAGAGGCTGAGGTTTTGTGTTCCATGGGAGAGGATGAGGCTAGTGGGAGATTTATGTTTGATGAGTGAAATGGAAGGCGAAGGCGGAGGTAAGTATTGTGTACAGTTCGGTCCATACAACTTGATAGTTATGACGTTGATGGCGATTACACTTTTGTACTTTGGGAAACTAACCAACAGACCCTCTTGTACGGGTTTTGCTATTAATTAAAACGAAAAAACGTTTACGTTTTCTCCTGTCTTGAATTTGAACGGAACTATATACTGCTAGATGAAGACGCTCCGGTTAGGCACCCGTATGGTAAATACAGAGCCAACAATTTGCGCATCTTGTAAAAAGTGTACTATTAAGATTTACACTGTATTTCTAGTATAGGTTTAAGCTGAACTTTTTTAAGTGGTCTTAAATATATACTTTATTAACGTTTAGAGATACATTTTTTTAAATAAATAAAAATAATAAATCTATTGTTTTTCCTAGACTGGTTTTTCTTTTATTTTCATGTCACATAAGTACCCTGGTTAGTACCTACCTATTTATGTTTAATTTAAATAAAATAGCCATTTTCTTTTCAGCAAAAGACAGCCTCTTTGTTTTGCGTGGCCCGTCGTCGTGTACAATACAATACATGCAGCGTTCATTTGGCACGGTGCCACGACTCTTCTGCACAGATATATTATTGCTCTTTTTGTCAGTAAATGTATTAAAATGAATGGAAATTGCCATGTTTGTGGAAATAACTGAAAGGTTCTAAAGTCACGATAATTATGAAATGTGATATTGAAAAAGCCACTTCCAGATTTTCTTGTCTCAATCTGAACAACTTTTGATTACATATTTACCCCTGAGTCACCCCCTTTTTGTTTGTCACCTATTTACAGAAGACTCTGTAGAAATTCAAAATAATTATGGCTACAAATACAATTTGAGAGATTCGGGTCATACCACCGAACTATAGTAATTCACTGTCATTTGTAGAGTAAAAAAAAATAGGGTGAAATGTCAATTTTTATTTACATACAGGGTATTAAAAAGCTCTATAGTACGCCTAAAGGGAAGTCAGTACTCAGGTGGTCATTCTGAATAATCTTGTCTGACTTGGAAATTCGTTAACACCCTGTAGAATGGAAACGGTATACGCCACCTAGAGAAATTATAGTCAAACTTTACAATTACAATATTAGTAGAAATAAAAGCTTACATATAAAAGTTTCTTGGCGTGGCGTCGCGATTTCTGCAACTAAATGCCGTTTCGTGTTCTCCCACCGGAAACCATTCATTTAATTTCCGCACTCTTAAAGTGGAGCACGCGAAAAGCGTATTTAAATTCAAAGAATTAATATATACAACAAAGGTGATAATTTTGTACCTACGTCTTCTTGTGTCCCCTTTCGATGTGTACAGAGGGTCGTAGTGGAAATCCGTGATGTGCCAGAAGTAACCTGAAACAAATAGTACCTATTAGTTTTGATTTGGTTATGTTTTGCATCGTACGCATCGCATTCAGTATATGTACATTACTTGTATAGAAATTCACACAAGTGCGTTCACACACTTCATCGGCATTGCCAATGCAATATCTCCATAAATTTATGACAATCAGTTTGATGCAAAATACGTGTACACGATGCCGATAGGTGGAGACTGCTGCGCGAGACACGACTATTTCTCGTTGTATTAAACGTGCCGATTGTACAACAGCTCTCGAACAATGGTTTTTCGTCAGTATAGAGTAACCTTCCTGTAAAGGCTACGAGCTTGCTTTGACCCACAATTATTCCCTCATTAATCTTTTTCGAATAATTACACTATCACTTGTTAGATCAGAGGTCGTGAATTACATTTAAATAAATTACCGGTGGCTATTATGTATATCAAGCGTTCAATAGAAGCCCGTATTAGCTTTAGGGATTTGCAAAAACTTGTGATTAATGAGACGTCCGATGAATGCGGGTAGCTGATCGACGCGACGGGAAGCTATAGGTATTACTACTAGGAAAGATGTATACAAGTAGGTATACAATTAAATACAAAGACACAACCATAGCAGTGCCAACGCAATGATACGCTCAAGAGCAATAATAATTAATAATAATAGACCTTTATTTCAGACAAAGTAGTCCATAGTAAGGGTAAGTAACAATGTACAACTATCTTAATACTAAGTTAAATTATGACTAGTTTGAAAGGGTTCCAGTGACACTAGCACCAAATTACTCCTAAACGGAAAAGACTAGGGGCCACTTGCACCAACATATTAAATCTAGATTTAGAGTCAAATTTTATTTGGACTGACGTTTCTTAAATCGAGATTAGACACTGAATCACTAGCCTTTGCCTGCAACTGGCCCTAGGCACCTAGGGCCACTTGCAGAAACATATTAAATCTAGATTTAGTGTCAAATCTCGATTTAAGAAACGTCAGTCCATATAAATTTATGACATAAATTATTATTAGTTTAAATACAAAGACACATCGTTAGGTAGTGCCAATGCCATATAGCAGCAGTCGTATTGGTTTTCTTTTTCAAAACCAAACCTACTCCTTCCCAAAAGTTGCATCAGAATGAAGCAGTAATCCAGTGATACTGATGTATCCAAATTTTTGTCTTCTCAAGTATAAAAAAAATATCTTCATTAAGCAAACCCCAAGTGTTTCCGGATCGCTCGGCTGCAAAATTAATTTCATTACATCCCCAATCACTTCAGGTAACGTCGTCAAAATCATTTAAATCCATTTGAATTCGAGATTAAGATCAGATCCACGAATGCATATTAAATGTACAGTAGGACTAAGGTAAACATGAACTCGTTGAAATCGCACTTGTGTTCATCGTACTGTGATTAGGAGTAATAAAACAAGTATTTAGTAGTATAAGAAGAGTAGTACGTACGTAGATGAGTTAATCAATTAAGACCTGATTTCAGAATAAAGCTATTCCAAGAATAAGGTACTTATAGTTGAGTCAGTGTGACGTTATTTACTCTACTCTCGATTAAATAGACGAATTGGTCTCGGAATAGCTAGTATACTATAATATAATTCAATGGTGAAATCGGGCCTAAATTCTATAAAATATTATTAATCCCATAATGAAATTACTGTAACTACTCTATTGCCAATAACTCATACTAGTTAAAGCAGTGTTTTTCAACCTGTGGGTCGCGACCCCCTGGGGGGTCGCGAAGCTTCTGTAGGGGGGTCGCCAGAGGTCGAAAAAACTGGGTACTTTAGTGAAAAAATACTATAAAGACAATTAATTTAATTAATATTTCTATTAGATAGATCAGCGATCATAGGCATTTTACTCCACCCTTGCGAGCATGGATTTTTATAGCAAAGCAAACTACTACTAAATCTGGCCAAAATCTGTAGTTTTCCCGAGAAATCTTTTGTTGATACCTACATACAGAAGAAGAATACAATTAGCTCGAGTCTACTCTTACTTCATCTTGCCTCTCATCGTAAATTATTATCCCATCAAAAACAATACTTGTCAAAAAAACCAAGTCTCGTAACTCAGTTGTTCTACGGTAAAAAGTTGTGAGATCCATGTAATACCAAGTCTTATCCACGCACTTATCTCAATCTTAAAAATCTTTAATGTTTTATATAAATATATTGACTCGACCATCGCATGGAAACACGTGTTAATTAAATTATTTAGTGCGATGACCAAGTCAAATATTTTAGTTTTCCCTTGATTACTAAACACTACTTATATTCCAAATTTGAAGCTTCTAGGTCTGCTAGAAGTGCCTTAAAATTTTTATGATCGGTGAGTGAGTGAGTCAGTGACAAAATTAAGAAATTTTAATAACCCGTTATAATTCTTAAACTACTGGTTCAAATTGAATGAAATTTGAAATATACCGTGTCTTTACAATGCCTGCATGGTTAGTGAAAATTCAGTCTTCTAGTTTTATCCACAACGAAGTTATGGGGGTCGAAAATGGCCTGAATTGCTTCGAGAAAAGGATGGTACGGCCGTGCCGCTTTTTTGCTAGAAATTAGAGAAGGTTTTTTGATAGATTTTTTGGTTCAGGTCATTTTTGCTTCCAATGTGTGCAGAAAATAATACGTAGGTAATAATATAAAATGTATTAATATATAATGGTTTTCAAAAATACGTATAAATTAACAACTCTTCCCAGATTTTTCAAAGTGAATCCAGAGGCTGATAATAATAACAGAATTAAATTATTCAGGGTGTTGCAAAAAGGGTATTTTTTCCGCAAGTTTTGAAATAAAATTCTGATTTCATTTCGGGCTTAGATATACCATCAAAAAAAAAAAAAAAAAATTGGCCACTTTATACATACCTACATGTTAATAAAAACCGAAGGGTCAAGGGGGTCGCGAAATATTTTTTAATACCAGGGGGGTCGCGTCATGAAAAAGGTTGAAAAACACTGAGTTAAAGGTATGAAACTCTGTATTCTTATGTGTGTACGGTGGCCTACGCCTAAAAGTATACAGGCGGAGTTTTTAAAATAGCGATCCCTGATGATGAAGGGACCAGCTACATCTGTTATAAATCCGGGGACGTGTTGTGTGTGATGTGTGTAGCAGTGGTGTTTATGTGGATGTGCTTGAGCAGCATGTGAGCTTGAGATCGCTATTTTAAAAACTCTGCCTGTATACTTTTAGGCGCAGGCCACCGTACACACGGCAACGTTAAATGGTTGGCAGTGCACACTAACGTCCGTAGTGTATGTGTGTGTCGGCGACGTCGACGTTATTTAGTTCTGGGCAACCCACACACGGATATTGTAAGCATGTAGTTGGGCCAGTGACAATTGATTCATTGTTTTTATGATATCAAGCAAAATTTTGCAACGCCTTGTAATAGATTGAATGGCTCAGTTGGTATGATACCAGACTTTCATTAATCGGTATGGGGGTTCAAATCCCACTGAACTCAGATTCCTTTTTTGTTTTTTTTTAAAGATTTAATTTATTTTTTAAGATGGTTAATAATAGTATTGTAGTATATACGAATAAAAGCAACACAGAAAGTAAATGAAACAAGTTATTAAGTGTTAAAATTACCAAATTTATTCTTGCCGTAACATAAACATTAAGGATGTTACGTTTTTGTTGTTTTTCGTTTTAAAACATAGTTGTAGTTTATATTAATAAGGGAAATTTTCAATTAGCAGTTTTACATCATAATAAACATCAGAAAAGGATGGACTGGCTGTTTTACTAAAGTAAATAGGCAAGTCATTAGTTATATGAATCAACATGTTAATTAGCTAGAAATAAGATAACTTATTCCAACCTCAGTAACAATAACATCATTAACACATTGGCTTACCCATAATTGTAAATCATCACGACCCATTACGTCCCCACTGCTGGGGCACGGGTCTCCTTCCAATGAAGGAAGGGTTTAGGCCTAGTCCACCACGCTGGCCAAGTGCGGGTTGGTGGACCCCAACACAAGCAAGCTTGTGCTGAGAGAGTTGTCGGGTAAGTGGGCAACCCGACTGTCAGATGTTTTCAAGCCGCCCGAAGGCCTCTGACTAGGCTTAACGACTGCTGCCGAAGCAGCAACCGGGACCCACGGCTTAACGTGCCGTCCGAAGCACGGAAGCGTCCAGAAAAGCACCACTTGAAATTGGTCACCCATCCAATGGCTGACCGTGTCAGTTGTTGCTTAACCTCAGCGATCAGTTACGATCACTGAGGCCCGCTCGACTACGGACGCTTATTGTAAATAATGATAAGTATTTAACAAAATAACTAAAATCTTATACAAATGGAAAAATAAAAATTACTGAGCTAACCCCAATAACTATAATTTTCACCACTTTTTCGCCATAATATTTACGAACTTACGTCCATCCTTGTCTGACTTAAAGGACTTTTCATCACTAAATATCACCACATTGTTGCACCAATCAAAGTTTAAAATAGTCAGTCGCAAAACGCACTCTTTTTCGACGATGCTGATCGGTTAGAGCAATTTTCTTTGCCGGCCTCCGACACCGCAACCCAGCAGCACGCAAGAACCCGTACGGTTTGTAGGGATAGAGGATAGATTATGTGTTGTGGCCGTAGAACGGGTGCTGCAGTACGGATCAGCGCTATGTGCAGCTACGATTTCTCGATGGCGTGGTGATGCATCCGTATAGACGACTACTGTCTACATGTCCCGAATCTGCGTATCGGTGAACCCATAATTGAACAGTTCTCCTCTGCAAACAAAAAAAACAAATACTTAGCTTATACAAATACAAATATTCTAACAGTCAAATAAAATATTTGCAATTCTATGTTACTTACCGTTAAACGTCTTGCAATTTCACTAATTGTAATGTTTTGTTCATATAAATACGATTATCTCCGCCTTTTTGAACATGGTTAAGATGACTTTCCATAGTGACTGCGAAGAGTAATTAATTAAATTGACAAATCACAAAGTGAATCACTTTGCAGACGCAGAGGTGAATTGTCACTAAAACTAAAAACAAATTTCGTTTATTCATATTGTATGAGGGTAGAATGGTTTTAATTCTCAAATGAAGAACGAATCATATATTTTTGGCGAAGAGAAATAGTCGACAGCTATGCAGCTTGTAGTCATTTGTCAGTTTCAAATATATTAATTTTATACTCAACAGCGTTTAAATTAACACAAAATTTCAATTAAGTTAAATAAAAATAACCATCTGTGGACTCGAACTCACGACCTATGTTTCATTAGTCTAACATTCTACCAATGAGCTACGAAGTGTATAGACGAGGCAGTGAAATTTTGCTTCACGTCAATTTTATAACTATTTCACTAACACTACCGGTTGATATTTTTATGTCACAGCTGGTATACGGGCGGGGCGTTTGCCTACGCGCAAACTCGTTTGTGCTGTTGTGTGTGTGTGTGTGTGTGGTTTGTTACTGGTGTGTAAACCGATTTCTGCGTTTATGCACACATAGACAACGTTAGTGTGCACACATACACTACGTTAGTGTGCCCTGCCAACCTTTTGAGGTTGCCGTGTGTACATATTATTTATAAAAATAAATATAAAACATTTCGCTCGTATTCTCGAGTGCAAAAAAATCCAATATTTTTTCCTGAGCGACCCGCTGCCTTGATTGGACAGCTGAGTGGCGCCGCGCGGAATGTCCTTTTAATAAATTTCAACCTATTATATACTTACTTATATACCTACATTCTATATATATAGGCATAGTAATAATTCAAGTAAAGGAAGGCTTCACAATAATCGTGATAAGAATAAATCAAAGTGAATATTAATTTCGGGCCGACGCCCTACAACAATTCGCCTTTTCTAAAGACTCTTAGCAACGACGTCGGGATTCTATTGTCCTTTCATATTTTTTGAGAAAATCATTTTATAAACGCCTTTTCCGTCGTGTTAAATACCTTTAAGCTGGCAAACAACCCTCCATTCTGCCTAGCGCCAGATTTCATCATTATTAGATTACTGGTGCCGGCGCGCGGAGCTACGAAATTACAAGTGAAAAGGTTGCCTCCTGAAGGTGACAAATATGAACTTTTGTACATAACAGTCAGGATAAGATGTTGAGTCTTGCTGTAAGAGAAGAATGTACAGAAATACCATTTAAAAAAAGTTTTCAAGAGCGTTATTAAAAAAGTACCTGACAGGGTAACAGGACAGTTCCTATTTTTAGAACCCAACTTATAATACCTACCTAGAGTATAGAAGTTAGTTTTAGTGAGTCTGACGATACTCAGTACCGACAGTCCTCGGTGATTAGCAGACCAGTGGGACGACCGACTAATTTACTAGCAAACTAATCAAAGTTCAGTAATTTGCCCCTCAGTGAAGAAAATAACTAAGTAACTTAATAAATTGGTACCTTCACTCTAGATCTAGACGCTTATAGGTACTACTTAAGGTACAGCTAGCTGACTGACTCAATTGCTTTTAAGTCTTACAGTTAGATAAATCAACCCCGAAACTTAGAAGGTATCCAGTCCCTGTCGGCACCATCCCCATTCAAATGATATTCAAAGTGGCATAACTTATTTTTAATTTATGTTGTTGAATAGCTTTAAATGGAACCAAAGGAAGGAAGTTGTAATCTATAATAAATGATGAAGATCCTCCACGTTATTAACGTAATTATTATAATTGTCTCGTGCTCTATTGATTAGAAATCCTTAATTAAGTATCCCCTACACTGAAACACTGGATTTATACCCGATATCACTTTTGACGCAGTACACTCCTGCTCCGCTCCTCCCATTCGAATAATTATACAAAGAGCGGGTGATTCTTCAATGTCTATTTCATTATGTTACTGTATGTATTGTATGTGTGTGTGTGTGTGTGTGTGTGTGAGGTAATTCATAAAATGGCGGCTTTCCAACGTCATTGCGGGGTAATCTCGCGCTGGCGTGCCATCAATCATGCTTTGTTCCTCGAATAAAGAGCTGGTTCACGTGATCGAGAAACAACATAATCATTTTGCGGCGATGCCTTGTTGGAGAGCCCCCGAGTCGGAGAACTAATTGCAAGAAATAAGAAATACATGGTGAAAGTACAACTAGAACCAACTGTAGTTCTATTAACTTAATTATGAGAAACACATTAGAATTAAAACGATTTTTAGGTGGTGATGAAAACTTGTGATGTTATTAGTGACACAGTCTATGGCGAACCTATAGAAATACAAATAGGTTCATTAAATAATCAACTATTTAAGTACTTATGTACAAAAGGGAGAAAAAAACTCCAATAAAATGGCCAAGTAACATTGAGCACCTAAACAAAGGCAATGTCTTTAAAAGCTCAACTGAACTGCAGCAGAGGTACCTACTTCACTTCAGCAATGGAAACTGTAAAACAAAGCAATTCTCTCGCAAAATCGCAACTGAATTTCCAATACCTAATGGAAATGTGTTCAATCTTCATACATAAAACAATCGTTTACTCAACAGCACCCCTATTGGTAAACACATCACCGGCACTACCTACTCGTATTGACCGTGCCCCCTCTCCCCCTGTAATAGTAAGAACATAATAACGAGGTGATTGATGAGTAAGCCTCTGTGTTCGGATGTATTCAGATATAACGCAGGTGTGGGTCAAATACCAAAAATAATAGCATTCAGGATTTTTACAAGGCGCTCAATAATCCTACCAAGTTGTTAGTTGCAAGCTGTAAGTTGTTAGAGCGGTGGTAGCTCAGTCGGGTAAGCGCCCGCTTCTCACGCAAGAGATACGGGTTCGAATCCCGGCGCTGAAATGTACCAATGAGTTCTTTGAATTTAAGTACAATATATTATGGTGAAGGAAAACATCATGAGGAAACCTGCATATCTAGATTTAGCACATCCAGATATGTGAACCCACCAACTTGTAGTGGACCAGCGTGGTGGGAAATGGTGTCCATGCTTAGGAAAGGAGTTGAAACTTAGGTACCTAGGGGATGTGCAATTGTGCACGAAGGTTCCATTCGAGAGATCCAGGTGCAGGTACTTACACCTTCAAAGTGAATAAAACAAACTTAGTTTTGTGAACAAAACACACATTTAGGAATTTCACAAGACGCTCAATAAAAAAAAAAAACTACCTAGTTATTTTAAAATGTACTCGCAGTATACACTACTATTACCAACTTTGCTAATCCGTATCACAAGTACTTATTTGAATTATTAATTATGAGTTTTTAAACACAGGCACGAATGTACCTATGTTAGATGCGGGAAAGTGCCCCACCTAGCCTCACAGTGGGCCTACCAACCTGCTAACATACCAACACACATTAGCAATCCACAATCCAGCGTCGCGCGCCTGACAAACATCAGTCAGGTCAATACATGTAACGTCAGATTTGACAAGCGAACTACGCGTTCATTGATAATGTGCAGTGGTGGTAACCCTACTGTCCTCACAGGGGACCCACCCTGGGTCCGTCCCTGCCGCTGTGTACCGAAGACTCCAACCTTCGTGAGCCAGTCGCAAAACTCATTAGGTACGCTTTGTTCAGACTACATACGTCATTTTAATTGCTATTGCTTTGAACGTGTTATTTGAGGGCAAGATTTAAAGTGTGTTTGAAGTACCATCCTAGGCACCAAATTGAACGAGATTTTATATTGTTAAATGTACTTACTCTACAACAACTACTAAATTTACCTATTTAATTACTCCATTAAATGATCATAGCATGGATTGTATAGCTGTAATGAAGCCGTTTTATTTAGGTAATTTAAGACAAGCAAGAGGATTACTCCAGCTCTACAAAAACCAGTGAACGAATGCAGTCGTAAGTAAGTTTTATGAAACGAGATAAAGTCGTGGTTAGCGCAGTAGAGCTCCGAAACTTGGTTTTGGTGTAAGCTAGAGTGAACCCTATGGAGTTAGTCATAGCGCCACATGTCAGGTGCCGGCTCCGATTTAATCTGTGCTCCAGCACACACACAGAATAAGCCGTGATTACAGCCAGAGAGAAATTATCTATGCCCCTGACAGTGGGATGTACCTACCTACCTCTATCTACGTGGTCTGTGGGAGCACCACCTTTGTTCCTCCGTATTGAAGACTGAAAGACTATGGGGGTAGGTTGGACAAATTAGGGTTACCGTTAACCTATCTAGACATTTTAGACGCAAATGGTTTTATAGCCAATGTAAATAGTTAGGTAAAATATGTAGCTTTTTGGCAATAAGTCCGCCTTTGTGGGCAAATTATGTAACTTTGTTTACAAATTCATCTCTGTAGAAAACTGTTTTCGAATGCAACAAAGTGAGCGTAATAAAGTATAAAATAAGTGTAATAAAGGTTGTCTTGAAAAAACGCTTTTAGTGATAAGACCGCCTTTTATGTAAGTACCTATGTGTTTGTATAATATAAGCTTTGTAAATTCTGTTCTTGTGTACAAATAAAGAATATTCTATCTATCTATCTAAATAAATAAATAAACTATTATTATTTCATAATTACAGAGCAATGGAAATAAGAGGAAAAAATAATATAACCCAGAAACACAAATTAATTACTGACGACATTTAAGGAAATTATAAAAACGGAAATATTTAAACGATTCAACATTACGAAGGAGCCGATAAAAGTCGAAAACGGAAACTCAATTAAATCATTATGAAGTCGCAATGTCTGAAATTCCTTGTCGAGCGGCGGACGCACTCGTAATGAAATAATAAATATTTGGACAGAGCACCGGACTCCGTGAAATGACCCCATCAGTCAGGATATGACAACTAATTGTAGGAACACTGCCGTCCGCGCCCCACGAGGGACGAACAAAAGAAATCAAAGTTTATATATTGCGGGAAAAACTCAGACTTCACTTACTCGGCCACTGGTGTTTGGCGGAATTAGATTTTTTGCGTATCTGTCACGGGGGTTACTTCAGTTTACGATAAACTAAGTTTTGGAGTGCTGCTAGGCTAGACACGACTCTATCTAGTGGCATAAAGCATGTCCATTGCATGGCAGGTTTCGCACGTTTGTTTCTTGTAAGTCTAGAGTATGTCTCCTCCTATACTCAGTGACTCGAGGCCTTTGCGTCACATTTCGGCAATTTGTCTCATTCGCTCTGTAGGTCGTGTTTTGCGTAGTAGAGATAAATGTTCGGATAAGAGTAGGAAAGCTTTAAGATATGCGTGAATAATAAAAATAAAGCTTAATATTTTACTGTGAAACTGAAACTGTTATTAGTCTATTTTTTTAAAGTTGTTTACGTTTACGATATCTCACGAAATTAATCAACGATAGTAAAGGACTACTCAGATGTGGCTCGCAAGCTTGCAACTGATCTCTTTTTGCTGTAGATATGTGTACGTAGGAGGTGCCTAGGTTGTGAGTAGGAATGAGTACAATGCAGGTATTTGGGGTACACATCTAGGTCAACCTCGCATTTACGTAAAAAATACACTACCCAGCAAAAAGAGACTAAGAACAAAAATTGCATTGAGTTGACCACGACCTCTAAAATGAATCACACAACATATTTTTTACTAAACTAGGTACGTACCTACACCATAGAACAACGCGGACTCGGGTGTACCCTCGGGAAGCGTCATAGCGATCTTTCTTGATACAAAAAAGTCTGCCAATTTTTGCGGGGGGAAATTTTACCATTTACCATGATTATGTCTCATGGGACATATCATTATGAGTTTTAATTCCCAGCAATAAGGGTTACGTGAAGTGACATTTAATAATAAACACAGTGTCTTCATTTTTATTGCCAATGGATGTAATAATTATCGATAAGTGTTATCGATGAATTCGAGAACATGGGTTAGAAATACTAATTTCAAATTAATTAGGTATAGTTAAATTTAATTAGGAATGATTAATAAACGAAGTCACCCGCTTTTCGCTGTCCATTTATACTCACGTGATAGGTCGCGAGCCGTATCGCCGTTTTTGAATGATTACAATGCACTGAAGTTGTTGCAGATGCTTTCAAGCCGCCCCTTCGGGCGGCCTCTGACTAGGCTTAACGACTGCGAAGTCATTTGCTTAACCATGCTTAACCATTTCAAATCGGTAACTCATGCTGTACCTACCAATGGCTGACCGTGTCAGTTGTTGCTTAACCTCAGTGATCAGTAACGATTACTGAAGTCAATTCGATTACGGACGCTTCCCAACTATGATCTTTTTTGTCGATTAATACATATCTACATACCGGTACATCACTATTGCATTTTTTTGACATTGGTTGCTAGGAAACAGCTAATTACAATAAACCATGACCAAATCTGTGATCAAATCCGGAATCCGGATATTCTATGAATTGAAGCTGTCATTTTAGTATGTAAACAAATCATTTTCTATGAAACGAACGCTTTGCCAACTAGATTGAGTCTAGTGAAAATTGAGACTGCAACTAGTTTCTATAAATCGGTGGGCCTTTCTGGCCTACCACCCCGCCAGAGGGGAACGTCTGCCTATTTCGTCTCCAGACCATTCATACTCAATGACCTATACAAACGACGATAGCATATAGGTACGGTAGGTAGATATTTATTGTAATCAAACCAGCGCTATGGGCTACCATAGCATCAAGCTGAGCTAGACAGAACCCGTTTCATCACCGGAAAGCCACACTCACGCTAATTTTTTATTACTTTTATTAATTTTCTTTACTTATATTTATGTTATTTTTGCATGTGTTTGAATTAAATAATTTTTCTTTCTTTTTAATCTATTTTTTAGTAAAATCCGTAAAAATCTGGGCTAAAGTGTTAGGGGTAGAAATGCTCGTTCACGCGTCATTATTTATCCGTGGCCCCTTGCGTGCAGAAATGTTGTCAAGTCGACGGCCGACCTTCGCATTTTATCGACGTCGCCGCGACTATCGGCTGCAGCAAAACCTTAGACCTCTTCTGTAACTTCTAGGATTGGCACAAACACTACTAGATGCCTTGCAAGATGCCATTGACACGTACCGTGGTGGTATGGTTGCAAAAAGAGTATAAAGGTAAAACAAAAACTCATAAATTTTAATTTAATTTGTAATAAAAAAACTCATCTAAGGGCTGATTTTTCAATGGTCAGATAAGTGTTATCTGAAGAATAAAATGGTTGCTGTCATTGTCAAATATAAACATTCAGATAGATGTGACAGCAACCATTTTATTCCTCAGATAACACTTATCTGACTATTAAAAAAATCAGCCCTAAGATTGGTAGTATTCAAGTATCGCAGGTAGGATTAAAATATTAATCGTCTTTACAGTCATGGTAAAAAAAATACTTCTAAAGATATCTCCAGAATCCAAAAATATTACCTTCTGATGAATATAACTTAACTTTTTCCTCTCAGTCTATCACACTACCTCTATGTATCTCTTTCTCCACAACGCACAAGATTAACTGGAGAGAATACTATATGTATTAAGTTCGCCTATTTACAAAAAATATTATGTGCAATATTTTTTTTATTGACTTCTTCACGTATTATTTTAGATAGTCAAAACCACATAAAAAGATGTGAAAAGGACTTTCATAGGTTATATTTTCAAGGACTTATTTAATCAATACGGAACTAACTTATTCATTTATCTATACTAGTATTGCACATTCTGATTAAAAGTTTAAAACTTTTGTTTGAGTTGTACTAGCTAAATTGTATTCAACGGTATTTATAATAATTTATCGTTCACTCGTTAACGTTTTATTTAATTCATAATATTTTCCGGGAAACTGTTTAACAGAATATTTATATTTTAATGTAAAAAGGGACTTCTATGATTAACATTTAAGCGTAATATGAGCAATTCTGCTATTTTAATCAGACACAGGTTGTCCTCTGGGAAATTCACCAGTTTAAACATATCTGGAAACTTCTAGCTTAATATCGCTAGTTCTAACTGTATGCTAATTTAGAACCTATTTTAAAGTTAGTCATCTTTAGTGAACTTGCTCGTATTTATCTTATACTAGCTGTTCCCGCGATGTTATCCTTTGTTCTTTCTCAAGGTCTAGACCAATGTATACCAAATTTCATTCAAATCCGTTCAGTAGTTTTGGCTTGAAAGAATAACAGACAGACACAGTTACTTTCGCATTTATAATATTAGTTAGGATTAGGATTAAGAGTTGTGTTTCACCAGATGACAAAATAATATTATCATTAAATATTATCGGCAGGTGTATGTTGAAAGCTCTTTTTCCGAGGGATGAAAATGCAACTTTCAGCACGCCACTTGGGAACTATTGTCAAGGACAATGAAAACGGTAATTTTTACATTAGGTGCCTCCTATGTAACAACAACAATGTACCTACCTGTTTATAATACTTGGTAATCCTCACTTTAAAATAAAAAGTAGGCATATTTCATTTGTATGTATGAAAAAGCAATAATTATCAGTTTGAGCATTATATAATTATCATTCAGAAACAAAAACAAAATGCATAAAAGAGGCGACGCGACGTATCGACAAGGCATTATTATAAATGCATCGATCAACCGAATTCTAAAGGATAAATGTGAAATAAAATGAGCACGAACTCCAATAAGCAGTCATTATTAATTGAAACTGACTCGCTCTGTGATAATACGCTCACGGGCAATAAAAAAGTTTAATATTTGATCCAAGTATTATTACGTTCTATTCTGTTCTATTCTATTCTCCGTGGGGATGTAAGTACCTGCGCCTGACTCTCTCGAATGGAACCTTTGTGCATATCCCCAAAGTCTAAACTTCCTTCCTAAGATTGGACCATTTCCCACCACGCTGGTCCACTGCGGGTTGGTGGGTTCACATATCTAGATGTGCTAAATCTAGATATGCAGGTTTCCTCACGATGTTTTCTTTCACCGTAAGAGCGATGGTATACATTGTACTTAAATTCAAAGAACTCATTGGTACATGTCAGCGCCGGGATTCGAACCCGCATCTCTGTGTCGTCTCTGTTTATCGTTAAGCTAGCCTTTTCCGTTTAGTATTAAGTTGGTGATATTGTCATTGGAACTTTTTTATTGCCTGTGAGTGTATATTCCCCATTTTAATACCATTCATGGTCATTAACTTACTGGGGTATTACAGGTGAATTGAAGATTCTGTTTAGGGTTTTCATTTGGTTAAGAGGGTTTTAGGTACGGCCGTAATCACTAAATGGATAGGTATTCGTTTCTTAAGCATGTAGTCGTTTAAGTAAATTATTTCATAGATTTCAGTGTCAGTATACTTAGTGATAAAAAATGAAAAAAATAAATAGATTATTTTGGACAGAGGATAAAAGAAAAACATACTTCCAGTAAAAAAAAAATGGGAAGACTATAAAGTGACTAAAAACAACTTGGGGCTCGAAAATAGTTGTTGCCAACCAACGCAACTGTGGTACCTCCTGAACTAAAAGGTTTTTCTTCAGAAAATAAATGAATCAAAACTTTTTTAATTCATGAAAACCACCCACGCCAAAAGTCACGTGATCAAAAATTTCCACAACATGACTGTAACAAAATAGGTCATTGTTTAGTTACCTATTGTAAGTAACTTCCAAAACTTACTACATTTAAAAATAAAGAAGCTTTTTGTGGATTGTTAAATGTAAAATACGCAGGGCAGGAAAACCCCTCGAGCTTACAAAAAACGAAGTTTTGGAGTTCTGACTCTAGATTCCCTCCTGTAACTTAAAGATAAAGACAAAGATAAAGAAATATTTATTTAACACACTTACAACAACAAAACATACAGAAAATATTACAAATACAAAACAAACAATTAAGTACACAACAAGTTGTTGTAAGAGCGTCAGAAAGACACCGACTCAGCATGTGCTGTAACAAGACCTCACTCACCTATTTTGGCGTGTGTGCAGGTGAAGGAGATGACACTGGTGAGTGTCAGCACGAGGTGGGCTGCCCGCATGGTCGCGCCTTATGTCGCTCGCATCGCACTACACCGCCACTTCGCACCTGGGGACAAATTACAGATATGATTCACTTAATCTTAATCTCTGTTTCCCTCCATCCAAAGGTTGTCTGGCAGAGATCGCTTTTAGTGATAAGACCGCCTTTTGTACCCTAATTAAGTTACATTTTGTTAATTTTATTATCCTGTTTTGGTGTACAAATAAAGTGTATTCTATCTATCTATCTATCTATGATTACAACACAGTTATTAATAATTATTGACATTCTTGGGAGCACGGTGTGCATGAAAAGAGCCCCCCCGAGTGACGGTCTTTACTCTATACATTATACACGTTTGGTGCACCACGGAGGGTTACTCTATACTGGCGAAAATCGTGGCTCGCGCAGCAACGCTTCGAAACTTAGTTTTTCGCCATATATGTAGAATCGTCCCTCTGGGCATTTTAAGTGGCTGATCTTTTCTATCCTTTCTCCCAGTTCTTGTGTTTGTCAAAATCGTCACCGTATATCGATGTCCAAAGTCCGAAAGGCCCCGCGCGCTACAAAAAGATTTCCATCACTTAACAAAAAGTATTACTAGCATTTTTCTAAGGCACCTCTAAAAATTCGTGTCACAGAACGGCAGCTGGTTACACAATAAATTACACCTGCTCCTTCAGAACGCTGCTCCTGAAATTATGGCGTCTTAAAAAGATAAAACATCTAATTAGTATTCTTGATTTAGGATTTCGTTTTAATTAATATTGCTTCGTGTCATTTTAATTAGGGAGAATTTATTACTCCCTCGCTTCATTTTGTAAGTAATCGGGAGTATTTAAATTAATTTTCGCATTACTTAATAGGATTATAATCTGATTTATTGAGTCTTCGTCAATAGTACAAATATTTTTTATTATAAATTAAAAAACGTTCCTCAGCCGTCCTCATGTAGCCACTAAATGTTAGTTTTAGGGCCTGTTTCACAATATCTGGTTAATGGCAACCTGTGGGATAAACGACATGCTGTCACTGTCTTAAACATAATTACAGAGTGTGACAGCTTCTACTTTATCCGATAGGTAGCCATTATCCAGACATTGTGAAACAGGCGCTCAGTTTACTTCAGAGGATATGATGGCATTAAATAGTAATAGAAACGTTCCTTATCATGATAATAATATGTGATCACGAGAAATTTCAAAATTAAACCTTAGATGAATGATGGGCTTTCGAAACTACAAACGATGTAAAAATGCCAGATATACGATGTAACGTTGTAGACGTACATGTCTTTATTTAAACATATTTTTAAATTTAAACTAGCCTATTTTCTTATTTTAATAATTAACTTCACAATAAATAAATAAAAACATTAATTAAACCTTATATCTACAATTAATAACATTTTAAAACATAACTTCTTTTAAAGTACATTCGCACTCAAAATACTGAAACGTAATCTGTAGTCATAAATAGTTTATGGTAGAAATTTAGTTTCATAAACCTGCCCACATTTTAATATTGGTAGAAATTTATTGTTCATAACCTGGTATTATTTTTAACATTTCGTGACATCGTGACACTTTCAACGGCTGTCGCCGCTCGCTAGTCATTCATTAGCTTTGCCATCACTGGACTCGAACGTACGCTTGCGCATCTGAATAATAATTGCTTTCGCACATATAACTGCGACTTTAAAGTAAATTTGAAATAGATAGTGCACCTTAAGTGTCCTAACCGTTCCGGGTCCGCTATACAAGGCGCTGCTGGCTCTGTGTACCTGTGTTTTACATAAACCCTCAAACCCCATATTGGGTGAGTTGTGAACAAATGTTATTTATTTTAATTTGTGTGCTAACATTTCTTCTTAGCTTTTGAATTGCTGTTGATTGTCTTTTTATTGGCGGTTACGGTGTTCAACCGACCGTTGGAATATTCCAGCGGTCGCGTCTTGAATACCGTATCCTACCTTCACCTTTTTAATATTTTCATTTTTAAACTTGTAACTTAAATATTTCTTTTTAATTGCCTTCTGCATTCATTATCTTTTGTTAAATTTAAAGCCTACTTAATTCTTCGCATTTGTAAACTCCGTTCTGATTGTTTTCACCACGGCACCGCTTGCTACATAAGTACTTACCTACAATGCGTTGCCGTCGGTGGTAACACGGAACGTTATGGAATCATTCCTAACGTATTTCGTTGGCCATTCCAGGGTTTCAGTACGGGATTTAGAAGACCTAGGCTTCGCTTCGCTACCTTCTGCTGCATCACCCTCTGCTTCGCTTCCGCTTCGGACCTACAGCTGAGCACGGCGACCTACAACCCTGCCCGTGGCTGACGACCTGTTCCACCGGCATCTGACCATCCAGGGGAGTGCTTGAACTACGCAGTGAAATCAGATACTAGGCCGACACACCACGACCCGTTCTACCGACTTAGGTGGCCTGCGGCCATCAATAAATTTATTTTCGTTGGACCTACCTACCTCTTTCATTTACCTCCCAGTAGGGACGATAGGTAAACAGGTAGGGAACGTCACAACGAGTACTCATGCTTTGCACGGTACGTCCTTCCAAAAGTTTAAGGTCTGCCAATACTTTTTCTTACGAGATTTCCTTGAATTTCAAGTTTTGTATGTTAGCTGGAACCGCTTTCAAGATCAATGCCACTGGTAAACACCCGGACAATGCCGTCAAATACATAAATCTCCATTGCACATAAAAAATGAACTCCGAAAGTGGCATCAACAACGCGCCCTTTAAAGCAAAGCTCAGTTTTTGTGGGTCCGTCATCATTTAGGGTGGCCGGTAACTTTCAGCGCATTTGTGAACGGATCGCACCGGAGGGTTACTCTATATTGACGAGAAATCAACGACCCAGAGCTGTAATAAAATCGTCATCTTTAGAACGAAGAGATAGAGTCGTGGCTCGCGTAGAAACGCTCCAAAAGTTGGTTTCTCGTCGTATAGAGTGAGCCCCCTGACCGTCACACTGTCACCGCGATCCGGCGTTTTTTATTTACCTTTTTTTTTTCCTTACCCCGCCTTTGTTTGTCCCGGTGCAGGCTTGGCAGCGATTTTAGCAATTTCCCGCGCGAAATGGACACGTTATGATAGTCTCGCCGTGAACGCAAAAATACGAACCGACTGCCGGTTAAAACTAGTTGGATACGACGCGTCGGTTCGGAAAGCCACGTTTTTTAATCTAAATACTAAAATGTTTTTCTTTACCACTTTTTAAATCGAGAGGCCGAGAGTTCAAATCTATGTACCAATAAATAGAATAAACCGTATGCATAAAACAAATATTTCTCTCTCCAAAGCCGCTTTATAGCATAAGATGTTCATTTCTAAGCTCATTGGCAGTCGGCAGGCGAGAGCGAGTGATGTGAGGAAATGAGTGTGTCACTGGGCAGAAAATGTGCTTCCTGGCACACGCCACAGGTGACACTGTACCGCTCTTAATACTAGAGTCATAGGAGTTAAATTTGAAGTGACTGCTGTATTAGGAGCACTGTATGCTTGTGTTGCAGAGCAAGAGTGAGGATTCAGCTCACCTTTTGTTTGATATGTATTGGATTTTATCTATTTATATTTGTTTTTATGATTACATAGCGATGGAAATGAGATTTTCAAGTGCATGGGTTACATCTAAAACTTAAACTGCCTTGAATTTGACCAACTTAAATCACTTTGTGTTACTTAGTTATATAATATACACCTTTTGCGTCCCGTAGTTGCGATATCGCGCGAAACACAATAGATTTTCTACTGTGTCTGATTTCAAGGATTTAACCGGTTAAATCTAAATTATAATAATACAAACCTATAAGACATAATTATGAGAAAACTAAAATACAAAAGTTACTTATTTGCCATCGCTGTTGGTTCAAATAGTAAAGTTAATTAATATTACTGGCTCTCATTCACTTCAAGCCTGATTAGATGTTGAAAGGACGTTGCATAAATACGGAGGAAGTTTTTATCGAGTGTTATGTAAGCCGCGGTCAGTGTGGAGGTTTACTCGATTTAGCCGCGTCTAGCTTAAGCTTTATGCAGAGGAAATTGGATTCGCCATCCTCTTAGGTACGTGAAAAGGGACGCCATTTTCTGTAGCGTAGAGCCTCATGCAAAAAATATGTAAAAGCAATGGATTAAGAATTTCTTACTAGATGTTGCATCTGTGTGATGTATGTACTAAAGAATAGTACGAGTATTTGATTTACTATACAAGATACGCTGAAATGCAGAAAGTGGCTTTAAACTTATGTCGTCCTTAAATTGTAACCCCACAACGGAACGATGGTAAGAAATGTATACACATGAAATTATATTTACACAATGCATCAAATATTCGGACTGAACCACTTTTGTTTAATCGCATTTTTGCTTTCAAAACTGTTACTAACCTAGCTACCGCACTGTTACAAATATAAAATTTTATATTTGCAACACCACGCATATTCAACATAACTTTAGCTACTCACTACACACGACTAACATTTTTATAAAGTGAAACGTGCTTAATAGCAAACGGGCCAGCGACACTCTATCGACGCTCGAGGTGAGTAGGCGCTCCTATCTACCACTTTGATTGTTCTATAGAGGGAAACTTCGGAGCTTAGCTCTTTTAGATTGTATACGAGCCACGAGAAATTTGAACTTTAAATACTTTGCGTTGGAGTCTAAATTTAATTAAACTACGTATCCAAGCGGGGTAAGCTGATTATGTCAAAGTAAGTTTTACGTGATCAAGATTTATTGAATCTTTTTGGGAGATTACGTTTATTTAGATACTGTACTTTGTACTCAAAATATTACTCGCCTTACAAATTATGAATTAACACGTTTCATAAATTTGGTTAAAATTATGAAATTCAAAGATAATGTAAATCGACAGGACCCCTTAATGAGTCTGTGAATAATTGGTTCGGTTAGATACCTATCTAAATAATAAATCAATGTTTTATTTCTAGTTTAGTATGTAGTATTAAGATCAGTAGGAAGTATCGATTCATTTAATACCTATTACAAGTCCATTTCACTGGTCGTATGCTATTTTTATATGTTCTACAGACATAATTCAAAGACGAATTCAAAAATCAAAAAACTAGTTATAGGAATCTTTATTATTTTTACACTAAAGTAGGTAGGTAGAATAGAATAGAATATAACTTTATTGGTCACCACAAATATTAAAACATACAGACAATACTTAAAAACTACAAAAAAATAACAATAGGCGGCCTTATGGCTAATAGCGATCTCTTACAGTCAACCTAAAGAAAAAGAAAGTAAAGAAAATTTGAGGGCGTATTATGTATTTCTAATTTATAAGTATCACCTAATTAGATATCTGTTTGGGAGAATATCTCATAAAAACTATGTAATGGGATGTTACAACTTTATAGGAGTGTGATAAGGCGTCTCTATACGTTTTTAAGAGCTATAAACTTCATGTTGTAATACAGAATCAGAATCAGAATCAGAATTTATTTAATAAAAAGAGATTACAACACCAATTACAGTGGTCTCCACACTAGGCTAAATGCCTGTATAGTGGTGACCCGCGGAAGATATTATCAAAAAACGATTTACATAGCGTGTAGGTTACATTTAGTATTCTGTTTTTAAACTAATTAATATTAGTTACTTTGTTGACGCAAGGTCACATAAAACTGAGATAAAAATGTGTTGGTAGCAATGTAATTAAGTTGTCTATGATTTATGTTGGCAACACTTCTTCTGCTAAAAATGGCCGTTACTGTGTGTGTTATAAACTTTCTGCTTTAAATAAATAAAAGTTGGTGTTAAGCTAAAACATTGTTTTACTTATATTTCAATAGGTTATGGGCCCAGGCACATAATCCTGAGAAAAAGTAAAACAATTTAACTGTTTTCGTCGAGATCAGTGAACAAAAATACTGCCGCGTGGGGTTGAGGTTATAAACCGGCGGGAAGAAAAACTTGCAAGCGATAAAAGCAAGGAAGGGACGAACAGGAAGATGGCAGACGACAATACTTTAAAACTCCAGACGCACATAAAGTTGGAAGGAGCATCCAATTGGAATATATGGAAGTTTCAAACCGTTGTTTTGTTACGAAGTCAAGGCCTACTGGATGTGACAGACGGAAGCAGTGAGAAACCATCGGCTGCGGTTGAGAAGGCTGCATGGGAAAAGAAAGATGCGAAGGCTCAGTCATGGCTTGTTACAAGAATGTCAGAAAGCGTCATGATGCATATCATAACATGTACTACGTCAGCCGAAATGTGGCGAAAACTAGCGAGTGTGTATGAGCAAAAATCTGAAACAAGCATACATATTGTTCAACAACGTTTCTTCCAGTACAAATATGAGGAGGGAACGGCGATGTCTACGTTCTTATCTAAAATAGAAGAATTAAGAAACCAGCTGAAACAGATGGGAGAAGAAATTTCAGAAAAATTCGTCATAACAAAAATGCTAATGTCACTCCCAGATGCTTACAAACATTTTGTGTCGGCGTGGGAGTCCGCGCCGGATGATAAACAAACGATGGAAAATCTCGTCGCGAGATTACTGATTGAAGAAGAACGTATTAACGAAAAGGAGCCTCAAAATTCGTCAGCATCGGCGTTTGTAGCTAAGAAAAACATTAAGTGTTATAAGTGCAATAAGCTGGGACATTATCAAAGTGAGTGTAATCAAAACCAGAGCTCGGGCTCGGGACATTACAAAAGACCAGTTAAAAAGTGTTATTACTGTAAAAAATTGGGACATACTAAAAGTGAGTGTTATTTCAAGAAAAACCGTGAAGAAGACAGTAAAAGTAATGCATTTATGGTGATGAACTCAAATAAACAAGTCCTGCAATTTAAGTGGTTAGTGGACTCGGGCGCTAGTCAACATATGTGTCGTGATCGTAACCTATTTACAACATTTCAACAAACATTGGACAATAAAACAGTGATAGTCGGAAATGGCGAAGAAATTAGTGCGCTTGGTTGCGGACAGGTGGCGGTACAGGTTTATGATGGTTGCGGTTGGGTGAAAACAACCATAGACAATGTACTTTTCGTTCCGGAATTAAAAACAAACTTGTTTTCTGTCAAGTGTGCTACAGAGAGAGGTTATGTTGTTAAAATGGACAATAACTGGTGTAAATTCTACAAAGAAAATACAGTGTGTGCCGTAGCGAGTCGTAGTGGGGACATGTACTATATGGTTATGCGTTACCAAAGTGAAATAGCGAATGTGACAGAAGTGAAATGTGGACTTAAAGAGTGGCACGAAAAGCTAGCTCATCAAAACTTACAGTATGTGAGAATGGTGCTTAAAAACAATAACATTGAAGTGAAAGACTCGGATTTTAAGTGTGAAAATTGTTTGGAGGGTAAAATACATCGTTTGCCCTTCAGTACCAGTGAAAATAAAACAAGTAGATCATGTGAGTTGATACATGCAGATACGTGCGGCCCCATGGAGGTGCCGTCCGTGGGAGGATCCAGATACTTCGTAATTCTGAAAGATGACTTCTCTAACTACAGGTCAGTGTACTTTGTTAAAAGCAAAGATGAAATAAAGAAGTGTATTGAAAACTTTCTGTACAAGGCCGAGAATATAACCAATAATAAAGTACTGTGCTTTAGAAGTGATAATGGTACAGAGTTCGTGAACAGAGAAGTACACAATCTGTTTGAGAAACGTGGAATAACTCATCAAACCACGGTTCCATATACGCCAGAGCAAAATGGCAAGGCGGAGCGAGAAAATCGAACTCTAATAGAATCAGCACGTACAATGTTGTGTGCGGCAGGGCTACCTAAAAAGCTATGGGCAGAAGCTGTTCATACTGCAGCATATGTACTTAACAGAACAAGTAAGAGCAATGAAACCGGAAAGACCCCATATGAAACCTGGACAGGCAAACAATTTGACATTACGGGACTTAAAATCTTTGGAAATCCTGTGTATGTCCATGTTCCAAAGGAGAAAAGGAGAAAATGGGATCCTAAAGGGGAAAAAGCAGTCATGGTTGGCTACGGTGAAGATGTCAAAGGGTACAGAATATACTACTCGGAAAAGAACATAGTTGAAGTAAAAAGAGACGTCGTATTCCTAGACAGAGGAGGTGAACTACAGAAGGAGCAGTTAGTTATGCTGGATAGTACTGTGAAGGAGAAGGATGGCACTAGCCAAGAGCATCTTGAAGACAGAGACGAGAAGGCTGAGGATCAAGGAAAGACCATGGAGATAGAAGGAGCACAGCCTGAAGAGAAAGAGGTAGAGGGGAACCTTAATGTGTCTAATGAAAGTGGCAGTGTGTACATACCATGTTCCAGTGATGACGAATCCAGCAGCAATGATAATGAAGTAGTACAGACACGCGAGAGGAGTACTCGAATAAGGAAACCTACTACATGCTACAAATGTAACCATGTCTATGTTGAGGGAAGTGAACCAAAGACTTACCAAGATGCAATGCAACGGAACGATGCGAGTAAGTGGCAAGAAGCAGTTCAAAAAGAGTTGAATACTCTCAGGGAAAATAATGTATGGACTGTTTGTCATAGTGAAGAAAATGTGAGCAAAAAGACTGTTAGTAGTAAGTGGGTATTTAAAATAAAAAGGGCTAATAATGAATGTGAATATAAAGCCAGATTAGTGGCGAGAGGATTTGAGCAGTGTGATGCAATGGAACTATGTGATTTATATGCACCAGTTGCTAAATTGTCCACTTTCAGGTTATTTGTTTGTATAGCTACTAAACTAAACTTGCCGATCTATCAAATGGATGTAACAGGTGCTTTTTTATATGGAGAAATTGATGAAAAAGTGTATTTAGAATTACCAGAAGGTGCTTATGTTGATAGTAAAAAGATTGTAACATTAAAAATAAGTCATTATATGGATTAAAAAAATCACCTATACTGGAACAACAAATTTAACTCTGTCATTACAAAACAAGGCTTTGTAAAATCTATGAGTGATCCTTGTTTGTATACAAGGTGTGAGGGCAGTGCTCGCACATATGTTTTGTTATATGTGGACGACTTGCTAATATTTGGAAATGATAATAAACAAATTTCTGACCTTAAGTCGTTATTGAATAATGAATTTAGAATGAAGGATTTGGGATTGATTTCTAATTTCTTAGGTATTCATGTGGAACAAAATTTAAATGCAGGAATTACTGATCTTAATCAGAAAGAGTATTTAGAAAATGTATTAAAAAAATTTGATATGTCAAATTGTAAAGGCATTTGTTCACCAATGGATCTGAACTTTAACACTAAAATATTAGAAGACAACAATGATTCTGTGTGTGATAAAAACATTGAAAATAAATGTAGACAAATTATAGGTTGCTTATCTTATGCTGTGTTAGGAACAAGGCCGGATTTGTGTATCGCTGTATCAATTTTGAGTAGGTATCAAAATAATGCAAATAGTGCTTTATTAACTGCTTTAAAGAGAGTGTTAAGATATGTAAAATATACACTAAACTACAAACTTGTTTACAAATGTAATAGCGACTTATTATTTGGATATTGTGATGCAAACTGGGGAGGAGACCTGAAAGACAGAAGGTCGACCACTGGCTACTGTTTTAAGTTTGCAGGTTGCTTAATTTCATGGTCATCTAAAAAAAAACAGGCCAGCGTCAGCCTTTCGTCTACAGAATCTGAGTACATAGCCATAAGCATGGCCGCTAGTGAATCTTGTTGGTTAATTAATTTGCTTAAAGATTTCAATATAGAAAATGTATGTCCTGTCACAATGTTTTGTGACAATCAGAGTGCCATAATGGTAGCGAATACTGAAAGTGTTAAAAGATTAAAACATATTGATATCAGATTTCATTTCATAAAAGAGTTGATTAAAAATGGAAAATTAATGTTAAAATATATAAAAACTGAAGACCAAACCGCAGACATGTTTACAAAAGCATTAAATAGAAATTTATTGTCAAGATTTATTAAAAACTGTGGTTTGTATGAATAAGTTTAATAAATACCTAACTGTAAGGATTTATTACATTGAAGGGGGGTGTTGGTAGCAATGTAATTAAGTTGTCTATGATTTATGTTGGCAACACTTCTTCTGCTAAAAATGGCCGTTACTGTGTGTGTTATAAACTTTCTGCTTTAAATAAATAAAAGTTGGTGTTAAGCTAAAACATTGTTTTACTTATATTTCAATAAAATGTGACCAAACCTCTTCAAAGTGTTACGCTAGTAGAGATAAATCCTTCATATTGTTTGGATATTTCATAGTCCAATATTTGACAGTTTTCTTAAATAAGGGCGGCCTTCAGCTTCAGCTGGGTTAGTCCCGCTATGGTATGGTCCCGGTATGGCACCCTCTTAAAATACCTATCAAAAAGTCCCGCTATGGTACCCTTCAGTTTTTGGTACTGTTGTAAAGTAGATCTAAAAGATGGGTACCATAGCGTTAGCGGGACTTTTTGATAGGTATTTTAAGAGGGTGCCATACCGGGACCATACCATAGCGGGACTAACCCCTCCAGACGACTGTCGATCACTGACATTGTTTTTTGGAAAATGCAAAAAGAACGCATATTGCACTAGTGAAACATACACACGCCTACAAAAGGTCGGTCACAAATAGGTAATATGTACCCCAAACCATAAAATTGGCCCGATTATCCGTCCTCCAAAAAGTCGGTCGTGTGCGGGTATCCTAAGTAATGTCGGATATCCAATCAAAACATTGCCTGGCGGTAGAAGACTTGCCAAAGTTGTACGGTTTCTTTTTAATTAGTGTTTTGGAATTCATAATTTTAACTGGAAATATTGAAATTTGTTTAAAATTTCTGTGAAATATACCAATATACTGAAGTTTCAGTTTCACCACGTGAATAACTTACAATTCATGACCAGCGATGATAATTATAGTTGATTTTGGTTAAAAGATATTTATAAAATGCACAGTGTAACCTAGACTTTACTTTTATTTCAGAAATCACTAAGGAAATATTTTTAAGTACTTGCAAAGTTTCTTATATTAGCGGCAATTTCTCAAAAGAAGGAAAATCCTGGAGTCTACACAAACGGGTGAGACGCAGCCTCGGTGTTTAATTACTTTCCTAAATTAAATTAAAGTTTGTACGCGGCAGCTGAACATGATGAAAACTTGATTTCATAATAATAATCACCGCTTTTATGACAATCTTAATAACTAAAGGCTTTGTTGACATTCGGTTAGAATTACAAAAATAGGTACCTTCTAACTTCTTACTGAATACAGTACCACTCTATGTTCGATTTACATGATATTACAAAGGTTGGTTTTTACCTACTTGATACCTACTATGAAAGTATTTAACTCAACAAACATAACTTTATAGTAATTAATCCTGTAATTTTTTTTACGTATAATTTGTGGTAATTATCATTAAACATAGTAAACTATAACGTTAAATCTTTAACGGAAACTTATAGGGTTATTGCCAGAATATCCACGCTTGGCAGGCGGGTTGGTTACACAAATATTTAACACTCAATATCTGCACCGGCTCGAGATCGAACCCGGAACCTTCGGCATATTGGTCAGGGTCAACCACTGCACCATCCGGCCTGCGTAAAAGCGTTTAGTAATCCTGAAATATTCGGTTCCCGATATCAACACTCAGTATCTGTTCACCCATGGCTGGCTGATAAATGTGAGTGCATAAAGAGAACATAAAACTTTGACGATCCGCCGTCCATAGTAATGAGAGGGCGCGTAATGGCTCGTGATTTTATAAAGCGCCTGCCGGAACACCGTTTAAAAACTTTTAATGGCTCGATTGATTATAGACATTTTCCTTTTTACCGGCATCGACGATGGAACCGTGTCATAATTATAATCGGCGGACAATTTGAATTCCAATTTTCATAAAAGCGTCGTTTCGCTTGTGGCGTCTAGAAGCACGCTAAGTGGCTAAACTTGGCGTTGTTACTGGAATTGGCATTTGCAGGGCAAGCTCCAGTTGTAAGTCGTTTGTAAAGTGAAATGGTTTGGATTCCAGGTCATTAGCGAATCAAAACATTGTATAAGTAAAACAAAATCTATAAGTCATGAAATACGACGTAACTTTATCTTTAGGGTTTCACTATCCAGTATTGCCGCTAAAACTATAAAATACAACCTGAAAATCACGCCAACGCACAAAACCTTTCACACAGAAGTAAATACGTGCGTACACCTATTTCCGAAGTTTAGCGGAACACTCACAATGTGACAGATGTTCGTGTCGTAAACTATTCGAGACGAGACGTGACGAGCGCGGCGCCGCGGGGGTTAGGCGACGTGGGACTATAGGGGTCACTCTATATGACGGAAAAAAACGAAGTTTCTGAGCTCTGCTGCGTGAGCCACGAGTCTGTCTCCTTGTATGAAATGTGCCGATTTCACGACAGCTCTCGTTCTTTAGCTTTTTTGACGGTCGAATGGCGTAGTGGTTAGTGCCTGACTGCTATGCCGAAGGTCCTGGGTTCGATTCCCGGCTGGGGCAGATATTTGTTTAAAGACAGATATTTGTACTCAGGTCTTGGGTGTTTTTAGGTATTTATATTTAATATGTATTAATCTATGTATTGTGTAGATATATCAGCTGTCCGATACCCATAACACAGGTTCTGCCTAGCTTGGGGTCGGATGGCCGTGTGTGAGATGTACCCACATAATTTATTTATTTTTATGTTTTTTAGTCAGTATAGAGTAACCATCCTGATTCCACATCACACCAGGACGGAACAACACAAAGCAATCTGCGCAATATGGTTGTCATCTATTACACTCACGAGCAATGAAAAAGTTCCAGAGACGATAGCACCAAAAATGGAAAAAGATAGCCAATGATATATGACGCCGTCTGCCATATTTAAGTACATGTAACAGTGCATCAGAATATAACCAACTAAAAACTTAAAAAAATATAGGGTTTAAGTTTAAGGCTAAAACTCTATTTAAACTTTAATAACTACAGTACAGTACCCAGTTTAGTTGTATGACAGTTAAATGGACTACCTGACAAACAACTAAACTCGGTGTAAACAAAATATTTGTTATTTTTGTATTACCTACTTCACTTGAGCAAGTAAATATTTACATCTCGATAATCCTTTGTTATTGGATTATAATTGGGTGTTTTCAATAATAAGTTAATGAACAAGTTTCGAAACAATTTTTCAGATCCACAGTAGGTTTAAATGTCAAAATATGGCTTTTGGTCTAAATTACATAACTTTAATAACGAAGATAATTTTTTGGCACATTGGATTAAACACAACGAAATACATAATGTGGATATAAATAATTATATAACTTCACAACTAAAGTGAAACATATTCAAAGCCTTGGATTCGTAGCTCGGTCGCAATCGGGTATGAACAAGTTTTGGTTTTGTTTAGTTTCCCTACATAATATGGCCTTTTTCATTATTAGAATCATAATATTATTTATATACCTAACTTCTAAGTACTCAAATACAAAAGAAACTTACACTGTTTATTTCTTATAAGTTCAGTAGTACTAGAGACAAGGCAGCAAAAACAAAACAAATCACTGCAAAAAATTACGCCCATAAAATATTCAGGGTCCATCTCATTCTGTACTTTAGGGTGTATATATCGCGTATAAAAATATCTACGTCCTACCTTTTAGTCTTTAGTGGGTGACAATTTTGTTAAAAATGGATCTTGTCCCATACATGAATAACAAAAATTACATTTTCAATCATCTCACGAGTAATGAGAAATTCAAGTGACCAAAAGCACCAAATTACTCCTAAACAGAAAAAGCCAGCTTAATGACGCCGTCTGCAATGTTGAAATACATTTAAGAGCGCATCAGGATTACCAACTAAGTCCCAGTTTCATCATACTCGATAAGATGATAACAAGGGATTAGGAAATATACGTCATCTTCATATTAAATTCTTGACAGATGTGTCAAAACTCAACAACTAGATCGCTATAAGCGATAAGACCGCCTTTTGTACCCTAGTTAAGTGTCTATGTAAAATTTGTTAATCATTTCTTGGTGTACAAATAAAGAGTACTCTATCTATCTATCTATCTAACTAGTCTCTGGCTATGATCTAACCGTGTATGATGAAACTGGGGCTAAAAATGATAGTTAATGTTTAAGTTTCCAAATAAATTATTAAAAATTTAGTTTTCGTATAAGGTAATTGGAAATTTATCATTGCTTGCGAGTGTATTACAGAAAATACAACAATGTAACAAGCTCATACAACACAAAAGTGTATCCATACACTCGTATTTGTAAAGGAAAAATGACCCCGCATAATGACATGACCCCCATTAGGAGGGCAATTTGATAAACTGTGTAAAAGTACCTCCGCCTATTAAACCGACTTTCAGACCAGGGTTTATTGTCTTGCAGGTAAAAGAGTTGGCAGTTTATCACTTGAAAAGAGCTGATGATGAGTACGTACTTTATAAAATGTTTTATAAGATGACTCTGTTATGATAATTAACTTATTATCATAACAGAGCCATCCTTTACTTTAAAAAGCAGAGTAGATTTTTTCGGATTTGTTATCATTTGTAACATTAAGATTAGAGTTCTGAGCTATTTTAATAATAATATGTGGGGACATCTCACACACGGCCATCCGACCCCAAGCTAGGTAGAACCTGTGTTATGGGTGTCGGACAGCTGATATATCTACACATATACATAGATAGATAGATACTAAATATAAATATCAACACCCAAGACCCGAGAACAAATATCTGTGTTTAAACAAATATCTGCCCCAGCCGGGAATCGAACCCGGGACCTTAGGCTCAGTAGTCAGGGTCACTAACCACTACGCCATTCGGTCGTCAATTTTATATATACATTGAATTGAATAACATTATTTATGTGACGGTGAATAAATACATTGTGAGAAAACCTACTCATCTAGATTTCTATGTATATATGTGTATTTGTGTGAACCCTTTAAGTACATTGTACTGATTCGAAAACGGCGATACGGCTCGCGACCTATGACGAGAGTGCTAATGTACAGCTACTGTTAATAAAAAAAAACATAGAATGAAAGGAAATACACTCATAATCGCGTATTCACAAAGATACAGCAATTGCTTATGCCGCACGTGTATTGCTTATTTCTACAACATGTGACTATTTAAAGTAGAACAAAACAATTTCAATAATAGGTGTGTACTAAGTACAGACTGCCGAAACTTTTAAGGTAATTGTCCCGATAGTATCTAGATAATTGTGAGGTAGACGTGTTGGGCCACGTGATAATTGCCGATACAATTAAACTTGTAACCGGCTTTCATACCAGGAAAAGTTAAAAGAAGACACAAAAGGCGGATTATAACACTAGGTCTAAAAGAATAAAATAACCAGAAAACTTTTAAATACTAATCGCCTATTACTACACCTTACTTTTTCTTTCGGGGTTAAATAGAATTCACCGAGGGGTCGTAAGTTCGAAGGCTGGCACGTGATTTCATTTTAAAATATTACTAATAATACTAGCCGACCGATTATAATTCACATATAAAAAGTAAATTTAATCAAGTCTACATACAAGTAAGTAAACCTTAATAACTTTCAGGTCACGTAAATTTGAATAAAGCTAAGCCAGACACAGGTAGGGAAGAATGATTATTTTGTTTATAATTCTGACACTGATTAGGGTAAGTATTTTTAATCAAGTTAAACGAGTTTATCCGTTGACCTGCGTTAATATGCAGTGGGTGAATCGGCCTCGGCCCGAATTAGGAAATTGTTCACAATTTATGGCTCCATTATATTTATTACTTTCTAACGAATGTAGGTTAAGCATAGTTCAGTACATATATTTAAAACACAATAAACGATAGCAGTAAAAATGCGATGATAATAAATTATGGAATACCAAATTGATTGGACTATTATAACCCTTTTTACTGAAAAACAGTAAATAAGATTGGTTTTACATGATGTACAAATTTTTCTAAGTACTTGGATACATTTTTATTTTAATTCATATTCACATTCTTGGTAGGTATAAGTAAGTTATTGTAAAATTACCTAGTTTAAAATCAATCGATTCAACTTGATCAATAATTATTGTTTTTAATATTATAGGTACTTATTAGTTATTTCAAATGGAAAGTTTATTAATGTACCTACTGAATTAAAATAATTAATTAATTAAAAAATAACAACAATATCTTACCAAAAAACTAGCAAGAAATACAAATCCACGGGAAACACTGTTCAAGAGTTCCAAATCAACTCCTCAATAAGCATATTCGTTCGGCTCACTCACATTGCATGTCACAAACACTGCGTATTCCACACTCCGCGGGAGAAGCACACACGAGACACGTCCGCACGCCGCGACGGTCAGCGCGAGACTGAAACAGGAGCGATTTCAGTCTCCTAGCTAGGTATGTGACTTGCAAACGTGCCCCATGGTTGCTACGCCGCCGTAGCGCTACGAGCTACGATCCCGCTACGGGCTACGCCGCCTCGTAGCCGATTGCTACGGCTAATTCCCGGTATTGAATTTTGAAATTCTCAGCGGACATTTGTAATTGGAAATGTATTGAATTTTGTGGACAAAATGTTCTGTAGTCGGTTAAGTTTATTAATGCAGTTTATAGTGGACCATTACATTATAGTTTAAATGTTTAATACATGGAATTAGAGTTTAGGTTTTAAAAAAAAATACCTACTATTTTACGAAAACGGGGATGACAAAATTAATTATAAAGTATCCCTGAAAGTCACGAAAGACCCAGACCTATAACCAATACCCACTTCAAAAATCGATTTTTCTTTTATCTCTCTTAAGTTTGCTCTTTTGAGCACAACAGTTTTTGTAAGCAGTTCTTTTGTTAACGTAAACCTCGTTTTTCCGATAATTAAATTTTGCTAATTTTCTTCCAAAGTAGGAAGTGGTCGTTCATTAAATCTGCAAACCGTGCCATATCTTGTTTCACTTTTAGTTATAAATATCTTATTTTTAGCTTTAAAACAGCCTGTATTGTCTTTTTTTTCTACTATTAAATTAATTTATTTTTGTTGACATAAATTATTATTCACTTGAACTTGTAATAGTAAGTAATTATTTAACACACTTACTGAAACTATGTTAACTGTTTAATAAGTAATAAATGATTACTAGTTTATTCGCAAATGTATTGAAAATCATACGTATCAATTAAAGGAGCGAATCGATAACTCACATTTTCGTTCTTGTAACAGTAAGAAAATACTTACCAACTTTTCGCCTTACATCACAATTTCGATGTTGTCGAATGAAACAGTCATATTCCCGATTCATTGTAAAAATATTGCAAAGTTCCCATATTATTTCCAATAAAAAGAACGTTAAATAAAGCAATCTTAAGTGGTAACACTGTGACGGCGATTGAGACTCAAACCAGCGCCCTATTCTGAGCGATTCGTAATAACTGAAAGAATATAACAAAATAAATATGAAAAGGAAATAAAAATTATAGTGCCAATTTGTGAAACCTAGTGGTACATATTTAAATTGAGAATACTCGTATAAATTAGGTTTATAAGAATATCATAATTTTGATACAAGGAAAACTAAATAAATTCAATGTTACAAATCCTGTAGGTCTATTTGTTATGATAATATTTGTTTAATTAGGTCGACAAGATTATATCATGTATCCCGCATAATTATTTGCTTAATGATGTACTAAGTATATAAATATGAGAAACCTTTACATACATAGGTACCTCGAATATTTAATAAAATCAAATATAAAATAGTTATTATTCATATTAATATCAAAATAAAACGAAATACACATTCATAGAACAACGCGGTACATTTTAGACCAGAAAGCGTTTCATTCATAGATTAGCTTAGACATAATATTTAAAAAAAACTTCCTATACCTACCTAAAGGTACATAATTCCTCAATGCAATCTACTTTTTATCCCGGTGTTCCCACGGGTAACCCTCTAAAGGAAATCCAAAGCTCATAGGTACTCTATAAAACCGCTGCCCGTTCACAGAATAGCCATGCAATGCCGTGTCTGAGGCCTGTTATTTATCCAGGGGCGGCGGCGGCGTGGCGGCGGCGTGGCGGCGGCGTGGCGGCGGCGTGGTACATGGGTACCGTTTTAACTCCACTATACGTGCTATTGTAGAACTTAAGGTGCCACAGTTGAAGCTATCAAACTAACTTACCAATTGTGTCCCTCTTTTGAGGTAAGTTTTAAGAACTTTGCAGTGTAATGTTAACTAATAAATATACTATAATGGGATGTATAGGTATAATTAAATTTAGATATCTAACCTATACAGATAATATATGTTTCTGATTTCATTATTTAATATAATTTTAATGTTATTATGTATCATAATTATTAATAGTGATTATAAACAGGATAGATTAATTGATATACTCAATTTATATTGCATATCGTACTCAGAGAAGGCTGCAACCAATTAGGTAACCTGAGATGTTTTATTCTAGATTCAGAGCTTCTAGAAAGTGTATAAAAATAAATTAATAATAATATTAATAGAAATTCTGTGTATTTCTCCTCATTCTACAGCTCCTCCATGATCTTTGAAGATGATGTAGATATTATTGACACTATTCTAACACTACCCCCGACGAAACGTACGACGTACTTTTAACGCTTTGCCAGTTGGAATATGAACATGTAAGCTGGCATGCGTTCGTTTCTAAAAAAACTTGTATAAATTAAATACTATTTGCAACGGCTCATCGCTATATATCAAGAAGGCTTTGGGGCATAATCGTTCGACAGTGAACAAACAGTAAAGGGGTAAAAAAGATTAAGGCATGTTTACCTTCATACACAAAAGGTAATTTATTATTTTATCGGCAGGGGAACGGTAATATAAAGGCAAATCTTTGAACGACATGCAATGCAGGTATTACGATATTGTTTCTCAATTTTAAGTTTTATTTAAGTAGAGTGGTTTTTTCAGTGTTTGAGTGGGTTGTTATCTTTAAGGGTCATTACTCGGTTAGTTTGGTGACAGTTTTGAATTGAAAAGGATAAAATGGGGATATCATATTTTTCTCATATCAATTAAGTGTCTACCGACAAAATCGGGAATTGGTAAGTCTCAAAAGTATGAACTTTGAATTAAATAGTTCACTTAATTATTAGGATTGCCATATAGGTAAGTACTTACTTCATTTAAGCGAAATAATAGCTGAATTTGTTATTATATCTCATCATTTTCCAATAATCCTTAAGCTGTTTTTAACAAAATGCGGAATTCACCACGCACGCGGGATGGCACGCCATTTTCCCGGGTCTTGCGTGCATATTCCACGCGTTACAATGAATACTTGTATGAACGAGTGCGGGGCAATCCCGTGTGCGTGATCAAATCCGCATGCTGATTAAAACAGCCTAAGGGCGCCTTCAAATTAGTCGCTAAGTGTCGCGCGACTGCAGCGCTGCAGTCGCGCTGCTGTCAAAATCCATATAAATTTTGTAATTTAAAAGATGCGCGACTGCAGCGCTGCAGTCGCGCGTTAATAATTTATATGGAATTTAGACAGCAGCGCGGCTGCAGCGCTGCAGCAGCGCTGCAGTCGCGCGACACTTAGCGACTAATTTGAAGGCGCCCTTAACGTTTATATTGCAGTTTAGTGCGCACACAAAGTATACTCTACACAACATACATCATAAAGCGAACAAAATTGATATTCAAAACCTTTTTGCCCAGTTTTTATGAAACAAATACCTACAGTCACTGACACTTTTAATGACACGAGCACACATGACGTAAATCAGAGCCGCTTGTTAAAAGTTGCGTCGTTACGTAAATATTGTGAACGAAATGGATTATACAGAGCAATATTCAGAGCAAGACTTCATCACTGCTATCAAGGACTTATTGAGGTCGGAAGGACATCTCGATAAAATTCAAGCCCAAGTTTGTACATTCATTGGATATGAGTTTGTGTTATTGTTAAAATTTTCATGTAGGGTGATAATCTCCGGGTCGAAGACTCTATCTAAGACCTCCCGCAGACTGCAGACTTTTAGTCGGCCGATAGTTTGGTCGGGCTCTTAATCAGTATGGAGATGTATGGTAGTGCGCACATTCAAAGATTATGTATCGGCCGATACTCCATACTGATTAAGAGCCCGATCAAACTATCGGCCGACTAAAAGTCTGCAGTCTGCGGGGGGTCTTACTTCAACTCACTTGCCAAGCGTGAATCTTAAGGTCATAACTCTTCAGACTTGGAGGAGGCTCATGTCCTACAGTGGAACACCACGGGTTATGTAAAGTTTTCAGAGAAATTTAGCAGTTGCTCTTTCCACCTTCAAAATTATTTGGTATATTTAATACACTTCACTGTATTCACTATTGGGCAAATAAGTCCCATATTACAAGGCGGGCGAGATAACTAGACACCTGGGTTAAATGACATTTGTCTTTAGTACTGAGTGCAAAAAAAGTAATAGCGATAATCCCAAAAAAAAAAATTTTTCTTTCCTCAAAAAGGGTATACTAAGCCGAAACCTACATGTGCAGCATGACATATCTAAGCCCGAAACGGAAATCAGAATTTCAAAAAAATATTCTCCATACTAAAAAGTCACGTGACCAACAAAGTTTCTGTAGGTTTCGCCTTAGTATACCCATGTTGCAACACCCTGTATATAAGTCCTGGCTGTCCACGAGGCCTAGCCTAGTGTGGTAGTCCTTGTTATATCACCACCTTTTAATTTTTACCAAACACTGCAACCTATTTTTTTGGTAACTTTCATAATAGGTATTTAGTTTAAATAAATATTTTTTCATTTCAAGTATTCAAGTTGTTACCTACTTGTTAAAGTAGTAACAAAAAAGTATGCGATAAAAAATATTTATAGTTAATCGTCTGATAATTCTTATGCTAACGCTACAAAAGGACAAGAGCGGGGCCTCGCGCGGGGAAGAGGGAGTGGGGTAGATTTTTCGGCCAGGTGTCTAGAAACTTTGCGCGGATTGTACATTACAACATTTGATAGTAAAAAGGTCTGCATTATCAAATCAATGCCCGAGGCGGTCAACTATTTGGGTTCAATTTTATTGTTATCGGTTGATCAATACTTAACAATCTTGCCTCTTTTCTAGAAACACAAAGATTAGGAGTTCCATTTTCATTTGATTGGATCCATATAAAAGGATTATACCTACTTAAATGCTGCAGTCCACTGAAAATGCTATGTAAAATCTGTATAAACACTCGTTCACGCTAATTTTTCATCGAGACCAAATTTAAAATAACTACTATAACATAACAGTTATATTATTATATTCAAGTAGGTATCTACCTAATTAGTACCAACCAATAACTTCGTTGTCGTTTACAGATGCGTTCAAAAGTAATAGAAGCAATAAAACACAAGCAAGAAGGTTTGACTCCAAACGGGAAAAACACTCAACCTCCTTCGCCCTCTGAAGAGGTTCTACTAATAAACGAGATCATCAGGGAGTATCTGGAGTGGAACGGGTACCTGTATACAGCCTCCGTGCTGGCCAGTGAGGCTGGCATGCCGAAAGAAAAAAGTTCCAGAGCAGAACTGTGCTCTAATGTGGGAGTGAGAGATGACGAGAGCTCCATAGCTCTGCCGCTTCTCTCCAATATCATTGCTGCATACACTGAACGGATTAAACGCAAGATCAGTAAGAGTAAAAGAGATGGGTAGATTTGGTGAGAACTGAGCCGTTTGTTATTATCCTGGTAAAGTTATAAGGTACTTACTGCTAGAACATCGTATATATTGATATGTGAATATTACGTGAATATTATTGCAGTGCTTCTTGAATTAACTACGTAAAAATTTATTGTGTCTGTTTTAAATAAAAGTAAATTCACAGCTTGGTATTCGATCCTTTACTCTTAATAATAGCACGTTTTAATCTTATCTTATCTTCTTTATCAGTAACAAAAGTTTTCAGAATTAATTTCACAACTTTCCGAAAGTCATAGAACAAAATTGTTTTTAAGGTTAAGTCACTACCTACTTATATTCTTTTATCATATGCGTATTATGCATTTGTAAGGCATGAATTCGATTATTTATAATTGTACATTATAGGTACGTGACTACGACCAACAACACATGACAACGTAATAAAACAGACATTATTAGATTAATCTCGACAATTTGTCTTCTCAATGTCTGTATAATATGTCCCTTGGCGGTTAAGAGGTCTACTTAAGGACGCTCATATATTATTGCTTTCTAGATCGGACCAACATTAAATCGTGTTACATTGTATACAGCGTGATTTTGATTTGTAATGAGATCTAATGAATTCATTATACTTATTGTTTTTCATAAATTGAGACCCGAAATGGGAATTCTTAACAATTGGCCATGCTACCAATTTATGATATGTATTTTTTATCATTTATTTCGAAAATATAGACCATTTTAAGAAACTAATTTCGTTATTTTAGATTTTTATTCATTACAACTATTTTTAATATAATTTTAAAATTTGGCCGGCTGAATGGATGTATGACGTCACAGAATCAATACTAAAATAAATATCTTTGCCTGCGCCACAAAAAAAGCAAGTGTCACTTAACGTCAGTGAGGTAGAATGTCATTGTCATCTGTCATCTAACTCTTAACCTACAAATAATACTCTGTGAAGCAATAATACTCACTGAAGAAATACTATCTCTGTTCTTGTTGTCATCGTAGTATCCACTGGTTTATTATTTATTCGTAGTAGAGATTCAAAACAAGGTAGAAAATAAATAAATAAAATCAATAAAGAGAAATAAACACACGGGCACCTACTCTGTGCACACGGGTGACACGGGCTGTGAGGTTCACAGAGTACATGAGGTTTGCGTTTATTGACGTTTGACGTTTACTTTTGTTTTGTAGGCAAATGTTATTATACTCTATGATCCTAATCGTCGTCATAGAAAGGACAAATGAAGGTTATTAGTTTTTATTGAATAATTAAAAAAATAGAGACTTAATTTAAAATCTGATGACGAGAAATTGTACTGGAAGCATATTCCTCGAAACGGTTTTAAGCATTTCATTCTTGTTCAGAAAGTTAGCATGGCCAATTAGGTACCATTTGACCCCTTTGACACCAAAATCGATTGATCCGTAAGGTAATACGTACTCTTGTTTAAATACTATTTGAATAATTCAAACAAAGTTATATAGGTAAACAATACAATCAAGTTCTAATTAACTACAAAATACACTTAATTACACCAAATAGATGGAGATAAATACAAAATGCTAATTCTAATCAATGTTCCATTCGGGAGTTGTATTAATTGCTTTGCCAATAAACGGTGAAATATTTCGTAGGCGTCAGTGACAACTAGCTAATGTGGAAACTAAATCCCGCTGGATATTAAACGAAGAAGAGACAATCAATGCTATTATTATTATGAATCCTTTATTTCAGCCAACATAAACCATAATTTAGCAGCAGTGCTCAATTCAATCCGAAAATGAGTCATTTTCAAACGTCCCCGTAATTTGCCCGAGTGGACGTATAATTTAGAAACGTCCTGTATATGAGCAGTTTGTGTGTGTAGTTAATGAAATTAATGATGTTTGTTTGTGTTGTGACAAATGATGGAACCTTCCAGAACCACAGTAGTTTGATTCTGATGTTAACTAATGAATTTCTATTGATTAGTTTCTGATTGTCTTAGCGTTGTATAATGAGTTTCACAGACGTATGAAGGCGTGATATCGAGTATACAAAGGTATAGTGCCACAAACTTATCTGTTCCGGTGAGAGCGAACTAAATTGGTCCATACCTCATTACTTACTGTACTAATGAATTTCATATTGACATAGATTATATGGACCAATTTAGTTCGCTCTCACCGGAACAGATAAGTTTGTGGCACTATATGCATTACACAGGTAGGTATTAATTGGTATTACCTATTATGTTTCCTGCATGTCAAAGCTAGGGTATTATGATGTGACGGGCATCTCTGCAGCACAACTGTTGTGAAATCGGTTTAGAAAATAAACCAAAACAGTCATTATAACAATATGAGCTGCAATATGTATGTTATGTGTCTGTCTTATAACCTGTCCGACTCTTAAAATCTTGTTTAATTCCTTTTGTGGTAATGGCAATAATTTCAAAGAATCACGCTTTTTTCCCCCAAAATTACCAATGAACAAAACTCCAGTTTTCGCGATTCGTCTTGAGCGACGTTGACAAATATCTCGAGTAGATACGTTTCCGGTTATATGGCAGGCTTTACATTTAATGTCTTGCTTTTAAACAGAATGGGATTCGAGTGGAGGGAATTGTCGGGAATCAGCGCGGAATTGGCTCGATCTGGCCGCTCGTCCCCGTGAGTGGCCATTGTGAATGGCATTTTCACTTCTATTACCTGCCAGTAAGTCTTGGACTACGGAGTTGGGGAGAAGTGCTAGTTATTCACCCGTGACAAAGGTATTTGTGAAAATCTTTTTTGTTATGTAAAGTTTTTAACGCAAGTGACATCATGCTTCGTTAAAATTATTTGTATTCATAAAAAAATCATATTCATACGGATAATATTTTTTTTATTCTTAATAAATAAAACTGTCTATTTTCTTGGCGTGTTTAATGATCGTTAGTTTTACGTGGTATTTGGTAGAATATTTTGTGCCCTAACACATGATACGAACGAAAGAGATCTAGCTATTAGACTTATCTAGGGTTGGATTTTATATCACCACAAATAATATAGGTAGGTACCATATTATAATTTTAAAGTTGGTCCGATGCCGATGACATCATGAAAGTAGCAGGACCAAACTGGATGAGTGTGAAACATCTCCTCCATGTTCCACACTCATCCGCAGCACATAGATATAGGCTGAAGAAGTTTTAAAGTCCACTTTACAAAAGGCATTTACCAATTTTGTTATTAAAAGCTATAATCCACATCGTCTTGCGGTGCACTTCTCCCTCCCATCCCATCCATAGGTCTAGTCCTTCCAGTAATCAGTTAGCCGGCAACAAAGCCTGCACTGGAGCCCAGTGGAGCCCATCAATAGACACGATTTGACAAGATAAATGCCTTTCATTGAACGGCGGCCATTTTAAAATAATCTCATTGTATAGTGCCACAAACTTATCTGTTCCGGTGAGAGCGAACTAAATTGGTCCATATAATCTATGTCAATATGAAATTCATTAGTACAGTAAGTAATGAGGTATGGACCAATTAAGTTTGCTCTCACCGGAACAGATAAGTTTGTGGCACTATAGGTATGTAGACATATAAGTGTAATCTGTCTGTTGAAGAAAGGGATGGATGGGAATAGTGTTTTTACAAGGCGCATAAAAAATAGTTTTTTAGTGATAAGACCACCATTTTTGTACTTACCTTTAATAATATTTAGGTATAATAGATGATGTTGTGCTCAACTCCTTTTGGCTTGGCATACCACTTATGCAACACTCTGTAGGTATTCGCTATGTAACGTCTGTTTCTGTTTGTGCACAAATATAATATTCTAGTTATCTTATTGAAAAGATACGAATTTCTATAGTTTTTGTCTTTTGCATTGCGGCTTTTTATAAATTTCGATATAAATATTTTCACTTGACATAGGTAGGTTCTTTTTTGTTACAGACTTCATATCAAATATACTTTCATAAACCTTTATCAAATAAGTAATTTTACTCCAAGTAATTTAGGTGGGGATTGCAAAAAAATAATGTCGGTTGATATTACGGGCACGTTCGTACCAACACGTACATTATATTCCTAAATCATAATAATATTACGTTTCATACAGGGCAGTTTTTGTTGAAACATGATTATGACAATCGTGCTCGTGTTTTAATAATTATGATAAATGTTGACATGGAAATTGTTGTTTATGTAATTACTAGCTGATACCCGCGAGCTTTGCTCACTGCTGACATATAGACAGACAAGATATAAAACATCCCAATGTTGTTAGATACAGATAGATCGAGTACTCTTTATTTGTACACCAAAATGAATCACAAAATCCACAAGTTGTAACTGCTAAGTCTAAGCGATCTCTGCCAGACAATCTTTAGATGGATGGGGTAAGAGATTAAGATTGGGTACGTGTTAGGAATTTAGTTTAAATAAGTTAGGTAAGTATATTTTATGTGGCTCTTGTAGGTTCTTATATTTTATTTACCATACGAGTATGTATCTGTATAAGGATATTAAATATTTAATCTAAATCTACATAATATAATCAGGACTAGAACCCTAAACTAACTAACACGTATCATGGAAGAGCTTAGTTAGATCCAAATGGGCTTCCATTATCAGCTCTCTGGCAGCTCTAACTAGCTGATGTTTCTCGGAAAGACCACCTAGTTCTAGCGGTGAAGCCTACACGTCTCTCTGGCTATTCTATCAGGTATGTACGTCAACCAACTGTAGACAACGGAGGCTCGCAGTGACAAAGTAACGAGTTGATGATTTTAATGGAATTGACAGGTAAAGCAGCGTCTACACTAGACACCCCGAGTCACCAGTAGGCGTTTTATTCCATTTCACTCATTTAAGTCCTACTCATTAAACAATGTAGAGCAATTTCTTCCAGCCAACCTTGCATAAATATTTGTTTTAATTTTATTTCACCCTGAGGTTAATCTGTGTTATTGGCAGAATCGCCCTGCTCTTTCTATCAGGCCCAGGCCACGCTGGTCAGTGGGGGCCATCGAGGCGATAAATTAGGCAATTTGCGGCCACAGGCGAGCGGCGCCGTCGGCCGGTTTATTAATCACCCATGTGTTGCCACCGGCGATCACTTAGCGACAACTCCGCTCTTTATTTATGTTTAAGCGAGTCAGGGTGTGTGTGACCGGTGCACTATATTTAAACCTCCTGAACGGCTAGCATGGGGCGCTTTTAAGACGTGACAATAGGTTGCATCGCGCTCACTCACATCGCGCAGCTTCAAGACCGAGCGTGATAGAGAACTTTTGTCACGCGTCTTTTGCGCCCCGTGCTAGCCTTTCAGATAGCCTCCCCGAAAGAAGCAGCAGTAAAAAATAAATACTAATTTGACAGTAATTTTCGTCACTAGTCTAGCTCAAAGTTTGTGATTAGTTTAGGGTGGACTGACTACTAACTACATTAGCATTGAAAGTTTTTACTCCTATTTGAATATTCCAAGTGCTGGCTGATTCTATTACGCTTTACGTAATTAAAACAAAAAACAGGGTTCAATTTAGTTCAATCCTATTCCAATAAGATTTTCGTTAAACTTAGACTAAATGCGTAACTCGATTCCTTCTCCATCATTATCCAATTATTAACGGTAACATGCTCCTCCAGGGATTCACCTTAAAAGCCTCCCCGAGTTCAAATATTTAGGTGGCCTCGGAGAGATCAGCGGTCAGCGCCTATGAGATGGGGGACGCCGAATTAGAACTTAATTTGTGGTAAGTAGAGCACGTAAAATGAATGGTCGTGCGTCTGTTACAAAATACACTCACAAGCAATGAAAAATGCCGACTCCAAAAAACCCCATTTTTTCAAACATTTAATTTAAAATTTTGAACAAAATATTATGGTTTTGTATGTTATATCCTGATGCTCTGTTGGATAAATATATTTAATAAAATAAATATTATATAGGTTTTTGCTCACGTGATGGTTCAAGGTCCAAAGCTCGGCGTGGAGGGCCCTCCCGATGCTTGAGTAATCCGTTTTAATCTTGAGGTTCTCACACACAAAATCACATGTCCACTTATAATCGTATACACAAATACAATGCCTAATAGCAGCTGGTAATATTTAACCGAAAATACAAATATTGCGAATATCGAGACCGCGCCGAAATACAAGAGCAGATAACCCGACGAGAGGCTGACAACAACTGAGTAGACTGTCAAAAAATAAAATAACCTACCCACATACAAATATAAGAACCTACCCACATACAATTATTAAAGTGTTCGTCGGTACCGAACATGCTCGGTTAAATGTACCTTCTTCAATGTGCAGAAAGCGTAATTAAGCTAGCCTTTTCCGTTTAGGAGTAATTTGGTGCTTTTCTCAGTGGAATCTTTTCATTGCCCGTGAGTGTTATATTAATTCAATGATATAAATGCAAACACATAGGTACCTAACTATGTTTGTTTTACGTGTATTGGGTATTATTACTGTTTTACTAGTTTTTCAAATGGTTAATAAAGTATCCTACCGATTCCTACCTATAGGAAAAAAACACTACTATACCATGTATTTTTATAAAAAGTATATATTAAGTACATTCAATTTACAAAAGGTTACAGAAATAATTATATGAGTTAGAATTTTCTATAATTGCTAAATTTTTTTGTAATTTTTAATTGGAAACTCAATATTATAGGTCTGTGACGTGGGAGTGAGCGCAATGAGCTGAGATAATCACTTTACAAAAGTTTATTGAAATTTCATGATAGAAGATTAGAGAAAAGTGCCTACCGAACTTTCATGCTTTTATTTGTTACCTTGGAAGTTTGTTAATTGTACACAAAAATGGGTATCTTATCTATAATAATATATGTACATAAATGAAACAAGAATACGGTTCGTACCGATTTGAATTAGGTACCGACCTGTATTTATGCGAGTAAGTTTCTAAATGAAGGTTGAAACCTAAATACTGTTTCACAAATATCCCTCACCGGACAGGAGGCCACTCTCGTAATCAACTCAATATTGACATGAAAATTGGATGAATAGGAAACCATTAAACCGGTAATTGACAAAAAATAAAAAACAAGTTAGATTTACGAGCAAAAAAGAAAGGTATTTGTAGCGAATTGCTTACAGTTGCAAAACGAAGATAACCGATGGCCGTAATCCACTTGAACTTGCTTCTAAGGTTGTTGAATACCTAGGCTTAGGTAGGTGACCGGGGCAGAAGTAAAACTCCAGTTTCTTTCTTGAAAAGTGAGCAGAAAGGGAGGCAGAAGTGTTTTCAGGCTTCTTCTAGTCTTCTTATTGTTCCTCTGTTTGGCTGGCGTAGTACGACTTCTACCTAGCGAAATGGTTGCTTAGCTACCTCGAAGCTATGCCGCACAGACGAACCTTGTTTTTTAATCATTTTTTATTGCCCTCTTTTGCTTCCCTTTACTGTTTCAAACGCATTTATTTATTATAAAGACTTAATCTATGTACATTTTAACGTTTTAATCAACTTAATTACTAAATAATCTAGCAGGGAAATAAAACACACCTACTCTAGGTACATAAACTAAAAAGTTATAACAATTTTCCTTACATTTTACTAAGTAATTTCTAACATTGCACAATCATCAATATCTCTTTATTGAACTTAAAACTAGTTAATAACTTATGTACATGAACAAAATAAACGTAATCATCATGATTTTAAACAGAAAAAAGGTAAATAAAACAATCAAATTTTCACAAAAAATAAGACCCAGGCGGAATTGGTCACGCAAGCGCTATCTGTTTAGCGCAGCATAAACATGGCCGCTTTTGGCATTGTTTACCGCGGTGCGTATTGTTTTCAGCATTCGTCGTCAACAGTCTCCCCCTCGTTACGTAGTAACCGGTTGCAGGTTCTGGCGGCAGGATGCTGAAGTCATATCGGGTGGTGCTGTGGTTGTCAGGATGATCAGCCTCGTTGCAGGTCTTCGCAGGATGCCGTGCTTGGTTCTCACGTCGACGATTCTTACTGTGCCATCTGGTCCAGGGTGTGTCGCGACGATCTCGCCTCTAGGCCACGTACCACGTGGTAGTGAAGAGTCCACGATTAGTACGATGTCACCGACCTTTGGGTTAGTGTAAGGTCGGCCTGGGTGGCGGCGTGGCAGCAGTGTAGGTAGGTACTCCTTCGTCCATCGTGCCCAGAAGTGATCCGCTAGGAGTTGGCAGGTCTTCCACGTCGCAGTACCAACAAGAGAACTATTGTGAAACGTTCCCAGTGTCGGCAGACCACATGATTTTCCAATCAGAAAGTGGTTAGGTGTTAGTGCTTCCTCTGCGTCTGGGTCAAGACTTATTTCAGTGAGTGGCCTTGAGTTTACCACATGTTCGACTTCCAGGAGTAGTGTGTGAAGCACCTCTTCTTTGGGCGATCTTTCATTCAGAGTTGCTGCTAGTGCTGTCTTCACGGAGCGTACGAGGCGTTCCCAGGCTCCGCCCATGTGTGGGGCCCCGGGAGGGATGAATTTCCACGTGATTCCGTAGTTTTCAGTTTCTCGTACTAAGTCTGTTTGTGATAGACTTTTCAGCTGTTCTTGAAGTTCTTTGTTCGCACCCACAAAGTTAGTTCCGTTGTCGCTGTATATTGTTGCAGGGGTCGATCTGCGGGCAGCCATTCGCCTCAGCGCCAGTATCATAGAGTCGGTTGAGAGTGAGTTGGCCAACTCTAGATGGATTGCACGCGTAGTCAGGCATGTGAATAATGCGCCCCAGCGTTTTTCATGACGTCTTCCAACTGTCACAGTCATTGGGCCAAAGTAGTCCACGGCGGTACATGTGAAGGGCCGTTGATAACTATTCAGTCTTTCTTTAGGTAGGTCGCCCAGGGGAGCACTCTGTGGTTTCTGTCGGCGTATTTTGCACGTCAGGCATTCTCTTGTTATCTTCTTCACGGAGTTACGTAATTTCGTCACGTAGTATCGTTGTCTTATCTCATTCATGACTGTTTGATGGTTGCCATGGTGAAGTTGTCGGTGTTTCTCTTCGATGAGTAGGAGCGTGACGTAGTGACTTCCATCGAGCACGGCGGGGTTCTTGTAGTCGTGAGGTAGGTATGGAGCGGCGCCGACTCTCGTTGATAGGTATATTATGTCGTCTTCAGTTTTCAGCGTGAGCGTCAGGTTTTTCAGTTTTGAGCTTTTAGGTATTTTGGTGTTATTTTTCAGGTGATGTTTTTCGCTCTTGAAGCAGTCGTCTTGTATCTTGCGGATTAGGTATTTTTCAGCTTTGTTTAGGTATTCTTGCGTGAGTATCACGTAATTTATTGTGCTCCGTTGTTGAGTAGGAACAATTTTGCGCGGGATGGTTTTGGCAGTCTTCTTGATACGCCAAGTGGTATCTTGTGTAATTTTCTTAGTTACTTGAATTTGATTTTTTCTTGATTCAATTATTTTCTTGAATATGTCGACGGCTTGAAACACGCGGGCGGTCGCTCGTAGCAGTCGCGTGAATTTTGAAAACTTTTCAGGTTTGATGAGCTGTTCTTCAGTGTTGATGACGTGCAGGGCGCAGTTTGGTTTTTCTTCACCGGTAGTAGGTATGTTGGGAGAGCTCTTGTCTTCTGGCCATTCGGATTCATCACAGTAGAGGAACGGTGGGCCTGTGAACCATCTGTGTTGTATGTCGAAGTGAGAGGGCGCGTTTCGTGTAGCGTCGTCTGCGACATTCTGAGCAGTAGGTATCCATCTCCACTGAGTCGGCTTCGTGTGATCTTCAATTTCGGCTAGTCGGTGTGCGACGAAGGGCTTGAATGTTCTCGGGTCCGACTTTATCCATGCGAGGACAGTTCTCGAGTCGGTCCAGTAGGTAGACTTGTTTATTGTTAAGTCCGTTTCCTTTGTTACTGTGGCGGCTAGGCGGCAGCCCAGTAGTGCGGCTTGCAGTTCTAAGCGTGGGATAGACACGGGCTTGAGTGGTGCCACCCGTGACTTTCCTGACAACAGCTTTACTTCGACGTGACCATCGGGGTGTATTGCTCGCCAGTATATTGCTGTTGCATATGCCTTTTCACTCGCGTCGCAGAATACGTGAATTTCGCCTTCAGTTAGCTTCGTTGTAGTGCATCTAGGTATATTCAGGTCTTGTAGCTTTTTCAGGTCTTGCAGCCACGTTTTCCATTTTCGTTCTTCATTTTCTTTCAGAGGCTCGTCCCATCCGATGCCCGTGCGGCATACATCTTGTAGCATAGCTCTTCCTTGTACAGTTATCGGCGAGGCCAGCCCGAGCGGGTCGAACACGGACATTACTGCGCTTGTTGCCTCGCGTTTCGTTGGCGGTCTCGTGCCCTCTATGGCGTCAGACGGTGTGTTTCGCAGGTTCAGCGTGAAGTTGAGTTGATCTGAAGACACGTTCCATCGGAGTCCCAGTGTTTTCTCGACTTGTTCGCTATCTTTTCCCAGGTCGATAGAACCGTTGTTTCGCACGTCTTCGGGGAACTGTTCTAATATCTGTGGCTTGTTGCTAGCCCATCCTCTGAGTAGAAATCCGCCTTGTTTGTGTATGTAGTCGACTTCTGAGATGACACGTTTCGCGGTTTCTTCAGACTGAAAACTTTGTAGGTAGTCGTCCATGTAGTGGTTGCGTTCTATGGCTTGTACCGCTTCCGGGTATTTTTCTTTGAAGTCGGCTGCGTTGCGATTTTTTGCATATATTGCGGTGCACGGTGACGATGCTGCGCCGAATATGAGTGATTTCATTCGATATTCTTTCGGCTTCTCGCTGTCCTTTTCTCTCCACAGGAATCTGAGACTATCTCTGTCTTGCTCGCACACTTGAATGCGGAGGAACATTTCCTTGATGTCACTCACGACTGCTACCGGTCCCTCTCTGAATCGCAGTAGTACTCCGAATAATGATTGCAGTAGGTCGGGTCCAGTCAGTAGCGCGTCATTTAGACATTTTCCGCCACTTCTTGCGGCTGCGTCGAACACCAGGCGAACCTTGCCTTTCTGGGGATGCACGACGGCAAAATGAGGTAAGTACCAGGCTCTCGATGATGTAGACGGTCCAGGTACTGGTTCAGCGTAGTCACTGTCGAGTAAGTTTCTTATTTGCTTCTCATACTCGCATTTCAGCTTTTCATCTTTCTTCAGTCGTTTTTCTATACCGATTAGTCGCTTCATTGCATTTTCGCGGTTGTTTGGCATAGTTTCATTCGGAGTTCTCCATAATAGACCTGCTTCGAGTCGGCCTGCGGGTAGTCGTCGGCATGTTGCTTCCAGTATCTCGTTGGCTTTCTTCTCGGGGTCATTTGAAGGCGTTTTGGGAGTTACGCCTAGAGACTCGATGCTGAAGTGATGTTTGATTAGCTCGTCCATCTTGTCTTCGCGAGTTGTTCGTATGTGGTTCACGGCTATCACTGGTCTTGTGCGGAATGTTGCACAACCGTGTAGTGTCCAGCCTAGTCTTGTGAGTGAGGCTACAGGTTTGTTTCGGTCTCCGGATTTCACGTCTTGTGATATGATTAGATGCCAGTTGTCTTGTCCAATCACTATTCTCGGCCGCACGTTGTCGTAGGTAATCACGTCGGCGATGTCGGACAGGTGCGGACAGTCTTCTATTAGTGTGTGTGGCACCATTTGTGACGAAATGCTCAGCTTCGAAATCGTGTAGGCATTCATTTTTTCAATGTTTCGTGCGTATCTTCCTTGAATCTTCAGTTTCAGTCGCCTTGAGTCGGGCTCGTTCATTCGATGTCCGCCGATGCCTTCTATGCATAGACCTTCCTTTGGACCGGTGGCTCCGATGCAGTCGGCCACTTCTTCCTCTATGAGTGTGATGGTGGCTCCTTCATCCAGCAGGGCGTAGACTTCAGTAGTATTCTTCGGGCCGTATAACTTCAGCGGCACTATCTTGAGGTATCCTTTCATGGTGCACAGGGTGTTCACTGAGTGCGTCTGTTTGTCTTTAGCTTGCTGTGGTGTATTCGTGGGTTGCGTGTCTTTAGGCTCGGCTGGCTCCTTGTCGCCTTCCTTGTCTCGGTGGAGGAGCCTGTGATGTGATCCTCTGCACCCGTTTTTTCCACATGGCTTCGCGCGGCAGTTGAAACCCCGGTGTGTGGAGCTCAGGCATCGAAAACACACATATGCCTTCTTGGCAACCTCCCATTTTTCTTCCAGTGGTAACTTCATAAATTTCTTGCATGATTTCAGAGCGTGTTTGTCACTGCAGGCTGGGCACTCTTGATTGTCCTTCCGAGAGGTCAACATAACTTGGTGGTATTCTTCCTCGTCGTCGATGATCGACTCGTTCTCAGACTCGGCACTGCTGTCGCTTATTTCTTCTTCATAGTTGTCCGCTCTTGTCATGTGCACTTTGTTCTTCATGCGGTTGCACAGTGGTTCTCTCTCCCTCTTGATGTATGGTCGGCTCTCGAACTCGCAGGCTTCGAATTGATCCGCGGTCCGGTTCAGGAAAGACGTGAGCGCGAGTAATACTGGCCATTCTCGTGCTTCTTCTGCGGCTTTATATTCAAACCACTTGAATCTGATCATGATGCTCATCTTCGATAGTATCTTCTCATATATGTCTTCAGAGTGTAGCATGTGTGTGCGCTTCGTAAGTTGAATGGTGTTCACCACGTTGGCTACGACTCCGGCGAAGTGAGCGAGGTTGCGAGCGTCGTCAGAGAGCGGCTTCATTTTCTCGATGATTTCTAGTTCGCTTCTTATCAGTCGTAGTGGTTGACCGAATCTTCGTTGTAATGTGTCGATGATAAGCTTCGGATTTGTATCGTTGAATAACATCGAACGTACTGCTTCTTTAGCTTTTCCTTGTATGGCTTTTCTGAGCCTTGCGATGTTTTCAATCTCGCTGAAGTACATCTCTGTATCTCTGTATGTCGCTCTGAATGCGATCCAGTCGCTCGGCTCCCCGGTGAATGTATGCAGCTCACTCATGTACCGGGGTGCGATCGGCGGCGGCTGATGATGATGAACTTGTCCATCATATGGGGTGGCGCGTGTGTGCGGCGCCGTAGGTTTGCCGTTGTAGAGACGTGGCGGTTCTGACATGTGGGGTGCCTGTTCACAGTATCTTCCGTACTCCAGTCGCTCCCCCTCGTGTCGTCTTGCCGATGTGTGAGCTTCCACGTGTGATGTTGGAAGTGAAGTGAAGCGCTTCGCTGTTGATTCCTCGACCCATTTGTCAATATGGCTCGATCGTCCGGCCTGGCCATGAGGCTCGTCGTTGTCCTCCTCCAGGTCGCTCAGATCTGTCTCGGATTCCAGGTGAATCAGCTCCAGCCTCATCTTGGCTAGCTCCTGTTCAGCTTGCGCCTTCTTCGCTTCTTGTCGCTTGATCTCGATCATCTGTTCGATTTCTTTCCTTCTTCTTATTGTCTTCGATGTCGAGGCGTGCGACGTTGGCCTCCTTCGAGGTACCACAGTGTGCTCTGACCCGGCCCTCTTCTCGTGATGGGTCGGTGCAGTCATCTCTCTCTCCATTGGCTTGTTGCTGGTACTTTGCTTGCTGGCCGGCTCGTCGAGTTTGGCAGTCGACTTGGCTGAGTTTCTTGACGTTCTTGAGGTTCCCGTTGCCCCGGACGTGCCCGTGGTACCGGACGTGCCCGTCGTGCCGGACGTGCCCGTGGTGCCGGACGTGCCCGTGGTGCCGGACGTGCCCGTGGTGCCGGTGGCCTCCGTGGATCTGGTGGCGTCGGTTGTTGCTGTTGATGCTGACTCTGCCGGCGAGTTGTTCGTTGTGCCTTCTCTCTCGCGAGTTTCGACGGCTCTCCCTTCAGCGGTGGGGGTCGTGTTCCGACTGGTCTTCGCTCGTGTGTTCATCATGTCGCCGTTCTGCTTGATGTGGGCTCCACTTGATGTCCCTCGGCGATCTTCTCACGTACAAGGCGAAGGCAGTCTACTTGGATCGACCGCACCGCTTCTAAAGCGTTAATTGCAAATACGCAACGTCAAGGTGTTACGTAATGCAACCGCGCTGAGCGCGTAGTTTCTCGAACACTCCGCCTCTTCTGTGGGACGCTTAGCAATATACGAGCCGATAGAGTGGCAACGTAATCGCATCAGCGTAGGCTTCGAATCGTCCTCTTCACAGCGTATTACTCCCAGTAATCGCTTATAGGCTTGATTCTCCTCCTCTTCAGCTGCTGGTCTCCTCCTCTTCGATGAAGCTTCTTGGTTGCAGAATCCGGCTCGAAGGACCATGAACTGTAGCGAATTGCTTACAGTTGCAAAACGAAGATAACCGATGGCCGTAATCCACTTGAACTTGCTTCTAAGGTTGTTGAATACCTAGGCTTAGGTAGGTGACCGGGGCAGAAGTAAAACTCCAGTTTCTTTCTTGAAAAGTGAGCAGAAAGGGAGGCAGAAGTGTTTTCAGGCTTCTTCTAGTCTTCTTATTGTTCCTCTGTTTGGCTGGCGTAGTACGACTTCTACCTAGCGAAATGGTTGCTTAGCTACCTCGAAGCTATGCCGCACAGACGAACCTTGTTTTTTAATCATTTTTTATTGCCCTCTTTTGCTTCCCTTTACTGTTTCAAACGCATTTATTTATTATAAAGACTTAATCTATGTACATTTTAACGTTTTAATCAACTTAATTACTAAATAATCTAGCAGGGAAATAAAACACACCTACTCTAGGTACATAAACTAAAAAGTTATAACAATTTTCCTTACATTTTACTAAGTAATTTCTAACATTGCACAATCATCAATATCTCTTTATTGAACTTAAAACTAGTTAATAACTTATGTACATGAACAAAATAAACGTAATCATCATGATTTTAAACAGAAAAAAGGTAAATAAAACAATCAAATTTTCACAAAAAATAAGACCCAGGCGGAATTGGTCACGCAAGCGCTATCTGTTTAGCGCAGCATAAACATGGCCGCTTTTGGCATTGTTTACCGCGGTGCGTATTGTTTTCAGCATTCGTCGTCAACAGTATTTGAAATAGTTTCAAGCGGTGTGTTTGAAAATCACAGTGGAAAAAATACTATATTGCGACGACCAATAAATTGGCTTGCCAACGCTGTACGCAAACTTTTAGGGTTCGTTTTTTTCATGTTTTGGTAACGTTTTTATGCGTTTTTTTACGTTGGCAATTCCAGAATCGTATTTCTAACAGATGAGCGGAACGAGAAATGTTCACATAAAAATGTTCTGGAGCGTTCACATCGAACACCTCTCAATGCAACGGGATAAAATATAAAGCGATAAAAAAATGTAATACGGTGGGTATATACAAAATGTTACAAAAGTACTAGCCGTTTTTTTCCAAACTTCATAAAAGTCGTAGAACAAAAGTTGTTCAGAATGATTACCTGAGTCATCCTCTTTCTACGGTGAGTCAAATGTAAGGGGTTTATTACCATGGAAGCTATATGTACAGTATGGTGCCTGGGCAATTTTTGCAGCAGATAATGCAATGGTCTCACTTTTATTTAATTGCATAATAAGTGGGACGCTATGTACCACAAATCGTCTCCAGGACATTGACCCGAACCGTGGCCGTATGTCCTGACCAAAAGTGTCTGAAGTTAAGTTGTAATTCAATAATAAAGGTCGGTCTAAGGGCTGGGCCTATATCCAACAACCTAACAAATTGATGCCATTTATCGGTCGGATGCCAACGAACTTAGCCGAAGGGAAATTAAATTGGGCAAAGTTTGGGTTTGTTCCCGAATCTTTCCTTATTGCACTTGGTAACACAGGTTTAGCCCGACTCGGGGGAGGATTGCCGATTTGTGAATGTTTAGCTTTCATTTGACCACTTAATGTAAGTAAATAGTATCATGTATGAGTTGATAGATATTTCTATTTAGGGGAACCCGGGGTAAGATGGGGTCGCGGGGTAAGACGGGACCCCCAACATATATGCAAAACTATACATCTTAGGAATCTGAGTAATGAGCCAATAGAAAGGCTTAAATGATTGACCTTTAGTGCGCCAGTGACAGCAGGTGTGAGCGCATGCGTTTTTTGTGTAAGCTCAATTGTTTGTTTTTGCGTAGTGTCCATGTTATTTTTGACCGGTAGAAACAAAGTCACAACACAGTAAGTAAAACAGTGGCATTTTTGGTAATTGTGACTTTTTATTTAAGGTTTGGTACGCTTTGTTTAAATATGTGCAAAATCACTTTAACATTGAAAATATATTTTTTATGAATTATTTTTATAAAAAATGTAACGTGGGGCAAGACGGGGTATTTTTGGAGGGGCAAGATAGGGTACGGATCTAGCTTGGTAAAGTTTTTTTTTTCTCAAACCCGATATTTGACATTGTAGAAGGGCTCTAACAGGGAAGTAGGCTAAAAAGACAAAGCAGATACTGCCTACGAAGAAGAATAACAACGTAGATGACTGTGGCTACCTCTACTTGAGGATATCAATAGTCCTACTTTAAATCTAAGGAAAAGTGGGTCGGATTTCAAAGGTGCAGGCGTTGGGCTCACACTGCAGGTGCTGGTGTTGACGATAAAATCACAGAAGAAGTGTTGTTTGTCTGTTTTGTGCCCCACATAGTATACTTACCCCATCTTACCCCGTACATGGGGCAAGATGGTTTATTTCCCATTTTTTACATTTCTTAAAATAAGTCAATTGTAATGATTACTTTTTTGGCAAAAGTTATGCCAAAGTGTTCGTCATTAAGTTCCTAATGAGCCATAAATAATTGATAACGTTGTGGTTATAAATACCTTTTGTTTTTTTAATTTTCCCTTAGCGACCCCGTCTTACCCCGGGTTCCCCTAGTATTTCTAGTAGTATTTCACTTGAGTGATCTAGGTAGGAATTCTTATAGACGCAGCGTTACTTTTTAATTATACTGATAAGTGTGCTTTGTATTAATTTGAGTGTTGTAAGGGTTGTAAGATTAAAACTTCACTACAAAGTGCAATAGGTACAAAGTGTGACACAAAGTCTTCGACAATCCCTCTGGATGTGAATGAATGTTCGGCTCATTTCCGGTCTATTAAAAGCATTAAGCATTTTGAAGAATTAGCGGGCCTCATCAAGTGGCGGTATCGGAGAAATTTCATTAATATCCGTTCCGGGGCGTGACCGCCGCCGCCGCCGCCGCCGCCGCTCGCAAACAAGACATTCGCGAAATTTAAGAAATGAAATGAAAAATATAAAACGAAACACCGTCCCATAGTTGGCATTGTTCAAACCGCGCAGGAGAGAAACTGTACGTATCTTTTTTTCAATACACTTGCTCGAAAAGTTGCACTTTTTGATTTCCGCTGTCATGAGTTTGGTTACAAGTTATAACATGTAATTTAGGTATTGTGAGATAGAAAGTACGTAGGTAATTATTACTACTTATAAATTAGGAAGATGGCAATATATAAACAGATAGGAACTAATGAACTGAAATTCCACAGGAAAAATCTAAAAACTACATGAAACCTTTGAAAGACGCAAAACTCGCGGGAAATATTGGCGTTATTCTAAATAAAAAATTACAAGTATGTAAAGCTATTAGAAGTAGAACATTTCTTCTTAATAATTTAGAATTTTATTTAACTACCTTTTCTGAAAAAGTAGTACCTATTTCTTCCCGGAAAGTCATTACAGTGAAGTGGTGGGCTTTTGGCAACGCAAAATGGAGCGGAATAGGAGAATTTTTAAATTTTTATTATTTTTAAATTTTTATTTTTATTTTATATTGTCGGCCAAACCGTATTGTATTACATGTATTTTATAGTTTTGTTATGTATAGTATATAGCATGTATTGTATAGTTTTGATATGTAGGTATTGTATAGTATATCATGAATTAATATTATCTGTATAAGAACTAACCAATAAAATTAAGATAGTTTTAAGAACACTGTCACACATTAACACCAGGCAAAACAACAGCGATGACAAAAGGAGTGTGTGGCCACTGACAGGCGTCTGTTAAGTTCTCTGAAGACAGCTGACACTGGCCCTACCCTTCAAATGTTTGTTGCCATTATAATTGTAAGTGTGACTGTGTGAAACAAAGAAAAAAAAAAAAAAAAAAAAAAAAAAACAAGAAATGCACAACTGGGGGTTTTTAGTCGGTTAAAGGCCGACACTACCTGGGTCCCCTTCCCAGGTGTCTGTGTAGATTTTCCTCCAGGAGTGCAAAAAAAAAAAAATTATTAATAATATATAGGTATATATATATAAAAGATAAAATATATATTATAAGCTTCCACATTGAGTAGTGAGTAGTTAAAAGATGAAGACAAAAAACAACCAAACTCTCAAAATATATTGATCTCTCAAAAAGGCACGGACATAAAGTCTGTGGAGTGATAATAAAATCTTAAAAAAAAAAAAAAGTGGTGGGAGACTTCACCCGAGACGTATTCGAGGTACATTTTTCCGCTCTCGTATCACAATCTACTACTCTAGCTACGGCGTGTTGTAAAAAGTTTGTCTACAAAAGAGCGGAATGAAATTAATTTCACCTGGATTTATTGTCATGGCCTTCCTCACACTATTCCCGGGCGGGGCATTTTGTTTGTTTCTCGCGCTCTTTGTTAGGAATGCTCATAATGGAGAAATATTTTGGTTATTAATTCGGCGTCAGCGGCGAAATAAATTAAATGCGCACCGCAGATAACTCTCTAGCTGCGGAGAATATTAAAATATTAGTCGTGTGTTATGTTAATAAAAGTCTTATTAAATGGTGGCGAAGCTTCATAAAACTGCACATAAATCGAAATCATTAAAACCAGTCTGAATGCATTCGACAATTGTTTAACCCATGAACTAACCCACAGGATGTTTCACCCTACGAACGTTTCGCCTACAAACTTCTTATATAAATCGTATACTTGCATTATTTGAAAAAATACGGCTGCTGACGCTAATGGGGGTTCTCTGACCCTGCTTCCAGCCTTGTTAAATCCTGTTAAACGATCGATATCGCTGTCTATTTCCGTACGTGCATGTAATTTGAGTATTATGGAGTAAATATAGGTGGTTTAGACCGTATGCACGAGGCGTGGGAGCACTTAGTGGAATAGAACAAACACGGGCTTGCATACAGCCCGCTTGTTTTATGTTATAAGAATCAATAGGCAGAGTGCCGTCCATCCAGCATAATTGCACGGGTACACTATACAGGATGTTGCGAAAGTGGTAAGGCAAGCCAAAATTATGACTGAACAATTTTTGTTCCACGAATTTTATAAATGTGAGATTTTTTTTAACTTCTTCATAGAATATCTGTTAAGTAGTTGTCTTTCTATATCTACCAATTTTATAACACCCTGTATATTGAAGGTGTGTGTGCATTAATAAGTGAATCGTGCCTGCTTTGCTTGTTCGAATAAATACATTATTATTGTTACATGGGTTTCCCGGAACCTCATTTCCGATATTTTCGACATCAGAGATGAAGTAATTCCACATATGTAGCTCTGAAAAGCTGATTTTGCATTGGGCCGGAATTATATCGAAAAAACGATGACCGATGGAGGAAACGGTGTGTTCCATTGCTGAGTTCCAAATTCTCGACTGAAGAACAGGATGGTTACTCTATACTGACGAAAAACGAACGAGAGCTGTCCTGCAATCGGCGCTTTTAATACAACAAGATAGAGTCGTGGCCCGCGCAGCAACGCACAGAACTTTTGTATTTCGTCATCCTAACTACCTAATTATTATAAATGCGAAAGTAACTGTGTCTATCTGTCTGTTACTCTTTCACGCCAAAACTACTGAACGGATTTGAATGACATTTCGTATACATATGGTCTAGACCCTGAGAAAAAACATAGGCTACTTTTTATCAAAGAATTCAACGGGAAAACTTTTTAAGGCGAAGCGAAGCACGCGGGAACAAACAAATATCTATATGAGTGACCGCCATGGGGGGTCAGCATGGAGTAACCTTCCAGCAAAGCCCGCCGGACCGAAGATCTAAAACAGTTGGGCGGTAAAGACAGGATGAGGAAGACCGAGGACAGAGTGTTGTGGCGCTCCTCGAGACATATAATGTCTTGCAGTCTTGGTCTGATGATGATGTGTTGTATATGTCGCAGGCAACTGGTGTAATCTCCTGTTTGATTGAACCGCTAGCCCGTTCATTGGATGACGCTATTCAGTTGTATGGCTAGGCCGAACGTTGATTGTACAAGCGTCACAAAACGTCCAACTAGTTAGCGGACTTAAAATCAGTCAGGTGGTGAATAAAACAAATATGGCGTCTAACAGCGAACAGCTGACACAAAAAGCAATTGTATTGTTATTTTTTGCAAATAAATTAGCTTTAAAGTGCGTTATTTATCTGAAAATAGTGTGACAACATGGATTTACCTATTATTTCACCGCCGGCGGATAGTTTCAAAGAAAAAAATGTGTTGAAACTGGATAATTATGAACAACAATATTAAGGTACGTCATCAAGTGGCGGTATCGGAGAAATTTCATTAATATCCGTTCCGGGGCGTGACCGCCGCCGCCGCCGCCGCCGCCGCTCGCAAACAAGACATTCGCGAAATTTAAGAAATGAAATGAAAAATATAAAACGAAACACCGTCCCATAGTTGGCATTGTTCAAACCGCGCAGGAGAGAAACTGTACGTATCTTTTTTTCAATACACTTGCTCGAAAAGTTGCACTTTTTGATTTCCGCTGTCATGAGTTTGGTTACAAGTTATAACATGTAATTTAGGTATTGTGAGATAGAAAGTACGTAGGTAATTATTACTACTTATAAATTAGGAAGATGGCAATATATAAACAGATAGGAACTAATGAACTGAAATTCCACAGGAAAAATCTAAAAACTACATGAAACCTTTGAAAGACGCAAAACTCGCGGGAAATATTGGCGTTATTCTAAATAAAAAATTACAACTGGATAATTATGAACAACAATATTAAGGTACGTTTATTGTTATTGTTTAGTTAATTTGTGACATGAGAGCTTTGTAACATAGTCCTTTTGTTGACTCTTGTCTGGTCATGTTCATCCTAACCAGACATTACAAAGTTGCTATACTATATCCCATTTAACGACTTCGCTGAATAACGTTCAGTCAAGACGTTGGACGTTACAGTCAACCACTTGACGAGTTGTTCTTTAGTCATTCAACTGAGTAGCGTCATCCAATGAACGGGCTAGCGGTTCAATCAAACAGGAGATTAAACCAGATGACTGCGACATATACATAGCCTAGAACTACATTTGTAAAAGCGCTTGCTGGTCTAAATTATACGATATTAGATCAATTTATCATCATATGCAAGCTGAAGTGGCAGTGGGCTGGTCATATCTGCCGAAGAACCGATAACCGTTGGGGTAGACGAGTTCTGTAGACGAGTGGAGACCACGAGCAGGCAAACGCAGCGTGGGACGCCCTCCTGCCCGCTGGACTGACGACCTAGGGTAGCGGGTAGTAGTTGGATGAGGACGGCCGAGGACCCAGTGTTGTGGCGCTCCTTGGAAGATGCCTATGTCCAGCAGTGGATGATTATTGGCTGATAATGATGATGATCATCTCTAATTCGCGTTCACATAACTTACTAGTTACCTACATAGAAAGGCAATAAGCTCTAATTGGGATATATGGACAGCATCTCTTAAATTTACCTGTTCGTGTTGCATACCTCCCCAATTCGGTTACTTTACATGATGGAATTTCATCAGAGAATTTACCGTTCCGGCTCAATAATACGCTTGTCATCAACCATTATCTACAGTGCATTGTGCATTCTACTAAAATTATAAACGGGAAAGTTGGTATGTATGTAGGTATGTGGAGATTTTTGTTACTCTTTTACTGGAAAACGGCTGGAGCAATTTTTATGACATTCGATATGTAGGAAACTGACATCTTGCATGAATATAGGCTACTTTGTATCCCAGAATTATCAAGTAAAAAGTTTTAAAGGTGAAGCGAGGCTCGCGGGCAACAGATAGTATTATAATGAATGACTCCTTCATTTCATACGGCTTTTCAGTAATGACACAATGGATATATGGACAGCACGGGTCACAGCAACAGTTAATACGCTTCCATCTGATTGGGTCCACATCAATTATATCATCTGGGTCTGACATATTACATTTCGAACGAGTATTGTTAATTGCTTACAATATCTTAATGCTTACAGGAATATCAGTAATTTACTGGTGGTATTTTATTGAAGGTAACTCAGCCGTTCAAGTCAAAAAGCCGTTATTAATATTACTGAATGCATACTTGCATAGTAAAAACATTATTAAACATGCTCCAAATCTTCTGGACTTATTGATAAATATGTACCACAAACCGATATAGGTACTTGATAAGGGTAAAAGTACAACGGATTAAATATTTTTTGTTCCGTATTTAAAAATGCTGTTTACCTGACTAACCTTCACTCTTGTGGAGCAACTGAGATTTTGTATGTATATTTACGTAGTGGTATAACATAAGGTAGCAAGTTAAAATTAGGTAAAATGTTATAAATATAAGTTGTAAACTTTGTGACTTAATAAGGGAATAAAGGCTATTTTTATTTTTTATTTTTATTTTATAACATAAGATTGAAGACCACAATATTCAAGAGCCGCTGTCAGTAAAAAACTAAACAGGATAATGAATTTAGCCATGGCTGGAACTAACGCTGGTCCATCTCACTGGAATGGACCTCTATAGATTGGCAAGTTGCTTGGCGACCCTCCTTGCGGGGTGAAAGACGCGGAGGGGACGAGGTACCCAAGACGACAGCGGGTAGCGGGAGGGTAGCGGTGGAGGGGAACGCGTGCACTGCATGTCATTGTTACGGCAGTCTCGGCCGCGCAGCCGAGGCGGCCACATGTCTTATATAGTCTGTCATAATTTGAGTGCGACCCACATGAGATCATTGATCCTGAGACCTTAGTGAGTCTTAGGATGAGTGTTGAGGCCTTTTTAATATTATCATTATATTATTATTAGTTAGGTATCTATAATTCGTCAACAAAATAACGTTAAAAACATCAAATCGTATAATGTCTCAATATAGGGGCTTCTTGTAGAACAGCGTACCGGATCAGTCATGCTACGCGGCTAAAGGTTGGTACTGCGCAGTCAGATACGAAAAAGTAAACAACAAAGACGAAGAATCCATATGACAGTGCGTCAGTTGTCAGTTCTTGTAACTAGGAAAGCAACCAAAATTTATGTGATTTAATGAAAGTAATTAATGAGCAAAACACAGAGAAAAATTACAAAATTGATGAAATTTTGAAAGAAAATGGTCATATCGTGCTTCGCCTATCCCCATACCAACTGGAATTAAATCCTATTGAACTTGTGTGGCGGTACGTGAAAGGCGAGCTCGCAAGAACGTCTATTGACTCTAACTTAGATAAAGAGATAAAAGACTTAGAGTTGCTTTTCCATTTGACCATGTCATAAAAAATTAAGACGAATATTATAAATCTGATAGAGTATTTGACGATGTATTGGACAGGTATGTTATTGTTTATTTATAATTTAATGTAAATTAAACATAAAATATTGTAGGTGTACACTGAACTAATATGACTGGCGTACTCTAGTACATTATACTTCAAAGTAGGTATATTGTTTTTTTGGTTTTTGTCTTAGATTTATAATTGAAGTTAATGAAAACGATGATGAAGATGAGGATGACGACGACGATGAACAAGTTCAAACAGAGAGTGAACATGAAAGTGACATGGAAATTGATTTATAAAATAAAACACTTTTACATAAATAAATTCATATTGGTAGATATACTGAAGGTAAACATCCAAATTTTAATGCTGTCAAACTATAAATTTTAAGCTAAATATGACATTTACGGGAACACTCATAGAATAAAATTTTACTTACGTCAGAAATAGTTACAAGCTATCGCGAGATTAATCCGGGCACACTTTTCTACGTGTGTAGCATGTCGTGCTACCTCGCCCCCGCCACTTCTTTCACCCCGCAAGGAGGGTCGCCAAGTAACTTGCCGCATTATAGATTGGGCATTTACTATCAGACATAGACGGATTCTGCTAAATACTGTAAATACTACCATACAATGTTAAAAACCTGAAAAAACCTTTCCCAAATAGTTGAATAATAATATTTTTTATTACCTACCTACCTATATCTTTATTTCAGGCAATAAACCAATTCTTTGTATAAATTTAAAGTTGCCCATAACATATTTTATCAAAAAGATACGTTTCCTTATACACCCGCTATTAAGATGGGTGGTTGTTTTAGGAACCGAATCGGATGTTCCTAAATTATTTTACATTATCTTACTACTACACTCACGTACAAAGAAACAGTTCCACTTTCAAAATGCAGACACCAAATGCCCCCAATTTTTTTAAAAATTTGATACGAAATTTGCTCAAAGTATTTACGGTTTAGTTGGCAATATTCTAATGCGCCGTAAAATGTACTTAAATATTGCAAAAGGCGTCATTAAGTTAGTTTTTTTTCGTTTAGAAGTAATTTGGTGATTTTCTCAATGGAACATTTTCATTGTCCGTGAGTAATAACTAGCAGACTTGTCCCGCAGGTCATTCAGACGGTGCGGTCACTAGTTCCACATTAATCTCAGTTCGTCAGCAGATTTCCAGTTCAAGAGATCATTACAGGGGATCGCTCTTGTGTATCTTATTAATTAGAAGCGGTGGAGTACGAATTAAGGCTTCTTGAGTCATGTTAGAATATTATAGGTTATAATATATCTGGTGTACCGTGGAATGTCAGCGACTAATGATAAAATCTGCCTGGCTAAATCCTTTCAAAGCGGTAACTTATACACCTTTTTAATTCTCCTCATTTATTCTTTAAGTAGCCTCCACCCAACGGTTGCCTGGGAGAGATTGCTTTTATGTAATTTTTTTATTTTGTTTTCTATTAACTCAATAAAATAAGTACTTAGTATTCTATTCTATTACAAGTATTATATTATTGTAACAAATCCTAGTATAGCTCTAACGCTGGTCACCGAAACGCTTAGTCGACAAATTATTGTAAAAAAAATATTGGCTTTAAATGCTGAACGATGTTGGCGCTTATTCCCAAAACAACTACCTACGATCAACATTATTATTCTAAGCTGAACATGGAATTCTGATTATATCAGTAGTGAAGAAGGATTCTAGGTGACAGAGCGAGTCATCGGGCTGATAAATAATGACTAATTAGCCTATTACAGTAAAGCTTATTAGTCCACTGAGTTCAATTACGTAACGTTACGTACGTTAGTACATTAAACTCAGTGAATTATTATGCATATTTACCTCTAACTATCTAAGAAGTAATAGGACTAATAAAAGTAATTACTAAATCTGTATTGAAAGGGCTATTGAATATAGGGCGGTTAACAATGTCATAGCACGAGTGCCGAGTGGTGTACCGCTGATACATGGTTGAAACATATCGAGTTGTGAGCAGATATGTATCGGCGCCCCATTGTCTTGTGAATTACGTACTCGGCGGCTGCTGCGGGCACAGTTGGATAGTGAGGGGATGGTAACAGTTATCGATAAAAATAATTATTACATCATGGATTTTATACCATTGAAACTCGGTACCTTTCAAAACGATCGGACTTTTATATTATACTTACTTCGACATAGTAAAAGGTTAGCAAGAAAAGAGTTGATGAAGTTCAAATTACTGGACCTATTATTATATGTAAATGAAACAAGGTTTTTTTTTTATATCCCAGACTGCACTATGTCGCTCCGCTATCGCATTTCACTTCCACATACAGTTACATGATACTCAAAACATACACCACTAGCATATGAGCGGAACAGGCCACCTTATTTCATCGATCTGTAGGTATTTATCATCTATGTCCTCGATAACTATAAATATTGTGTGTACTTCTACCCCATCACTATAAGTCCTGCTTTCAGAGAAAGTCAAGTTTGCAGTGAAGAGTCGATACTCACAGACAATGAAAATTGAAAAATAAATGATATTTCAAAATAACGATACTCCTTCCTCTTTTCAGCACGAGGGCTATTGAAATGCTGGAAGCTGATTGGCGGGCTTGCTCCAGGCTATTCCGTCAAAATAGATTCACGTCAAAATAAAGAGAAAATGTTGAATTGATTATGAAATGGATTTCGTATTATAAAGAATTTCAGCTAGCGGGATAATAGAGGATTATTGTGAACCCGCAAAGAAGAATCCTTACAGTTTATTTTGTTTTCATACTTATATATTTTAAATTAAATACCTAAGTACGAAGTTCTTTTCTCATGAGCCCTGGCCATACCAAAATCAAGAAATAAATTGAATAAGTACTTAATTGTACTTTGCAAGGTTTCGAAAATGTTCTCCCCCTTTTTCACTTTTTCTCAAGTCAAGTGATATTGTACTGAAAAGAAAATTGTTGATATTTTGAATTGAAGAAGAGAAAATATAATTCAAGATGAATTTAATACCGATGCCAAGACATCCTAGTAAGGTGAGTAATAATTTTTTTTATAAGTACATATACCTAATTATTAACCACCCTTTATTTTGTAATTGAAAACCAAATAAAAATAAAACTGCATCTGACTCAGATCTCCTGCATATATACTCGCCTAAAAGTTAGACGTGAACTTATTTATCTAAATAAATCTAGCCCCAAAATTAAGGTAAATATTTCACAATAGGCGCCCTCCCTACATATTTATGCCTGCTGGAGCTCAGAAGATATGTTGGTAAAGAACATACGTATTAATTAATGAAGAGAACCCTCATTTTAAGCTCCCCTGCCGGGTTTGGAACATTAATCTAAGACCCTGCTGCCTGCGGGCCTCATTGTAATAAATTGATTTAGCATTTTACTCTTCTTCCTAACTATTAAATTAAAACCATGGGTGAATGTTCCTTCAAGATACTGGATCTCTGCACTTGTTTGGCTTTGAATTTAATTTGATCTCGCAATCGGCAGGTATGGTTGAGGTTATTAGAGTGAATAATAAATCTAGAGATTAATTTCTGCTAGAGGTACCTAATTTTAATTGAGAAATAAACCTGATGTATATAGAAAATCCAAATGTAAAAGCCTAGATTATAATAATATACTTATTTTAATTATAATTGGAATCACGGAAAAGGAAGGGGATAAATCATAAATACGAGGGCGGGTCAATAAGTCCGTGACTTTTATAATTTCCCGCCACTTAACTGAAAGAACAACACTGCTCCTGTCAACAAGCATCTGTCAGTAGACATCTGTCAAAATTTGCACAAGTTACGTCACTTGGTTTGTGTTTTACACCCGTTCTTAGCAACAACCGCGTGATTTAAAAACATAATGGAAAAAACTGAATTTCGTGTGCTCACTAAGCATGATTTTTTTACGGAAAAAAACCATCACTGAAACCAAGGCTAAGCTTGATAAAGATTATGGGGACTCTGCACCATCAATATCTATGGTTAAAAGTGGTTTACTGAATTCCGTTGTGGCCGTACAAGTACGGAAGATGCCGGACGTCCATGGCACCCAGTTGAGGTCTCTACACCTGAAATGATTGAAAAAATTCACGACATGGTGTTGGCCGATCGGAGATTGAAAGTGAAAGGGATAGTGGAAGCCACAGGGATATCACGTGGCTCACTGGTTTCAATTTTGAATGATCACTTGGGTATGAAAAAGCTTTCCGCAAGATGGCTGCCGCGTTTGCTCACAAACGCAATCGAATGACAACTTCGCAGAGGAGTGTTTGGCGTTGTTAAACCGAAATTCGGACGAGTTTTTGCGCCGTTTTGTATCCGTGGATGAAACGTGGATCCACCACAACACACCAGAGACCAAAAATCAGTCTAAACGGTGGGTTTCTCGGGGTGAATCGGCGCCAAAGAAGGCCAAGGTGGGTATTTTGATGACCTCGAGAAACCTCATTTTTTGGAAGGGATAAAAAAATTGCAGAAACTTTGCACAAAGTGTATAGAGCTCAAAGGAGACTACGTTGAAAAATAAATAAAAAAGATATCCAAAAACCAGTATTTTGTTCAAAAAGTCACGGACTTATTGACCCGCCCTCGTATAAGGCTATAGAACATTCTATCAAAATCTATCTATCTTCCACATTTTTCTTGAAATAAATTATAAACTTTCTTGAATACTCAGCTAAAATATATTACACAAGCCTTCTGTATTCATAACAACGTAATATTTCTTTGGCTTTGCCGTACCCAGATAGAAGACGGACATTGGCTCATTATCATTATGCAAAAGGAAACATCCTTTATCCATTTCTTACCAGAAAAAAGGAAGAATTTTATTGTACCTAATTTGCAATAAATCCCTGTGCATTTATTATATGAATAAAACAGAGGATGTTTCTTTCATAAATATTATTATGTCCATAATTACAATAAAACGTAAGTTTATTTTCTTCATGTAAACTGTGATTGAAACGGATTTAATAATTAAAGAGATCTGTTCCAGTAACTCTTGGATAGAGGACGGGCGGTAAATAATTACGGGTTATATATAAACTAGCTTCGCCTTTAAAGTTATTTCCTTTTAAATCCGGGAAAAAATACCTATGGATTTATCCAGGTTGTCAGCTTTCCGCATACCAAATTTCATCACCATCCGTTCAGCAGTCCTATCGTGAAATCTTTGACCTGCTACCGTACCACCAACGATACATTAGCAATACTGTCAAACATCTATCAGATCCATACAAGTTACGTCAGATTTGGCAAGCGAGTGACGCTTACGCAATAAGGATTGTTGATTCTCTATAATAACTAATACTTCCAGACATCCCTACCCCGCACCGCATCCGACGCCCCCGGCAGCCCCGGCGCGCGCACCACGTGGCGGCGCCCGCTGGAGTTCATCCTGGCGTGTCTCGGCTACGCGGTCGGGCTCGGCAACGTGTGGCGGTTCCCGTTCTTGTGCTACAGGAATGGGGGCGGTGAGTTTGACATATTTTGGTCTAGTAAGGGGCCAACAAGAACCAGGGGTAACGGTACCCTAAAGCTAGTTAATATGACATCTGTTTTTTTTCAGTCAGGTGCACAGTAACTTCGTACATACCTACTAGCGGGTAGTATCATCACCATCATTAAAATATTTTTCAGATGAATGATGAATATTTCACTAATTTACGATTGGGAAATGTCCTGCAATGGCTTTGAAAGAAGAAAAACATAACATCATAGCCGTCATCATCAGCCGTTAGCCGGAGCGCCACAGCAGTCTGTCCCCGGCTTTCTTCATCTAACTACCACTACCGACTACCTTTATAAGCTCGTTGGTTTAGTGGGCCGAAAAATGCAAGACTGTTTGTGATCTGCACTGGTTGGAGTAATCATTGATTATATCCTGTCTTATGCGGTTCTGTATGCAAGTCTATAGGACCGCATACCCTAGGCATCAGAACAATAGAATATTATGATATCCTCTGTAAGAAATTTTATTCAGACTATACTAAATTTATTGTTTCAGGAGCGTTCCTCATCCCATTCTTCTTGATGCTGATGTTCATCGGCCTGCCCATATTCTACCTGGAACTGTACATCGGGCAGTACACCGGCATGGGTCCCTTGCAGTCCTTCGCAGCAATCTCGCCGTTCTACAGTGGCCTCGGTTACTGCACGCTGGTGATAATATTCCTCGTGCTGGTGTACTATATGGTCATTGTGGCGTGGACGCTATTTTACACTGTGATGTCGATAATAGGGCAGTTGGGTTGGGGCTCCTGCGATAATTATTACAATAGCGAACGTAAGTGATGTTTTTTTTAAAGTTATATAGTTTTGATACTTAGTTTGGCAAGCGCACATTTTGTGGTAAACTTCTTTGGGTCGTTACTGCAATTAATGAATCATTTCATTAGGAGAACATATCCAGTAGCATACAACCTTACAATGATGATGAAAGTAAATGCTACAAAAAATATAAACTCGAAAGTTTGAGAGTATGGATGGCAATTTTTTAAGGTGAAGCAAATTTAGTTCTAACATGAATATTCAGATTGTTACAGTGGGTCCTACGATAAGAAATGTCGCGAGTCCAACACAGGCTCGTCGGCTGACCTCACTTATTATCTACGGAAGTGCATGACCATCGCAGAGATATGCACTTTGCAAGGACTGGCTCCGGCCGATGGGAAGCACTGCTTGAATGGAACGAACAGAGTGCCGTGGTACAACAACATCACGAGGGTACTGGCGTCGGAAGAGTATTACAAGTGAGTACATATTATATACAACTATACAGTCTAGGTATACTTGGCACAATTTAGGTGCCGTATTTTGGAGATAAACATTATCATCAAATCTCAGCATTTAGTGATCGCCGTTTTGACCTTCACCCGTCCACCTGACGAAGAAATCGGCAGGTTCGGAGGTTCGGCAACGCGCATACTTACGCGACATAATATTTTCAATATCAATTTTTAGGACATTTGTACCCTTGCAAAATTTAACTATCACTGTAGCCAGAATCCTCCTGCATGTAGAATGTAGATCTTATAATATGTATTCTTATATTCTACATAAAAAACCCAAGACTCGCGAACATATTCGAACACCTATGATATAAAAATAGCGTTCTTATTATTACTTCAATAAAGCGATTTCTTCCTAACAACCCTTTGGTGTAAGGATGTAATGTGATGTATACGACCGAATAGGTAGAGTGTGCTAGCAGGAGAGCTCGCATGATTCGGTTATTGCACCGCCCGCTTGCTGCATGTAACTCAATTAAATCTGAGCTTTCATTGGACAGCGTTGGTTGAGATGAAGATTGATCCAATCACAGCCCAGCGCTGTTTAACGATTAATGTAGAGCGTTGAATAGTCTGTAAAGTTTCAAAGAAATAAGTTATATAAGTTGAAAGAGAATGACTCAAGGAGACATTCAGATCAAAAGTTGATCTTCTACGTTTTTTAAATGCGGGAAAAAATGGTTCTCTATAGACACATCAACACTCACGTGACTATGGGGAGCATATTTTTATATTCACGACTTTCCATAACTCCTCAAGCAAAAGTTGTTGATAATGATGACCTGAGTATTCTGTTACCTTGTCCACCTACTACCGAAACATGACTGTCTATTCTTGGACCAATAGAGCGCCTAGCTCAGCTATTGCAACACCCAGGCTTGCGGCTCCATTTCACTCGGGAGCTAGGCTGGCTGAGCTGAAATTAACCGGATATGTAAAAGGTTCCACTCGAGAGAGCCACGTACAGGAACTTCGCCCCTCTCAGAATAGAATAGATGACCGGAATCAAACAATCGGCATACTATACCACTTTTGCAACACCCTGTACACTTCTCCCTTGTACCTCTTAAAACCATGATTTTCCAGTTAACTATCACTTGTTCCAGTGAGCGTGTGCTAGGCCTGGGCGGTGCCACGTGGGCGCGCTGGGGCTCGCTGCAGTGGCACCTCGTCGCCTGCCTCTTCGTCTCCTGGGTCATCACCTTCTTGTGTGTCATCAAGGTAAGCCTACGCGAGTCATTGAGATCTAAGGTATGTGTCATTAAGTTACGAAAACGCTTTTGGAACGGGTAAAAGATGGGAGATTGTTTTTTTCTTTATAGCCCTAAATGAGTGAGGAAGAGTTGACTTACCTACGTATCTACCATTCAATGTTAGAAATTAAAAAGATGATTGTTGAAATGCTTGCTCTAGTATAACGTTAAGGACCGGCTGGTGTAGTTGTTGGTGTGCCTAACGGCTATATATGCCGAAGGTCCGTAACGTATTTATAACGTCCTTTATGTATTTATTTAAAAATCAGATAAAATGTACTTGGTTCTAGGTTGTCAAATCTCGGTCGGTATTTTTGTTATGTGTTATCTCCAAGCCGCCTACCAAAGGTGGATTGCAATAACCCTCAAGTTTTGAAGGAGGTTCATGCCTTGCAATGAATTTTTCCTGGCTCTGCCTTTGGGCTTACTTCAAACATCTACCTTTCCTACCAGGGTGTAGCGTCAGCAGGCAAGGTGGTCTACTTCACGGCGCTTTTCCCCTACGTGATGCTGACGATCCTGCTGGTGCGCGGGGTCACGCTGCCGGGCGCCGGCGCGGGAGTCTTCTTCTTCCTCAACCCGACGTGGGACACCCTGCTGGAAGCGCGAGTGTGGGGGGACGCCGCTTCTCAGGTCAGCTTTAGTTTACTTATACTCCAGTTGTACGTAGGTTTAGATTAGCCCACCAACGGTTATATCCCATGAGTTACCTACGTTAATATACAGGGTTATTGGTAAGTAGACCGGATCCTTTCAGGAGGTGATAGAGAAAGGCATTTCCAGTCGATTGAACCCAATAATGCATTGTCCTAAACTTAACCATTTCTAAGATATTTAATATTTAAGGTTTTTTAATTTTTTTGCCAAAATTTTATGCTTAAAACCCATAATAAAAAAAAATCAATCATATTTCAATAATTTTTTTGGTTGTTTTGCATAAGTAACACCTTAATAAAGTAATTTAAATAATCAAATGTGCATTATTCGACTTAAATTAGACAAAATACCTCAAAATAGTTAAACATTTTGAAAAAATATTCAAAACGCAAAAACTAATAAATTAAATTAAGATAGATTTTCATATGACATTTTTTTGTGCACTTTAGCTTAAAAACATGGTCAACTAATAAGCTTTCAAACAAGATAATTGAATACCAAATCGATTAAGGTATCACTAAGATATGGCCAAAACAACCAGCACAGACGGACAAAATTCAACAGGAAAACTAACAAAATTAGCCCAATTTAAAGGTAAAAAGTGTGATTGTTTTCAGTCCTGTTGACTTTAGTATGGAAACCCCTGCTGAGTTTTCTCCGCTTTCTCTGGTTGTTTTGTTTTTACCTGTATCTATAGGTACGTTAAGGTTTTCCTATAATAATATACCTAGTATACTATTTATTTACACTTTGGACAACTCTACGTACATGTTTAAAAAGTCATACAAATCCACTCTGCTTCATTGAAAAAATATTTGTGCACAAAAAGTTCAACCCCGTTACAAAAATAAAATTTTACGCCAGTACTTAATATCACTTTTGATTAAATGCATTTCGTAGTTTTTATATCCATGCAGGCATGTATAAAATAAACATATTTCACTATAAAAGTGTTATTTCAGTTTTGAAAACGCTCGTTTGTAAAAGCTGCGGGTGGAAATTCACGAGTCAAAAGTGTATCACTCTAGTTGCGACGATCATTTTAAATTTTTCAATATACCTACCTACCTACTTTTTCTACTTCTATCTCGTTTACGTATTACGTGATATAAATAAACACGTTTTCATGAATTTTATTGGTGGAAGTCTGAATTGCTATTTTAAAACCCGCGGTTACCGAATAATGTATGCAGAGACTATAAAGCCCAATGGGGAAGGCAAAGAACATAATATTTTGGCGTTAGTTAGTTTAAGAGAAGGAGAAAGTTGTGGTTCCGTTAATATAAGAGAATAGACGGGAGTGGCCAGCGTGGAACAGCTGATGCGCTTGGCGAAGAATAGAGAGGGGTATGCAGAGCTGACCGCCAACCTCCAGTAGTCGAGAGGCACTAGAAGAAGAAGAATTTTAGGAGATTTCTTAAGGTACGGTCACACAGACCGGCCCGAAGCGAAGAGCATGTTAAATTTCATCATATAGCCAAATAGCACCTTCAATTGCTTCGAGAAAACAGAACCTTAAGTCATTACCATAAAGTCTTCTATCCACAGACGTTCTACTCGTTCGGCGTAGCATGTGGTTCTCTCATCACGCTCGCTTCGTACAACCGCTTCGAGAACAACTGCCACTTCGACGCGGTGTTCGTGTCGGTCGCCAACTTCGGCACTTCTGTGTACGCCGGCTTCGCCATCTTCTCCGTCATGGGCTTCCTGGCGCTGAGCATGGGAGTCAGTGTGCATGGTAGGTTACTCTTCTTCTTAGATGTCGACCACTGCTTGCTGTGACCTATGTGGTGCATTTGAATCCTACACATAAAAGCGGTCGGACCGCGACTGCTTTTTTGGCGGAATGTAGAACTCGGAAAACCGACCGCTAGACCTCGTACTGTGTGGCCGAAGCCTTAGCGTGTTGGTGACAAATACCAGAGCTACACGAGTGGAGCTATGTAGCAAACCGACCGACACCGACATGCTAAACTAGAGTTGGAAAAACTATATTTATTTTTAAAATGAAAACTCAGAATAACAAGCTGAGTTTACCCAGCTTTAGCTGAGTCACCCCTTATTGCCTAGCTATACCGCTTATGCAACAGTGCAACACCCGGAGTATCCCAACAACACCAACATTTACTGATATCACATCCCCTCAGACCACCTTACCAAACTTTCCATCCCCCCACAGACGTGGCAGCAAGCGGCCCCGGGCTCGCCTTCGTGGCGTACCCCGAGGCCATCCTCCAGATGCCGCTGCCTCAGCTGTGGGCGGTTCTATTCTTCTTCAACCTGTTCACGATGGGCATCGGCAGTCAGTTCGCGGGGGTCGAGTGTGTGAATTCAGCTATTGTGTACCGGTGGCCCTGGTTTAGAGACCGGTATTGGATGGTGAGTTGTTTGTACTGTTTCTACTCTTATTTATTTATTATTTTAACACTGTATTTTAGACAGACACAAAGCACAGAATAGTTCTTAGCTATCTAAGTACCTAACTCCTCTTTATGCTTCCGCCGCGCCGTAGTATGAGTTTGTGTATCACGTGTGTGACGTGTGTCTAAATCATAGAACAACGCGAACTCGCTGCGCTGGTAAGCTTTGGTAAGGCTCTTTGCAATATCCAGATATGCAATTTAGTAAAATTTAGCCGATGCAGTGCAAAGGTGATAGTTATTGCTATTCTGTGGCTACTTCTTTCATATTTCATAGAGCAGCTCTCGTATATATTGCTCCCATAACCTTCCTTTTCCATTTCGTTGAATCACGCTACAGCACCAAATAAATTCCAGTCCACAGCGTTCACGTGCAGCTCTTGCTTCGTGCTGGGGCTGCCGATGTGCTTCAGCGGCGGCGTGTACCTGTTCACCATCCTCGACTGGAACACCGCCTCGTGGGCCATCCTGCTGGTGGGGGCTGGCGAGGTTAGTGTGGTCTCTTTCTGATACACACACCGTGGGCAGACGGGAGAGAGATGTAAGACTAATTGTTGGCATCTGTAAATACAGGGCCTCGTGGGCCATACTGTGGTGGGAGCTGGCAAGGTAGGAGAGAGATGTAACAGTAATTGGTGGTATCTTTAAATGGCAGAAGCTTTGGCACCATGTTTGGACATTAGCTTTCAGCATGGTGCCAAAGCTGAGAAGATTGCTTATATTAAACTAGCCGTTAGCGGAATCTTCACTGAAACTTATCAGCTGATAGTTAGGTAATTCCAAATATCCAACTGACACTTCACCTTACAAATTTTACGCGTTTCACGTTTGCACATCGATTATTTATATCCATTTTACAGACAAATATTTGTTACATTTTACGAAAGTTAATCATTTATAAATCATTACTGCAGTGCATAGCAGTAGCGTGGACATACGGCTCGCGGCGTGCGCTGGCCGACCTGGCCGACATGGGCATGCCTCACCCTCCCTACGTCCGACTGTACTGGACCGCCGCCTGGAAGTACATCGTGCCTGTGGGCAGCATGGTAAGGGTCTTGTTTAATGATCATCATCAATAACATCTAACGATTCACTGCTGAACATAAGCCTTTCTAAGGGGTCGTCTTCACAGGCAAGGAAATCGCGACGATGCTAAGTCGTGCCACGCATTTCTATATAGATAGATAGATACTATATACACTCTATCCTTGGCCTTCCTCATCCAAACACCAAAAACTTAAACAGTATTTAACAGATGTTTAGCGCTGTCAAACGCCTACAAAATCTGTCAAATTTCGTTTTAAATGCTTGTCAAACAGTGTTTAAAGTTTTTTGTGGTAGCACAGCACATGTCTAAGGTCCAGCGGTGTCAAAACGCGTTTCACGCTACGCTTGCCGCTTCGTGGACTTTGAACCAGTCCAACCGTCAGTGTCCACGTTTTTGAACCATACGTCATCACCAGCAGGACGCACTGGTCTTTATTAAATTATGCTAAATAAAGCCTCAAAGGTAACCGGTTTTTTAGGTCATGTCTCGAGCAATGCAAATAAGCCATAAGATGTGCTAACATAATCATAAATGTGCTTGAGTAACAATAATAATACTTATAGAAGAGCTAATATTACTAATCTATTTTAATATAATTATCTTTAAGACAATCTGTGGCCGAGGACATTCAACCAGGAACTAAAACTGAATTAATAACTTTGAATACTTAAGTTAAAACTATTGTTCTTACGCACACATAGAACGTAAATAAATTTTATTACCTATCATTAAATTTTCACTGGACTAAGTTCGCTTTAATTTAATTATATTGTTTGTTATTCTACCTACTTATTGACATTGACACACACCTAGTGGCACAGATCGTTATCCTGACCCCTATCTATTAGGATGTGAAAGCAGATAACATATATAATTATAACATTATTAGATAAATATACAGGTAGTATCAACGTCATAATAGATAACTTGATTTCTGTACACACTTTGTTCCACTCATAACCAAGTCCCATGGCCATGTGACAAGTGATTATAAATAATAAATGCAGACATTTAAAGGTCCTGATGCAGCTATGGTACGGTGAGGCAGGGGGTGCGAAAGGTGGAAATGATTGGAAAGAAAGAAAGAAAGAAAATAATCTTTATTGCCACAGACGAAGTTTTACACTTTAAAGATGTAACCTTACCTTACAATTTAACATAATCTAATTATTTTAATAGAGTAACACCTTAGTAACTATATCTACACATAATGTATCTGAGGCAAATGGAAACAGACTCAGCCATGTTGTCAGACATCCGTCTGAACAACGCTGATTTCCAGTCTGCTCCGTGTTTAGTAAATATTTTATATAGGTACAATTACCTTATTAGTAAACCTAATGTTGCACTCTTTAACAAATACAATTATAATATTATGATAATGTTCAAACATTAAACTTAAAATTAAATTAATATACTATATTTATACTAATATACTATACTAATATACTATACTAATATAATATACTTGGATGCGGAAAGCATCCAATGGCGTGTTTTCGGAGAGGCCTACGTCTAGCGGTGGACTGCTATAGGCTATAATCATATAAAATAATAATATGTGGGGTCACCTTATTATTATGGCTGATACATTAGGCTGATGATGATAAAAGCTCCCGTAATTACAATAATTGTTTTTGTTTCAGGCGACACTAATATTCGTGTTAGTGGACTGGTCACCCCCCTCGTACAGAGAATACAGATTCCCCCTAATGGCGGAGGCTCTAGGCTGGCTCGTGGGCATCTCTACCCTGGTCTTGTTCCCTATAGGGGTCCTGTGGGCTTGGCGCAAGGGTTACGTAAGTTATTCATGAGATTCTAGTCATCAGAGTGAAGCAGTCCACTGTTGGATGTAGGCCTCTCCCAAAGCACGCCACTGGATGTGATGTATAGCTTACCGTATTTATTTTAGTGCATATTCCTATAATTATTTTATGTGTGTACTAGCACTTCGCCTTTAAAAGTTTTCTCGTGGGATTCCGCGACAAAAATTAGCCTATGTGTTATTTAAACAGGGTTTCAGCTAACTCTATACCAAATTTCATTAAAATCGATCAGCCGTTTCGACGCCATGAAGTAACAAATATCACACTCACAATCACACACACTCACAAACTTTCGCCTTTATTATATTAGTGGGATTATGAAAAATAAAGGTCCGGTCAGCAGGTACTTAGGTATTTTTAGACTCATTTAGACTCTATAGAAAAGATCAATAAAATAAATCACTTTTATAAAAGATCTCTAGCAATATTTGCATAAATTTTTAATGAAGGTCAGATTTGAGCAGTTTGCGAAAAAGAAAAGATAATTACGAAATCGAAATTCAACAAAAGATTAGTCATATTGTTCCTAATCTAAATATTTAAGTACAGGCACTAACACAAATTATTTTAAAAACATAATCTTTTATCTTTCTTATTTTTGGGTATGTGCCGATAGTTCTTTTTTGGATATGGAAAATCAATAAGCTGTTTATTTTCAGACTTATAATTTTTTATACCATGTCAAAGTTTTCGAGTAAATTCAGAACCATCTATTATTTATTTTGCAAGATTTATATTGATGTCATATACATAATTAAGTGTAAGCGTATCTGCCTATACAGGGTACCCCAATATAAATACATATAGTTTTAGTTATGGAGTCGACTGTACCAACCCCTCGACGTGACATCACCTATACAAACCTTATACTAATTTATTTATATTTATTTTAGAAAGGAAAGAAACTGTTTGAGCCGACGGAGGACTGGCAGCCGTCCATGCCGGCGGCCCCTAGCGGCTATAGACCATAGACATAATAGCAATCATATATACTACAGTAAGTGTTCTTAAAAACTGACTGATATCGTACGTAGCGCACTAAACGGATGTTGCATACGATGCTGAAAGGTGGCCCTAGGTAACCTCTAACTTATTTATATAGGAAGAAAAAGAACCAAGCAGTTACTTTTTATTTGACATTGAGAATTAATAATTAGATACAGTCGCAAAATGCAAACTTGTTTATAAATGACTAGGTCTGTTGGCTTTATAAAAAAACAAAACTTAAGTTGGAAACCTACAATATAAGGTCTTATTCCTTATAATCCCGGTTCCATCATCCTGGGCACCTTTGAGCGTGGTGCTTCAATTTTGTCGAAGCATGCAAGGACGGTGGTTTAGTTTTTCATAAAACATTAATTAAAAATTGCACTAAAGTTGGACTCTCTGAAACCTCTGTAATTAAAATAAGCAATTCATGCTTTTTACTATCATACTTTCACTGGCTAACAAATAATTTCAGAGTGATAGTTGACCTCTATCCAGACTTTGTGAAACAGGCTATAACTGTATCCACCTATCTGTCAAATAGGTAATGCATAATTTAAACCCATCTGTCGCACAGCTCATCCCATATTTCGAGGACTATAATATTTGGCCTAGCGCAAGCAGCAGAAATCCATTACCGGTTAATGAGGTACTCAAAGTAGCTAATTGGCTAACCCGCTATTTATAATCAGCTTTTGTAAAATATTAGAATATCCTGTTCCATCCTAATTTAGCACAATCCGTGAGGATATTCAAATCGTAATAAAATTTGTTAATAATAATCTTAATCCTTCTTTGCAGGACACTGATGCACGCTGAAGAAGATAAGTTCAACTTAAGATTCAATATTTTTTTCCAACTTATTAAGTATCCAAAGTTAAGAAGCGTAATTAAGTGCTTAAAGTTATTTAAATAAATATTTGCCGTTGTAAATATTATTCAATAATTACTTTTAATATTTTCTAAAGCAGAATATAGGATAATTATGATGGTGAGAATACCTAAACTATTAGTTACTCTGCCGCTAACCGGAAAGGATAGTGGTGACGTGGCAGTGACGTCGTGGTGACGTGACGAAGACGACCAACTCACTAATTTAACGTATGAAAATCATCCAGTGTCCGCGTCACTCCTCTTCGCTTATGAGACCGCACCTTAACTAGACTAAAAATCTAAAATTATCTCATCCGTAACAGTTATCTTCTTACGATTCAGATCTCACACGTGTCACTGGTCAGTTTGTCTGTCACTCTACTTGTTGTACTGGTTCAGTCAGCTGCTGCTCTCGCAGAATCAACCGTCGGTTAAACTATTTCACATATTCGAGCAAAATGTACAGGACCCAACAAAAACTTCGCCTCCTACTAGATAACATCTTGGGTAAAAATGCAATTAAAACACTTGCAATCATGATTGTACTTTATCTTTTCGTAATAAGCCATAAATTTGGCCGTTATCAAGCCGATACTAGTTTATATCGACAGATATAAAGTTTTTGTATCAGTTGAGTAAAATACTTTGCGCGGGAGTGAACTGCTAAAATTGCTTTTAGTCATAAAAATGTGTTATTGTTTCGAAGTTTTGTAACAAAAAAAATAAGTTAAAGTGAATACCTACTGAAGAATAAAAATGGCAGCAACAGAAAATGGAAAGAAGGTAAGTGCTGCATGATGATGAGTTTATTCAGCTACACAAAATGAAGAAACAATTAGTGATAATCCATAGTCAAAGGATGAATGATGAAAGACTACCACTGAGTTACACGGTGGATCTTTAGACTGAGTTGTACCTTAAATATAGGGCGACATTAGTTAGCTAGAGATTATTCTCATTGAGATTGACCACCGTGGTCAAAATTTTGCCAAGAAGTCATTATTATTATGAACTAGTTATTCATATTCACGCGTGCCAAGTTCATTCACCTATAAATAAACCAGTTTCATCTCTATAAAAAATGATTTTATTATTATTTTAAACTTGGAACATGCAAAATTGTCTAGCCTCCAAATACAGGTAAGTATGGCATCTTGGGTGGCCAATTGGCCATTCATAATTTAGGTATATTTGTGATTTCCATTTAGAACATTTTTATTTAGGTGTATCACCTTTCCGCAGACATCGCATTCTCTGTATCTCAAGACCAGTTGTCTTAGATGCAGATCACTATGTGTTCGTAATAATGATTTCAAATGTTACTTATCGGTAAATTCTATTATCGCCTCCGACAAAATACTTACTAGGCACGATGTTAATTTATTGTTCACCGATGATAGACTCTCTATCACTTGTGGTACTGGGAAATAGTGCAACAGGAACAGGAGATTATGATTAAAACAGTTAAGTCCATTGTAAAACGTGCTTTCTAAATATTATTATGTTAAAACATACTAAGTATTGTCTTTAAATTTAAAAACAAACATAAAAAAATAACAGTGTTAATTATAATAATTATTTTATTTAAAACGTTTGTTCCCGACAACAACACACAAATGAATGCAAATGATAAAAGGTTATAGTGCCACAATCTTATCTGTTCCGGTGGTCAAAATGTGCAACTAACGAAAAGTCATTGTCAAACGTCATTTCATACTCTGTGCGTTATTTGAGTTGTCAATTTCAATTGTTGTTATTTAATTTGTTTTGTGATTTTCTGGGTGAAATACTGCCAAAAGCGCTGTAATGTAAGGCAAGAAAAGTAGTACTATATATATTGGCTTTTATGCAGGACGAATAACGTATTCAGGCGCCTTTAATTCCGTTTGAAAAATTGGAAGAACGAGTTGCAGCGGCTACAGGTTAGTGTTGCCAAATATGACGAATAATTTTACCCATATACTCCATGTAATTTTATGTAAGTAATATTTTCCAGAGAGGCCCGTGCCCCAGCAGTGGGGACGGGATGAGTCGTGATGATACTCGTGATGAAAAGTATATAATCTTTATTTTTCTTTGATTACAGGTGTGAGGACATGACATGATACTTTAAATCTTAGGCAGTATACTAAGAAGAATTTCGCGCACCTGCAGCGATTTTAGACGAAATAATGATGATTTATGACATGTCATTGTTTTCCCAACCAATCAAGAGTTGGCTGAAAGAAATTGCTTTTTGGCAAATTGCTAATTAGCCTTTGGAAGGAGACCCGTGCCCCAGCAGTGGGGACGTGATGGGTCAAGATGATGATGATGATGATGATGTATTAGCCTTTGCACACTGTCTGAATTTATTTTAATTGTATGCTATTGTTTCTTGTTACTTTAGAAAATGTAAAATAAAGTGTTCAAAAATAATAATAATATTTAATTAATTGTTTTTTTAAGTCTATCTATCTCGACCCACATATATTACCTATACCATTGTAATCTAGATTTAATCTCCTATATCAGAAGCAGAACATAATCAGAACTACACTGAATCAAATGTCGTTTGATATATTATATCCACTTTCATTTACTATCGACCCTATATTTTGATTTATCTATAGTACTATACTTATGAATGTACCTAATTATTACAATAGGTAATAGCAGAAATGCATTGTCGTTTAAACCAGAAATAGGCAAAATTTAATCGAAAGCAACACTGGATTCGATCACAGCGATGTCGCCACCGGAACAGATAAGATTGTGGCACTATAACAGGTTTACATTAACATCTGTCAAAATTTGGACCAGTTACGTCACTTGGTTTGTGTTTTAAACCCGTTCTTAGCAACTACCGCGTGATTTAAAAACATAATGGAAAAACCTGAATTTCGTGTGCTCACTAAGCATGATTTTTTGCGGAAAAAAACCATCACTGAAACCAAGGCTAAGCTTGATAAAAATTATGGGGACTCTGCACCATCAATATCTATGGTAAAAAGTGGTTTACTGAATTCCGTTCTGGCCGTACAAGTACGGAAGAAGCCGGACGTTCATGGCACCCAGTTGAGGTCTCTACACCTGAAATGATTGAAAAAATTCACGACATGGTGTTGGCCGATTGAAAGTGAGAGGGATAGTGGAAGCCACAGCGATATCACGTGGCTCAGTGGTTTCAATTTTGAATGATCACTTGGGTATGAAAAAGCTTTCCGCAAGATGGGTGCCGCGTTTGCTCACAAACGCAACCGAATGACAACTTCGCAGAGGAGTGTTTGGCGTAGTTCAACCGAAATTCGGACGAGTTTTGCGCCGTTTTGTAACCGTGGATGAAACGTGGATCCACCACAACACATCAGAGACCAAACAGCAGTCTAAACAGTGGGTTTCTCGGGGTGAATCGGCACCAAAGAAGGCCATGGTGGGTATTTTGATGACCTCGAGAAACCTAATTTTTTGGAAGGCATAAAAAAATTGCAGAATCGTTGGACAAAGTGTATAGTGCTCAAAGGAGACTACGTTGAAAAATAAAAAATAAAATTATCCAAAACCAAGTATTTTCTTCAAAAACTCACGGACTTATTGACCCGCCCTCTTAATATGGCGTCGTCAAAAATAATTAAAGTTGAAATTAAATTCACATTTGAAAAAAATTACAAGAAAGATGTGTAATTGCAGCTCTTTATAATTCCACAAAAGTAATACTGATCTTGACCTTGAGACCTTTGACTGATCGGTGACAGCCACCGACCGCCCAAATTGTTTTCGATTATGTGTCACATGATATTGAGTACTATTACTTTCGAACAAGGATCAAAATGCAAGTGCTTTGTTTAAGGGCAATGATTCGGGTGTTTCCGGGAATACGACAGTTTGCGAAGATTTGCATGTGCATTATTAAGATGGGAGAACTGTACCTTCTATTTACACTAGAGCATGAAATACAGGAACTATTTTCAATACCGGTATTGAGTTCCGGTATTGCAACACAATACCGGATCCCGGTATTAATACCGGTATTAGATTTCCTTTTAATAAATGGCATATATTGTGATTAAAGGTCGTATAGGTCAAAATAAAACGAGAACAAGCAATGAAATTCAGTTTTTTGTAATAGATTTTTACGAGAATTGAGTATTAGAGTGAAAATTTTACAATAAATTATTATTTTTACATCCAGTGTCCGTTTACGCATGGACAACAGTAGCATCAAACGGCCGAAAACTGCATTAAACGGTTGGAAACAAGTGCGCTTTCACAGTACATAGGAATACTATATCTTAATCGCTTTTTAGCCTAAAAAAGTTCGATTCCGGTATTACTTCAATACCGGTATTAACTTTCAATACCGGTATTGAAAAAAGCGTGAATTTTGTCCCTGATACCGGTATTACGAAAACCGGTATTGCGGTATTGCATGCCCTAATTTACACTCACGGGCAATGACAAGGATCCACTGAAAAAATAACTAAATCACTCCTAATCGGAAAAGGCTAGCTTATTAACACCTTCCACATTGGAGTACATTTATCAGAGCATATAGATATTTTAACAAAAAACGGTAATATTTTGTTCAGTTTTTAAATTAAATATTTTTAAAAATTTAGGGCGTTTGATGTATGGAACATGCATTTTATGAGTGGAACTTTTTCATTGCCCGTGAGTGTATCTAGTTGGTACAGTAAACTGAAGGGCTAGTACGGGCTGCATTTAAGACGTGACAAAAGTTTTGCATCGCCGTCACTCACATCGCGCAGCCTCAAGAGTGAGCGCGACGGAGAACTTTTGTCACGTCTTATTAGCGGCCTGTGCTACACGGCCTGGAGGCGTCAAACGCTTAGTTTTCGTAGTTGTTCTCTTCACTCAAGACCACATCTACCTCGACCTGCTAGGCTGCTATCTGTATACAAATAATACTATGTAGATATGTAATAGTATGAGGACAGGAAACTTGTCAACTTTCCCCAAGAATAATACATAGGTATCGTCGAAAATGTAGTCAAAAATAATAGAATAAGATTACAATTTTCGACGATACGTTATTTTTGGGGAAAGTCTCTCCTCTTCCATGTTCCTCATATAAATCTGAAGAATTGATTAAGTATAAAAAAATTTAGTAAAAATGTGCTTCACAAAATTGTTCAGCTGGACCCGTGCTTTCATTTTACAGTACTTCAGAACATATTATTGTAACTTGCTTTATTTCGATTAAAATAACATAACATCACAGAAATTGGAATATTTTGGGTCTTACCACAAAAACTTAGACAGTATTTAACAGGTGTTTAGCGCTGTAAACGCATACAACAACAAAATCTGACAAATTTCGTTTTTAGGGTTCCGTAGCCAAAATGGCAAAAACGGAACCCTTATAGTTTCGTCATGTCCGTCTGTCCGTCTGCCCGTCTGTCCGTCTGTCACAGCCGATTTACTCGGAAACTATAAGTACTACAGTGATGAAATTTGATGGGAATATGTGTTGTATGAACCGCTACAAAAATATGACACTAAATAGTAAAAAAAAGAATTGGGGGTGGGGCCCACATGTAACTGAGGGATTAAATTTTTTTTTTCGATGTACATACCCGTGTGGGGTATCAATGGAAAGGTCTTTTAAAATGATATAAAGTTTTCTAAAAAACATTTTTCTTAAAGTGAACGGTTTTTGAGATATCAGCTCTCAAAGTCGTAAAAAGTATGTCCCCCCCCCTCTATTTTAATAACTACGGGGTATAAAATTCTAAAAAAAATAGAGGTGATGCATGCTAATTAACTCTTTCAACGATTTTTGGTTTGATCAAAGTATCTCTTATAGTTTTTGAGATAGGTTGATTTAACTGTAATATTATATTTGCTGCTACGGAACCCTTTGTGCGCGAGCCCGACTCGCACTTGGCCGGTTTTTTAAACACTTGTTAAACAGTGTTTAAAGTTTTTGTGGTTTGCTTTTAAATTAAGACCATTATTTAGCGAAGTTTCTCAAACAGTTTTATTTATCGTCGATTCACGAGATCAACTTGCTAGAACACATACGTGATTCGGCTCGAACTAATCACATATAAACTCAATAAAAATCAGTAGTCCCCGATAGTGTTATCAGAGATTAATGAACGATTTTTCATAATCTTGTAACTACCGCTTATCGTAGTTAAATAACTGACTAAACTCATGTCATATCGCGCTTGTGTTGATACACGGTTTTTAATCAATCAGTAATTGCGATCTGAAAGAAGCGTGAGCCTCACTTGTACAAATCTGTGCAAATTATGCAGAGTCCACTGAACAAACGAGCACCTACTCTGAGACTGATGATTCGCAAGCGAGTCACTCATTTTTCGCTGTTTTAACGTGTCAGATGCCGTGTTTGGAACGATTAAAATGCAGCTTCATGGAATACTTATTCTAGGATCTACTTACCTAATCAATATTACTACACAAGATACACTAGGCTCTTCAAGACATCAGTTACTCCCTAACTATATTTTTATATTTTATTCTATCACGGTGTCTTATATCGAGAATTCATCCGTATTCCACTTCAACAAGTGCTTACCCAAAACAAAACCCTTAACTCGTGTACGGAACTATTGTCGTACAAAATAGCTATTTAAAAGTAATTTTCCCCCAACTTCAACTTAGAAAAAGTTTCAGCGAAAAAAATGTAGACAAGAGAATAAGCGATGCTTAAACGGCGCACTCGGGGTGGCCGTATCTATAGTCCTCACCTTGATTATCATATTTTACCACTCCACTCTGTGGTACAGGAGTTAAATCTCCATAAAATAGCACCATGATATCATCCACTCCACAAAAAACTTCAATCTCATTCATACTTTCTTTATTATCATACATTTTCCTGTTAATCAGCCATCTCAGATTATGTTATCGTAGGTTATACAATGTATTGTATATTAATCTCTTGGAAACCGACATGGCACTATTTTGACAACTAACTGTAGGTACCAACATCGAATTAGCAACTGAAAATCTTTACAGGCCACACCACCAGATATTCACCCCCCTAGCTAGCTCGATCGCTTAGCAGCGCTGCAATGTAACATGGGTTTCCAGATCCACTAACATATATTTTGTGCGAGATAGTGATCTCGGAACTTGATGCTGTCGATTGCCCATGTGTCTATGGTGGTAGCACCTATGGATTCGGTCTCTGGTCCGTACACGGAAGCAATTCTACCGGAGCCCGAGTCTGGAGGGTTACTCCAGGTTGCCAAAAAAAAAAACGAACGAGAGCTGTCATGCCATCGGAACATTTAACACGATGAGATAGAGTCTTGATTAGAGCGTGCAAAAGCGCTCGGAATCTTCGTTCTTTGTTTGGTAATCATAGCAGCACTTTTCAACTTAGTTTTTCTTAAGGTGAAGTGACCCCCGGGATCGCAAGCGTCTCGCCAGGTGCAGCAACTCGCATACGTTCATACAAATCAGCACAAACTTTTATTCGACTCAGCATCTACATCTCTATGTACATACCTATAGCTGCGAGAATACGTCATTCAGGGTTGCCGCTCGTCCACGGAATAGTCGGTTTTCGGAGAATGTTTTTTGTTTGAACATTTTGGTTGGTCCTAGCCTAGCATTGGAAAGGCAAAAAGTTATTCAGAAAGACTTGTTTTGTTAGCTTTAGCTCCAGTAAAGTTTAGACCAATTCTATTTTGCCATATACCAGAATTTTATGTCAATGCAAGTTTTGGCCAAGGTGTAGCAGGTTGTAACGAGTATCGAGATTAAATTTTAAAAGAAAATAAAATAACTTCTAATGTAAATAAAAAGTGTTCTTTACATATTTATGTAATTAATAACAATCAATAATTATTTTTTATGATACCATATCTAAAAGACACTTTGAGCAAGTACCTCTAATAAACATAACACACCATGATCCATAAAAAAGACCCTCGTCTCCAAGGTTTTCTTAGCGTGAATAATAAACACAAAGTGTGCGGGCAAGAAGTACTTCGCAGAAGTTGATGCCTCGACTGCGCCCAACTTCTGTATAATATTATTTGAATAGCGCGAATGCGAATCGAATGGAACTTGCGGCTCCATTCACTCCTCGACCGGGGGTCGTGGCTGCGGAGGAGCATAGTTTATATTTATTGAATACAAATATAACGTATATAAAAATAAGTGTACAAAGGGACTTAATACTATAAGCATTATCTACCAGTCAACCCACAGGAGGTGTAAGAAAATTTAACTATACGGTGTGCCAAAAGAAGAACACTAGTACCTACTTAAAGTACTAGTACTTAATTTAAACAATGTTACAACGAGTCATTTAATAATTATTCCCAAATATATTATATAAACAAGATTATACACGGAGGAGTTTGTGGAGATGGTACGGTACACCCGAGTCCACCTTGTTCTATGGTGAAGAGTCACAGCGTATCAGGTTGCCAGCACAAGTTAGCAAGGGCGTACCCAGGTAGGAGCAGGGGGGGGCAGCTGCCCCCCTCTAGAAGATAAAATAAACGTAAATTTTCCTGCTAAGTGGAAATTAAAAACGTGTTACTTACTGTGCGCAATATGAAGTGTTGGAAACAAGTATCTTTTCTTTTTAGTCAGATATTTTGATTTAATATTATTTTTAACCGACTTAAAAAAAGGAGGAGGTTCTCAATTCGTCGGGATCTTTTTTTTATATTTTTTATGTTTGTTCACCGATTACTCCGCCGTTTATGGACTGATTTTGAAAATTCTTTTTTTTGATGTATTGGGTCGAGCTCCCAGGTGGTCCCATTTTTTTTTCAGAATTTTGTTTCACCCCCAAGGGTGGGTAAAGGGGTAAAAACAGGGTATGAATTTCCATTTTGGGTACCAAAACCTTTTAACCGATTCTAATGAAATTTAGAACGTAAATATAGTTCTTATAATTAAAAAATATGATGGTGACCTTGACCTGATCTGATCATGGAAACGGAAAGCAGTCAAGGGAACTCCTCAACAGTATATATCAACTACCTCGTGCTTAGGCTTGAATGATTCGTATTGACTAGTAGGACGTAATGGTATCATTTGCATCTTACTTTTGAGTGACAATTTATAATTGCAATTAAACAAAAACAATAAAATAAAATTAAATATAATTTAAAAAAATAAAAAACCGACTTTAAAAATAACTTAAAAGTAAGAAATAATTAATAATAGCAGGAACTGTTCTTTTTTGAAGTTGGTGCCATATTTCTTCAGATTCCTTTGTCACCGCACCAACATAAAAAAAGAACATTTCCTGCTATTATTAATTATTTCTTACTTTTTAGTTATTTTTTATCTATAATGTTGCAATAAAACCCGACCGACCATCATCTCGGAACAGGTATGAGCTGCTCCCCCCTAGCTGAAATCCTGGGTACGCCCTTGCAAGTTAGCAACCAGTCTAGTCATAGCGTAGAATAGAATAGAATTATGACTTTATTGGTAAGTAGCCACAAGTAGTAAAACATGCAAATAAAAATACTTATAAACTAGGAACGATGAACCATAGCCGGCCTTATCGCTAAGAGTGATCTCTTACAGGCAACCTTTCTTTGAAAAGAAAGTGAAGATTTGATTGAAAAAATATACTCATCAATTCCTAACTTATCGCTATTGTACTGATAACATCATCAATAATGTTATGTATACCTTACTCAGTTTATCTCTCGGATAATATTCTCGGAAATATTTATTTTTTTATTAAAAAAAAGTAAACCCTCTGTAACTATGTGCATAGACATCCTGTCTCTTTTGCATTCCAAGAAGCATTTACATTTAAATAAGAGCGATTATTCCCTTGTTTCAACAGTTCGGAACTTGGTAATTTGTGTCGTCGCGATTATGTCTCATACACTTCACCTGAGAGTATGAGAGAGAATTTCATACTTACACGTTTCATGGGAGTTAGTATCATTCTTTCTGAAACTTGTAGGTACATATTTAACCGTAAAAAAATAACACTAACGAACTTTTGGTTTCGTATTTTTTTGAGGAAGCGCCTTTACACTATAATTGATTTTCTACCTATGTTTAAGCACAGGTTCATAAAGGCAAACAAACTTTTGGTTCCATATTTTTGTATCTTTTAGCACAGGTGCATAAAGACAGCTTCAGTTTTTAATCGTAGGTACATAGTTATAGCTTACTTTTACAATCGTACACGCATTCTGCACATTATGTTCCATAACGGTAATTATTATTATTAACTATCGAACCGATAACGCACTTGCTTCTCACTAGGGAGCTGCGGTTTCTAATGCCATGATATTATGTACCGATTAATGAATGTGAAAGGTGGACTCATTCATCCAGACCAGCGTAGTGGGAAATGGTCTAAGCTAAGGAAGGGTCAAGGTACATAGTTTATACCTTAACAGGACAGAAACATTCGGCAAAGGTTTCATTCGAGTGGGCCAGGTGTGTTAACTAAATCCCCCAGAAAGAATATAGAATTGATTTAGGTATTAATAAATAATTACTAACTACCTAATATATTTTTTTAGTTGGACACAGTTAGCAGAACCTCAACAGAAGCAATTCCAGCCAAAGTAAAATGGGACAGTCCAATAGAGTTCATTCTCGCATGCTTAGGTTATGCCGTGGGCCTCGGAAATGTATGGCGGTTTCCCTACCTCTGTTATAGGAATGGCGGTGGTATGTATAAAAAGATTTTAATTTTTTTTTACATTCATAAGCATTGGGCATAGAACTACATGGTAGAAAACATCATTTCATGAGGTCTTATTATAGCTGAGATTTAATACGTGCCATACATATTATTCAGATTTCAGTAAATATAGATAGGGTTGGTTCTAAATGTTTTAAAATGATAGCAGAGAGTTTTCTACCTCTTTTATTCTCCTTTCACCAACAATGGCCCTAGCCGAAGGGAGAATAGTTTGTAAGTTATTGCCCATCAAAACAATAGACGAATGATGATGGTTATGATTATGAGTTATGATGAACAACTCTAACTCTGACCGACCAAAAAACTAACGCCAAATTTCCTTCCAGGCGCCTTCCTGATCCCTTTCTTCCTAATGCTGGTATTCATCGGCCTTCCTTTGTTTTACCTCGAACTCTACATCGGGCAGTACACGGGCTTAGGCCCTCTTCAGGCGTTCGCGGCCATCGCCCCGGCCTTCAGTGGGCTCGGCTATTGCACTGTGGTCATCATCTGCTATGTCTGCATCTACTTCATGGTGATCGTCGCCTGGAACCTGTTCTACACCATCGTCTCTTTGACCGGGAACCTTGGCTGGGGCTCGTGCGATAACTCGTTTAATTCTGCATGTGAGTATTTTTATAGAATTTTCATATTTGTTAAAATTATCAGTACTTAAACTTAAGGTAAAAGGAAAACGATAGAATTTACTGATTCGTACGAGTATTTGGCTACGAAAAGAAGATCTGTAAGAAGGACATCAATCAAGTAACTATTGCAGATATAGAAATAGAAACATCACGTCCGTTGTATCTTTAGCTCCCCTCAAAATAATTAACTGCCTGAAATAAATGAATAATTATTACTCCCCAGTCTGCTACAGCGGGTCGTACGACAAAGACTGCCGCGTGAACAACACGGGTTCCTCCTCCGACCTGACCTTCTACCTGAAGACCTGCATGAGCGTGGGCGACATCTGCCTCATGTCCGGCCGGGAGCCGCTGAACGGCACGCATTGTGACCTGGACGGGGAGCCGGTCAACTGGTACTCGAATATTACGAGGGTGCTGGCTTCTGAGGAGTATTATAAGTGAGTTTTTAAGGATTTTTTTGGAAGAATGTATAATTTGAGGGTTGGCGGCAAATCAGAAGAGTTTAAATTAACGTAATAGGTTTACGTGTTGGTCAATGAGAAATACTAGAATCTGCGTATGTTAGACCGCACCCTCTGCTGTTAGCACGGATTTAACCAGCCCATAAATTTCTACTGGACAGAAGAAGTTGCTTAGGTATTAATTTTCCCTTGTCTTTTCGGGTAGACTTATTATCTTTACAAATACTAAAATACTATTGGTAAAAATTCTATTTCCTTATCCACCAAACCGAAATAGAATAGAAACCACGTAAAAAACGTGTCTAAGTCCGGAGAAGTTAGATAACAGTGAGACTTTTATTTTGAAATTTTCGGTTAGAGTTGAACAAAGTAATCGCCTCGCCGCCGCTCGGGACACACATTTATCCGACGCCACCGGATGGCTACATTGTCTAAAAGTTTTAATATTCTTTATGTCCGGTTCCTGAATTTAAATTATCCACTCACTCCGCACCGAAGAATAAATGGAAATGAAATAAAACTTACATAGTTTTCCTGGTTGATGTCTGTGGTCTCCACTCACGTTATGGGTTCTTTGGCACATATGGAGTGTGACTAAAACTTCCAACTTGTACCTACTTAAGAGATTTATAGGTAACCTTTAAATAACTAAATATTCGATTAAATAAGGTAAACGTGGGACACAGCCTGCTGGTCCGACTACCAAAGTCAGCTGAATAGGGAAGGCCAAATGAACTTTCAGTGGATCTTTATGAAGCTCAATAACTTAGCTCCAAGAACAGATATTTTCCCTACGGTATCAATACAGTGAACCATCCCCTATTTATGATGATGATTATGAAATGACTGAAGTGTTTGTCCCATACAGTGAGCGCGTGCTGGGCCGCGGCGACGCCACGTGGGAGCAGTGGGGCGAGCTGCAGTGGCACCTCGTCGGCTGTCTCTTCGCCTCCTGGCTGATCACGTTCTTCGTGGTTATTAAAGTAAGTATAATTAATTAGGGAATAGGGGTTTTGGGCCTAGAGTGCTTCCCATGATGTCTGAAGGTTGCAAGACAAGACATCTAATTTTAAAAGAATGTAAGAAGTAATAAATCCGGTATTTATTACCGGGTTATCAACCAAGAAGTCTTGGGTCACTTGCTTTTAAAAGCGGACGCTTTGATGCTTTTAGTAAGTACTCCTAGCGATAAATGAAGATTGTTTTTTCTACAAAGCCATAGCCAGTTTATTAACACTAAATGATTATCCTAGCTTACAAAACTAGCCAGGCATAACTAGGCACGTTTAAACACAATCACCATAACCAAGAACCTACTCTCCAATGCTGCCAAAAACTCACAATCAGCACGATAATCCCCTCTCCAACTCCCCCCAGGGCGTCCAATCAGCAGGCAAGGTGGTCTACTTCACGGCCCTCTTCCCCTACGTGATGCTGACGGCGCTGCTGATCCGCGGGGTCACGCTCGAGGGCGCCGGGACCGGCATCAGCTTCTACCTCACCCCGGACTGGGGCACGCTGCTGGAGGCACGCGTATGGGGGGATGCTGCCTCGCAGGTATGTTGATACAGCAATAGAAAGAAGGTCTGCCGTAACGTATTCCGTATCTGTAACGTATTCCCGTAAAATTACATGCTACTCTACAGGACAGGTAAAACTTTCCTACAAACTACACCTTTCCTCAAGATTATTTTTATTTTTACTTATGTACATACCATATTTGTACCTGAAAAATAAGTGTTCAGAAAGAAGTCTTTTCGGACTCGAGTGTATTTTTCTTCAGAAAAAGAATTCTGTGTGACCATAATAGTCCTTAAGTATTAACACTTTTAATTTAACCAAAGATCAGCTATCCAACGGAACCCAAGCTATTGCTGTATTTAAATTTTTATATTCTTATACTGTAACTCTGTAAATGAAAATGAAATAAATTATGATTATGATTACGCTGTGAGCTCCATCATAACCAACACAATAAATCCCACATTCCCCCCACAGATATTCTACTCGTTCGGCGTGGCGTGCGGCTCGCTCGTGACCCTCGCGTCCTACAACAACTACACCAACAACAGCCACTTCGACGCCATCTTTGTTTCGTTCGCGAACTTCGCGACGTCTGTCTACGCCGGGTTCGCGATCTTCTCCGTGCTGGGGTTCCAGGCGCTTCAGATGGGCGTCAGCGTTGATGGTACGTTTGTGTAAGGCTTTTGAGACTATGTTTCGGTGTCGTACGCACCGGATGCATCGCATTCAGTGAGCTAATCACGCTAATATTGACGATGAAAATGCGGTAGGTGCGACACGTGCGATGTTCTGGGGTATAAAAGTATCTTACCATGTTATCCACGATAAGCCACAAAAATCTGCAAAAAAATCAACCCGATAAAAAATATAAAAATTAGAACTGGCAAATGCTCATTATTGGAATAGTTATGATTGGTACAGATTGTAGGTACATTTACTGCGCAAATATGAAGAAAAAATAATCAACTGTTAGATTGAATCAAACACAAACAGGGCTAAGTACATAGCCCTACCCTCCACAGTTGTGAAATTGCTAAATCGATTGTTTTCCTTGCTTATTGCTTTTTTACATTAGCTACACGGAAAGCAATGTTTATGATCAAAATTATGACGATATCTATGTATAAAACAGTGTGGAAGGAGACAGTTTTTCGATTATAAGTAAATTATTACCCCCACGAATAATTGTATTGGTGTAGATAATATCTCCCTGTGGAGACTTAAACCCTTCTTCTTCTTAACGTGTCGGTAACAAACACTACAGTGGTAGTTTCTCATGGTGGTAAAAGGATTAGCCAGTCAGATGATTTTCAATCAAAACATTCATTTAAGGAATAATAATTAATAATTAATATAATAATTAATCAATCAAAACACAATCTTGATATCAGCAAAGCTAGGAAATAACCAAAATACAAACGCAATATTTATTCTACCCTACTTGATAACGATACTTCATTACACGAAATTCTCTGCAATGTGTTAGTATATGCAAAGATAAAACCTGAATTTAGTCGATAACAGCTATAATCGTTTAGTAGTCATTATTACAAGCTCTAAGTCCTATTTGATCCGAGCTTTTGCTACTCTATAGTAATACTTCATTAATCTGAACCTTATCAATGTAATTTCGACTTAATCATGGTGTTTTTGTGAGCCGTCTGGTTGATGCTTTGTTTATTTTCATGAAGTGTTATCGGTATCACGCCACGTGTTTTCATGATGGCGATATGGAAATTCACTTAGTACATATAAAACTTTACTTCTGTTAGTTATCCATAAGATTTAACCTTGACATAAAAAAAAAGATCTATGAAGCTTGGACGTACTATACATTTTAAAATTCCATTTTTATTTTATTTTTTATTAAACGAACCATCTAAAATGTATGTTTGAAATTAAATGTGATGTACAATAACTTAATTCAATCAAATACAATAATATTTTGGCTACACCAACTTGGGTTGAGGAGTTGCCAAGGCATCCTGAAATATTACTGTAGTCAGTAAATTTATTTTATGGTTACAGTAATGTGTTACACAATCACGGTCTTATACAGTGTGTTGCAAAAATGGTACAGTAAAACGAAGAGAGGACTTGGAGGGTGATTCTCAATCACTTCTGTTCTGTATGTCGTCCCGGTGTCAGTTAAATGTGCATGGTATACTGAGCTACTTACCTCATTATCAAAAAACTTTGAAATCGCGAATTATATCTACCATTGTACTCATCGCGAAATTTTGGCAGTGATTTTCGGATTGAAAATGTATTGAATTTGCCGCTAATTACTTCGTTAATGTTATTTCGTTTTGACTTCGCAATAGGGCCTCCTGATCCGTACATAATTATTGTTTAACTATGAAACAACTTTTTATAGTCAATGACAATCCGTTATTATCTATTGAATGAAACATGAAATTGTATTTACATAAGCAAGGTTTTGTTATTTCGTTTAATTCATCAGGAAATTAATGTTTGTTTTTGTAAAAATAATAGTTTGCTAAAATGATCGCGTATTTATTTTAAAACTGAATGACTGTGGCTTTGTATTTTACAAAACATAACTTACATTATTTAAATGGTTACCATAACAGTTACTTGTTGCATTATTTAAATTTAATGTAAATAATAGATTTATTTGTTTCGTAAAAATAGCATGATAAACCATTTGGGTCATAATAATCAACGTAGATTATGATTTGCTCCGCGGTAGTGCAATAAAATGTAGAGATTACGATGGATGAGGTCAACACTGAAAAAAAATTAAGATTTGAGGAAATAACGAACCCTTGCGATTTAAGCAACCAATTTGGTGGAATTTATTAACTACAGCCGAATGTGTTTTTTATTCATATTTAAAATTGGAGTAAAAAACCGAACGTTGGACGTAGAAATAACATTTTAAATAATATACAAAAAAAAACATCTACGTAAAAGAAAAACCATCCAGGATTTTCGATTCAACTCCCTAGTATAACAATATTCAAGTCCGTGTGTTAACATAATTAGAGAAAGTGAAAGCATGTAGTTATCCCACAGATAGCCACTATCCAGATATTTTAAACAGGCCCTAAATGTCGTGATTTTTATTCTTTGTCAACGCTCCAGACGTGACAGCGAGCGGGCCTGGTCTGGCCTTCGTGGTGTACCCGGAGGCGCTACTCCAAATGCCGGTGCCGACGCTCTGGTCCATCCTGTTCTTCTTCATGCTCTTCATCCTCGGGCTCGGCAGCCAGTTCGCCGGAGTGGAGTGTGTGAATACCGCTATTGCGGATCGCTGGCCCGTGTTTCGGAAGCGGTATTGGATGGTGAGGGTTTTTGCGTTTGTTTTGGACAGTCTCGATGTACAGTACCACAAACTTATCTGTTCCGGTGAGAACGAACTAAGTTGATCCATATCTCATTACTTACTTATGAATTATATATTGATATAGATTAGATAGGTTAATTTAAACCACAAGAGCAAATTACCACTACTGGCTAACTTAAAATCTTATAGAATGAAGAAATATTACACATTTACGTGAGCTGTCACCGGAACAGATAAGTTTGTGGCGTGTTTGTGGCACTGTAAGAATGTGACTGCTGTCAGAATGACAGTGCTAGCTGAGAGAGAGTCAGGTCAGACTGTACTATTAGAGCTTTCTGGTATTCACTGTGCTGAAGGGATTAGCCAGTCAGAGCGGCTGCATGCGCTGGACGTATAATAAAGTATTTTCGATACGTCACTCAGAGAGGCTCTTTTTATACCTACCCCATAAAATGCGATTCAGTAGCGAGATACGGACTACAGGTGGTTCACCTCTTTTATTATTTCCTTACATCATACCCCCCTGATTGATAGGTTTAATTATTTACCCTTAATTCCCCAGGCGACGGCAATAACATGCACCGCGGGCTTCGTGCTGGGGCTGCCGATGTGCTTCAGCGGCGGCGTGTACCTGTTCACGCTGTTCGACTGGAACACCGCCTCGTGGGCCATACTCATAGTCGGCGCTGCTGAGGTAAGGAGAGAAAGAAAAAAAGGAAAAAAAATGTGTTTGGCAAAAGTGGTGATGTAAGCAGAAAGATGAATGATAAAATTAAGTATGTCAGTACAGAATGATGAGCAGAGTCACCCTTTAAGTTTACCCTTGCTCGTTTACATTAGCTGTATTACTACGCGAGCTTTATTGCATCCTCTTTAAAGAGGTTTTTGTGAAAATTATTGGATAAACAAGCTGGGATTCAAAATTGGTTAGTAGTTTCGCCTTTTGAAATCGAGCTCGTAGTTTAAAGCCTATTTAAACCGAAAAAATATTTAGAAAACTAAAAAGATTTCTTAAGTCGTTGTTAAGAAATCCTGCTACTCATAGAATATATTACCTTTTAAACCCATAATAAAACATACACTCATCAACATAAATAACAATTGCTCAGGCTCACGATGTAATAAACTATGATTAAGCATTTTAGTTTTAAAAACTGTTTCGAAAGCTAAATCAGTTCCACGCTGAAACGCCCTTTTCCTGTTTGTTTCAATGCAGAGCCGATAAAACTGCTCGCGTTATAAACAATAATAACTCATTGAGAGAGTTTCATTAAGATCTGCTCGTAAACTCGAAACGGTTCCATGACCATAAACACTTTTTAATAACAGCTTTATTAATCCTCCTTTACAAGGGTTGTAAAGACTATGGGTACGGTTCGACTTTATATTTCTATACGAGAGGATATAAATTTTGTTATGAAAATTATTACCTTAATGTTGCAGTATACTTAAAAGTATTTTAATTATAGAATAATTCAATGTTTTTAAATGTGGTGTGAGCTTGAAGAATATTTTTGCATGTCCTTACATAAAAGTTGTCATTTGTCATTTCCTTACCATCTGAAAATATAGTTCGTAAATCATAGTTTTTTTCCCCTCGATAAAAACCAAAAAAATCTTTCACTTGATCTGCAACAGGCGATGGACACTTAACTTTGATGCTCCAACCTCATCCGTCGCTCTCATCTTCCCCTTTGTCTAGGGCGGAAATTTTGACTGAAACATAACGTTACTGGCCAAAATGCGTCGTTCACCATCCTCAAAGTTTTTGATCAATCATTATATTGCCCCCATATCTAACAGGCGATAGCAGTCTCCTGGGCATACGGCGTGGACCGCGCGCTGGAAGACCTGGCGACGATGGGCATGGCGCACGGCCGGCTCGTGCGCTGGTACTGGAAGTCAGTGTGGACTGTGTTCATGCCGATTGGTGGCTTGGTATGTATACAGGTCATGTGCCTGTATTTTAATGGTGTTAAAAAATTGTGTAGTCGGTCGAAAGGGGGTGAGTCAGGCTCATCCGGCTCATTTTGCGAAACATTTGTAAATTTCTGAAAAATACTCCTCATACTTAAAATTTATATGGCCAGATTCTAAAAAGAATCCAAAAATTTAATATTCCGTCAGAACCCCTGACTGGGTCACTCTTTCCCGCAAAGCCCTTACAAACTTGGTGATTTCATAAATACCTACTGATGTAGTAGTCTCTACAGCGGACACTTATTGCGCGCACTCCACGCTGTTATGAGAAGCCTTTTCTAAATGTATCTTCAATTCCATGATTATTATTTAAAACAAGCTGTTCCTGCGAGCTTTGCTTCGCCTTAAAAAGTTTTTCCGTGGGAATTGAGAGACAAAAAGTAGCCTATGTTCTTTCTCAGGGTCTAGACCATATGTATACCAAATTTCATTCAAATCCGTTCAATAGTTTTGGCCTGAAAGAGTAACAGACAGACAGACAGACACAGTTACTTTCGCATTTATAATATTTGTTAGGATATAGTCTTACGGTCTCACAGACCTTAGGATTGGTCTTGCAACCCTTGAAGCCTATTTTCTCTTAATTCTCCCCTCAGGGCGTGCTAGTCTTCGTGCTGATAGAGTGGACCCCGCCAGCGTATGAGGACTACATCTTCCCGGCGTTCGCTGATGCCATTGGCTGGATCATTGGTGGCTCTACCATCATACTGCTGCCCGTCGGCCTCGCCTGGGCCTGGTACCACGGATATGTGAGTAGAAAATTCTCATTTAATTTGGTAACCAACAGTGACGTATCACCAGCGGGGTTATCACCAGAACCGTACATTAGCCATCGACAATCAACAGCTTTGCTTATCTGACAAATCAGACGTAATGGTTTTGACAGATTTTTGTGACAATAATCGCTGCTGCTTTCGGATTGTTGATTACTAATGTGTCGGGTGGTACGGTAGCACTTTCTTATACATAATTATAATTTAGACGCACCAATTGGTGACTAATGCTATTTTCACTACCCAATCCTTTCTGACGAATTTTTTTTCATCACATGGCTGAATCGATAAATCATTTCAGACTAAAACTTTGGGTTTTTGTGTACCTATAACGTTACAATGTGTCAGTATAAATAACGATATAACCCCTTCCAGCGAGGCAAGTCCCTGTTCACCCCCACCCCTGCGTGGAAGTCAGCGCAGAAGCTGCTGTCAGCCGAGCGCTCCGGCTCCGTCATCACCATGGATGCGCCCGCGCAGCCCGGCGAGTACGACAACATGGGATACATCATGTAGAGCCGGTCGGCTAGCACAGAGAAAATCGGACGTTGACCTTTGCATCTACGACCCATCACAATCTCTGCCGCCGGCCATCAAGGTTACTGTGCGCGTCAGAGAGAGACAAATATAAAAAGGCCAATATCCGCTTTTCGCTGTGCTTAGCGACCGTGCTGTAGATGTAGGATTGGGGATGTTTGTTAAATATATGGATGGAGATGAAAGATATATGGTGGTTTATTTTGTGGCCAACATGACATGCTAAAATTAAAGAAAATAATATAATGTACAAAATAAAAAAAATATGAAAGTTATTTATTATAGGTGTAGGAGGACATGGTATATGGAATGTAAATAAACAAAGAAGTAACGGAATCAATTGAATGTACTTAGTACTACAATTGTGTGCGTTTTAATTTTAATGTTGCGTATCTTGATCTTAAATGATAAAAAGTGTCAGTTATTATAATGGTTGTTTCATTGTTTTGGCATTGTTAGCGCCGCATTTTGTTTTTTATTTGTAATAAATCCACTGCCCTGAGTGAAAGCTTACAGATAAGTACAAAAATAAAGCCACTCCAATGCCCAATTTGATTAAAATATCACAACCTCAGATAAAATGTCGAAAAAGATATCAAACTTCGTCTTTAAGCACTTCGGGGATCGGGAATGAAAGGCCTCGTCTTATCGCGCTCCAAGTTCCGATTGCTATTCAGAAACTAATCCTTTTTAACTGAACCAAATTAATAGAGATTTTATCGGAAAAGTTATTGCACAGTGACACAAATGTCATCTGGCCATTTTCCCTGTAAACAGACGCCGACTCTGGAAAACGGAAGTAAAAGCGTAAAACAATAAATAACAGACGCTGCATAAAAACAAAAATAAACATGGCATTTTTATACATTACAAGGAATATATTCATCCCTTTTTTGAAAACATACAGAAATAATATACTTACTGAAAATTATTTCGAATAACTCGGTATAGCAATCGAGGGTTAATTAATTTGTACAATGCATAATACCTTAGGTCTGAATAGCACTTCAATTGTTTATTTGCTTCCTGTATAATCTAGAGTTACTACAAGATGAAATCCAACAGACTTTACGTACTCGTATAAGTATTTTTTCTCCTCCTCCTTAGATATACAACCCTGTGTATGATCTAAGTCTTCTTATAAGCAATACATTTACTGAGATGAGGTCATCGGTCCAGCGAGCCGAAGCGCTGTAATACACAATGGTAAGTAACAAATGAACTCCAGAATTTCCTCTATCACTAACAAACAACAAACCGCTACGTTCTTCCTGAAAGTTTCATATTGTTGATAGCAACGCTGGGAGTGAGCCGCGGCGGTGACAACCGCACGTGCAGAGCTGCCAACATAAAAATAAAACAGCCACCGGGAAGTTTCGCCGCTGAAGTTGGCAATGCACCTGGATCTGTGACACTAACTGAAAACTGCTCACCTCGCCATATTTTATGGAAATAGTAATATATTTTGGGGTAACAAAGTGCTTATGTAAAGTGAGATATGAGCTACTTTGCATAACTTTGCTATTTATAGTGCACTATGTAATGTATAGTGGCCGGCATAGAAAGATGAGCATTTGAAGCAGAAAGTACTACTAACTTATTTTAAAAATCTATAATATCCAGTGGCAATTGTAAAATAAGTACAATCGGCTATTGAACTTTACTTTGTCTTTCGATAAAAATATATACCTATCATACATTTAATATGAATATTTTTTATCATAATGTACGTTAGTTAAATTAAATATTTAACTAAAACTGTGCCCATCCAATTTATAGTTGGCCTAAAGTCTAAAACAATGGTCGTGGCAAGTTTGTCACATGCACAGGTGGGCCCTAGAGTATATACACTAGTGCTGCCTGAATCTAGATTAGAATAGCCGACAATCGATATAATATCTTCTTGGCGTTATTATCAGAGAACACACGTTGTTTGCTATAAGCATTTGGCAGCCCTATGTACTTATTATCGAGGCTGTTTCGGCATACATGACACTGAAAATAATTCATAGCCTCAAGTACGGGTATTGCAATTTACGGAAACAAAAAAGTTTAGGTTTTCTTCTGTCATCTACATACATTAGCTGTCAAAAGTATAATTATAGTTTCCGCTAGAAGCGCGTACTTTGAATGCGAAAAAACGTAAACTCTTATAGTTTTCGAATAACTATCAAACCTTTACGGTCACACATACAGCTTCCTCCGCAGTGCCTCGCTCGTAGGTACCAATACAGCTGATAGTAATTTTCACTTTGTACTACTGTACTCCCTTACGACCTAAGCAGAGGTGTATGCTGCACCCACTTTTGGCCATCCTATTTATACATTTACCTCACCACTATCGATACTCAAAATGTCGATAGTGACGCATCACTATCCCGGAGCACAGTACCTAGGGCAACAGTGCACAACCTACGAAACTACCCTCAGGAGCATAATGAATCGGACCGCTCCCTGTTTTATTTAATTAGACTTCCCTTAGACGATATAAATTTCGGAGCAGAAGGTTGCTCGGATAAGGTTAAATTAAATTTTGTATACGAATGTGTGGCCAGGAGGTTAATTTGATGCAGAATTTCATTATTCAATGTGCTACTGAATACTGCTGCGAGGTTAGCATTGTTCGAATGTATAAATTAATGCATGTTTCTGATATTAATATTATTAAGAACTTTCATCACTGGAAATCGTTACATTTCGTGTGTGAAATATTTTGTGGATAAAGTAATAATACGGTATAAAATGGTTAGTTTCAAATTTTCCCTATCTTTGTGGTTGTCCCGAAGAGATTACTTTTAGTAATAAGGCCGCCGATTGTGCTATTTATGTTCTGTTCTTCAAGTACTCACTATAGAGTATTTTATCTTTTATCTTTATATCACATACGTATAAAATAAATTGAATATTTTAGTAAGGTGCCATCCGTTTGTAGCCACCATTGCTGTCCTTGGCCAGTAAGCAGTAGTTATCAAATATATTTGTTAAGGGTGGATTTCCGTACAGTACTTATGCTCTTTTGGTACATTGGTATTTAGATTGACCCACATTCACCAGATAACCTATATATTTTCCGTATTATAATCTTTCAAAAGCAAAATAATGAATTGAATTTCCTTTTAAATTCAATTCAAATGCCCGCTACTCTAATATTAACCTTCGCTTTATTCAAATTCCGTTATGAAGTATGAAATATAAATTATTTCCTGTCACGGGCTAAGAAAAACTGACACATTTTTATCGTTATAACTTCGCTCCTTCATAAAGTCGGTGTCGACGTTCATCCGTGAATTTATAGCTTTTCGGGTTTTATGCCTTTTTTATTCTCACCCTGTAGTTAAGTAGCTAAGTATAATGGTCTCAAGTTACTTGCCAGCTTTTTGTTTCATCAGAGTAGACGAGTTTCAGCTGAGAAAGGGTTAATTAGGCCTTAAGTGCCATAATTTACGCTCATTATTTTGATTGTTTACTTTAAAAGTCAAGACTTACGGCGTCTCGGGCGGCTGCTTACATACAGGATGTCCTGTAAGTCAACATGATCCCGGTAGGAGGTGATAGAAATTGTCATTCATATACAACTTTTTCCCTTATGAAATTTGCGAAAAAAATAATAAAATGACGACCGAATGGCGTAGTGGTTAGTGACCCTGACTACTGAGCCGAAGGTCCCGGGTTCGATTCCCGGCTGGGGCAGATATTTGTTTAAACACAGATATTTGTTCTCGGGTCTTGGGTGTTGATATTTATATTTAGTATCTATTTATCTATGTATTTGTGTAGATATATCAGCTGTCCGACACCCATAACACAGGTTCTACCTAGCTTGGGGTCGGATGGCCGTGTGTGAGATGTCCCCACATATAAAAAAATACTATAAAAAATAAAAAACCGACACAAATTGTTATGAGAACACAACAAAATATTTGCAAATTCCGCAAACCCTACAGTAAGGTTGCTTAGAATGACGATTTGTATCACCACCTGCCGGGATTACGTTGACTTATGGGACACCCTGTATATAGGTATCATGAACACGTGTAGTCTACACGCGTTATGAGAACAAAGTGCTCATAAGAGAGAGAAAAGTTAGAAATATATTAACCCAACCAAGTGTAAAGTAAACTGCGGACAATTATGAGAAATTAACTCGTTAACCGGGAAAATAAATTAGACCAAAATAGACTGAAAAGCTTTTTAATGATATATGCTTGTTTTTGTATTGTGCTACTCACGTATGTTTTAAGTAAATATTTCTAATCCTAATTCATCTAACGTTGCTATTTAGCTAGCTATGTTTAGAGACACCGAAAATATGTAAGTAAACGCTTGAGTTTCGCATTATATTGCATTGGGTCTGAATTAAGTTTTATTACTTTTATGTTCTGGCCCCCCAATCACGAATTTGTTTTGACATCCATTTTAGGATTCAAAATCTATTGAATTTGACACTAATTACTTCGTGAATGTCACTTCGTTTTAACTTCGAGATATCCCCACTGAATCCTAATCCTAACTAAAATTATAAATGCGAAAGTGTCTGTCTGTCTGTCTGTCTGTTACTCTTTTACGCCAAAACTACTGAACGTATTTGAATGAAATTGGGTATTCATATGGTCTAGACTAGACCCTGAGAAAGAACATAGGCTACTTTTTATCCCGGAATTCCCACGGGGAAACTTTTTAAGGCGAAGCGAAGCTCGCGGGAACAACTATCAGTAATTAAATATGCAAAAAGCGCAATACCGATCCCTCCGGGATTATTGTAACAGATCACAATGTCTGTTAATACGAACATTAAGTGGGAATGAATTAGAAGACTTGTGGAGCCAGCTGATGCCGGGAATCGAAACTTAAATGAATCGAGGCTGACTTTATCGCAGCCTCACTGTCGCGGCGCGCAAGCGTGATGCAGTGGAGCTGGCATTCTATACCGACTCGAAGAATATAAAGATAATGAAACATTTATTTAACAACAAAAAATAGGGACCAAATCGTCAAAAATGCACCAGCTCCGCATGTGCTGTGTCAATAAGGCATTTAAAGGTGACCTCAGTCACGAACAAGACCCCAAGCTAGGCAGAGCCTGTAATAAGGATATCAGACAGCTGATATATCTGCACAAATACATAGATAGACATAGCCACTGTCGCTAACCACTACACCATTCGGTCGTCAGAAATAGCTTGAACATTAATAAGCCTTCTCTCTTTGCTTCGTGTTCCGTGGCTCCCGCTCCAACTGATCCCGAGAGGATCAGCGGCTTTAAGTTTAATTAAAGATGCACATCGACGGAAACCAACTCTTCTTTTTCACTCAGATACTTTTAATAGTCAATCTTACATTATTACTGCTGTATTGTTTTTTTTATTCGATTTACTACTTCTTCTTCTTGGCGTGTCCATGACATACTAGCAGAGTCGCTACATACCTAGAAAACCCAGTACATTCCCAGAATTTGCCAACAGATATTAAAGCGCTGGTAGCGGCCCGTTTAAGCTTCTTCCGTGTTATCTTCATTGTCATTTTATGTTTTCAAAAATACGAGTAGTATAATCGTCAAAACTACACACATGTGTATACCGTAAAACCGAAAACAACTTTGTTTCACAGGAATTTACCACCCTCGTTTTTGAGCGCTATACAAGTACAAAAACCGTGAATGGAATTCGCGCAACACCATTTTTGCAACACCATGTATTTACATGAATGCTTGTTACGCTGTGTACATAGCTATATGTACAATTGTACATAGGAAAGCAGCTAGCTTTGGGGGTCACTCTATATGAGGAAAAACGAAGTTTCGTAGCGCTGCTGCGCGATCCACGACTCTATCTCGTTGTATTGAACATGGCGATTGCACAAGCTATCTTCGTTCGTTTTTCGTCAGTATAGAGTAACCCCGCTAGCTCGGTGGTTCCACGAACAACTTTAGCTTGTTACGAAGCCAACTTTAACAATCGATTTTATCTTAACAAAGCTTCCTTACTGCCACCCGGATCCCATTCTAAATGCTTATTAGAAGTCAGCATTAGACGCTTTCTCGAGGATAGATGAGATATATTTGAAGTGTTATTTTGTTGTGTTTGAAGCATCCATCTTTAAAAACAGATACTAGGGTCTGTTGTGAGATAACAGCTGTGTCGTTCTACAGAACGACACACTCTCTAATACCTTCTAAGGTTCAAAGGTATTTCGCATATGAATTTAATTATGAAAATGTTTACCTTATAGAGCCTCCCACGCTAAGCTAGACCTTTTTTGCCGTAGCCACCCAGTACTCTCTATACTATAAACCTTATGGATGATAGATAACATTATAAACAATTTAATATGTAGACTCCCGCAAAGATATCTGATCTCTCAGATAGATAATGCCACCTAAGAGGGGTCAAGTTTCTTTGCGCTAAAATGTATATTTAGATAAAATATGAATAAAATATATTATTATTATGTAAAATGGCCGAATGGCGTAGTGGTTAGTGACCCTGACTACTGAGCCGATGGTCCCGGGTTCGATTCCCGGCTGGGGCAGATATTTGTTTAAACACAGATATTTGTTCTCGGGTCTTGGATGTGCCCGTAAAATGGCAATAGGCCCGCCCCCTAGTACATTGGGACTAACATAACACTCTGGCGAAAAGTGGGTGCAGCAATGCACCTCTGCCTACCCCGCAAGGGAGTACATTAGTACAAGGCGTGAGTGCGTGTTTTTTTTTTTTTTTTATTATGTAAAAAGTGGTGTGCCTCCACTTCCGTCAAACCAATATTCAGTCAAAATGAAATAAAACCACATATTAAGCCCGTGCTTACTCTAGCAGCAATCTGAAACATCAAGAGTGTATATTTGAGTGTTTAAATGTTTTCCTGAACTCATTTAACCAAAATTGTTACTACGATATTCAATAATAGTGATTAAAGTGGTATTATCCATAGTTATAGGGATAAAATGAGTACTTAGATCGTATGTTCTAGCTCTAATATAGGAGGCCTAGATGGTGCAATAGTAGCTAGGGCGACCGCAGAGTCCACGTTTGACAAATGATCGTCGCCGGTAGAATTAGTCTCTGGGGACTGCTGGGTCACTTTATCTTCACACCGCAAACCGTTGCGTTAACCGCACCGCAAACGGTTACTGGATTTTTCTTGGAGTCCTTTTGGAGATACAAATGAGCCAACCTTATCTAAGCGACGGCAGAGCAAAAGCACCGTAGTGCATGAGGACGATCGGTATAAGTCCTGAAGTAAATAAAGCTTTTTGGTATAAACATGATGGATGACAAAACAGCTATTTATCAACTCAGAAATTGAAATTTCAGAGATCATAGCAATAATTCTAACTATGATAATAATATTTCATTTGTTCTACATAATGCCTATGTCATTTTAGCTTGGTAGTGAAGAGATTGTGGAGAAGAGAAGTCGTCCCTGCTGCCACTACCAATGAAATGTCTTATGTTGTCCTAAAACTACAGTGTGTAGGAACTTTATTCTCTCAGGTGTAACTAATTAAGTTTTGGAAAAAGAGAAACTGTATTAGTTTTTCCTTCCATATCCCCTGCGAGGTAGTTTGGAAAGAGTCGTAAAATGTACAAAGTTATATTTTTTGTGGTAAAAGTCCTATTTTGGCCACTGAAGAAATGTATGTTTAAGTATCATTAATTCTACTTATGTATCTTAGCAGTCAGCCACATGATTTATTTGAATCAGTGTCTCATCCAGAGGGTGGGATAGTCTAGCCAACATCTTGAAATGGCCGCTTGAGATTATTTGATTAATGATGCCATAACCAGATGGATTCGTCCTTGATGGAGAAATTATGTTAACATACATATTTCCAGTACTGCTTACATGGTATGCTTGGCAGTTATTTACTGTAAATTCGTTGTTAAGTATTCAATTTAAAATATGTTCGATTTTATGTCAATACTTCCTTGACTTCTTCATCATCAGCCCGTAATTGGCCATTGCTGGACATAGCCTTTCACAAAGAGCGCCACAGTCACAACCTTCCTCACCCAATATCGTCACCTACCTGATCCGCCATCACTACCTGATATCTTCGGCTCAGCGGGCCGCAGGGCGTCCCACGCTGCGTTTACCTGTTCGTGGTCTCCACTCGAGAACTCTGCTACTCCTACTTCATCGGTCCTTCAGCAATTAAAGCTTAAGTTCCTCACAATTCATTAAATTAAATATTTTTTTGGGAAATTAAAATTAAAAATAATAAGTTTTAAATATTATCGCACGTTAGTACTTAACTACTCATTTAAATACGGAACAAGTAGCAAGAGCCGGTGCAATCACACTTAATACGGCGGAGCGTGAGCGTTAAATAAAATCAGCACATGCCACTCATTAGTGAAAGGCGAGTCATTATTATTTTAATATTGCAGGCATTCATATTATTAATATTATAATATTCACACGAGACGCCGCATCCGACAGTCCCGCCATTGCCCAATTAATACGAATATCAATACGTATTCACAGAGATTTCCCGTGACTGAGTAAGTTTTAATAAATGTAGAGCAAACAAGAATTGATTGAAATATGTGAATGATATTAAGATTTTTATTGTTTTATACGTAATTCGTATAGTAGTCCAGCAAGTAGACTACAGTCATGATGATAATAAGATATTATATATTATGTGCAATAGAATTATTAAGAGCATATCTCTATATTCCTCTTATTCTTAAGGTGCCATCTGCTATCGTAAGTCGGCTATCATTATAGCCCAAGTGACCATAATCATAGGCTCGTGACTCGCGATGTTGCAGCTCGGAACAGCTCTATAGTGGATATGTTTTGTATCTGACGTCTATATTTATTTAAATAACCTCTAGTGTTTGCTAATCCTACTGCTACAGGCAACCATTAGTAGTAGCAAATACATAACTCTTCATTATATTCACACAAAGAGTAACAACTATTCAGAGTCATAATCTACAAGAAAGTACCACGCTACCCCAGTTCAGTGGGTCACGCCACTCTGGCTCGTAATGTATTAATCATAAGGCTGCGGGATTATGTGTGGATGGATCGTGCTCGGGGCGCAAAGGTCAGGGGGCGACGAACACGTACCGCGTGGGTCGACACCTGAAGGGAATGTACTTATTTATTTTTAAACACTTTATTGCTCGTATAAAATAATAATTGTTCTAACACATAATAAAGTATACTTAAAACACAGTAATATTATCTCAGACTTACATTGACAATCAAACGAGCTTTTGTGCCTCAGACTTATTGCCAAAATGTTATTTCTTCCAGACAACCATTGATTCGAAATACGTTTTAAAATAAACGGTGGATTTTATGTTTAGTGCCGATTTTTTGCTGCTGTTATTTTATGTTGATGTGTAATTTATTTACATTTAATAGGTCATCATCATCATCATCTCAGCCATAGGACGTCCACTGCTGAACATAGGCCTCCCCTAATGATTTCCACCTTGTCCGATCGGAGGCGGCCCGCATCCAGTGCTTCCCCGCGGACTTGACTATATCGTCGACTGACTAGATGGACGGATCTCGCCGGGGGCCGCCCAACGCTGCGCTTGCCGGTACGTGGTCTCCACTCGAGGACTCTTCTGCTCCACCGACCATCAGACCTTCGAACAATGTGTCCGGCACACTGTCATTTCAGCTTACTGACTCGATAGGCTATGTCGGTTACTCTGGTTCTTCTACGGATCTCTTCATTTCTGATTCGATCACGTAGAGATCATTTAATAGGTACGAAAAAGAATTACTATCACAAGCCTAAGCTAAAATACTGACTGAATTTAAATCGCATTTATCAATAAGTCCCCCTGCTTATCTCATTGGGCCAGCCCAGGGGCCTCTACTCTGACTTACAAAGTTAAGATGTGCAAGAGCATTCGATCGCTACGTATAAACTAATATGACCATTATTTTAAATCAATACAGTGTGGCCAAAGTGGTATAGTTAGCTGAAAATGGTTATAATAATATGTGAAAATTTGCTCCATTGCAAAATGTCCCTTTTAACTTTCTTGAACCAGTACGAAGTCAAATCGAAGTAACACTTACGAACACAGTGTCAAATTCAATACATTTTGAACCCGAAAATCGTTGTCAAAACCAGTTCGCGATAGGGGGGCTGTAGCTCACAACACGCGCCCGCGGTAGGCCTCTTCTCGCTGATTGATCGGGATGACTCAGCAAATTGCAAGCCCACGAGTATAATTTGAGGTTAATACGAAAATTATTAAAATTTCCCGTGTAATAGACGCAGGGCGGGCGGGGGTGAGACGCAGGGCGGGGGGGAACCTTGCGTGAACTTTAATCAAAGGTTTTCTCGTCATTGCTTATTATCGCTGATAGTAGGTTAAGGTGAAAGCTTTGTTAGGTTTACTACTAGTCATGTTGTAATAATATTGATCTATGAAAATTACAAAAAAAAATATAGTCAGTAAGATTAGGCGTCATTCGCTGATTGCCCAGAACTGTGCCGGACGCATAGGGATGCTCCTTTATTAAACTAAAAGTATAATGTATATCAGGTATCAGATGATTGATATAACGACACAAATCTAGATAGATAGATACATAATTATTACAGGTAATGGATTGAATATAAGATCAAATTAGGTTATGTTTATACATTGTGCTTATCACAATATTGACGATAGTAATTCTATAGGCGAGTCACTGAAGTTTGTATGTGTTTTATTAGTTTCGACAGGGGCGGTGATCAAGATGTCATACAAATTGCCATCGAATTACGCTATCGACTTGAGTCTACATTATTCGTGATACGCACACTGAAGATGTACAATTGTACAGTCGACAAGAAGCCACGTCCTCCTTGTATCTCAGACGGCGTCCCCCCTCTATGTACACTCAGCTGAAAGCCGACAGCTGTTCACAAACAGTATTGTAATTCAGATATTGACCGACTCACTTAAGTGTAAATAGGCTTTCACACATCGTATGTGTATGTGCCCTTGTATTGTATAAAGTGATTCGTTATTGTTGGTGTAAGAGTGAGCATGTCTTTATAGCTGATAAAATACAAGACATTTGGAATTGGAGTAGGTAAATCGGAAGGGATCAAAAGACTTCCGCGTATCTCATAGCAGTGGGCGTACTGGTCACTGTAAAATGCAATCTTACAGTATTTTATAATATTATTACACGAATAATAATAAAGACGAAAAATTTGTATCTTATTAGCATATTATCCCACGCTGTACATTAATTCAGCACAAATTTAGTTGGCTCTACACAAAGATCTCAATCTCAAAATAGAAAAAACAACGAGTTTTCCACACCTACGTTACAAAGGCTTATCTCTAAACAGATATTGAAAGCGACCCGTGACAAACATCCATCAGGAGCGGAACACAAACAAATCGGGACGGCAGAATTAGTGAGTCAACACTCAGGACCGTTGCGAGTCAGAGGTGACGAGAGCCGGCACAAAACAGCGGACGCGACGAGAATTTAAATTTGGAAGTCATGGAGGTAGGAGAGAAAGGAATGATTTGATGCCTTCTGAAAAATTAAGGAAATGTGAGTATTTTTGTCATTTTAAAGTTACTACCTTAAGGTACATCAATAAATCCCGCTGTACATGTTGGTAAGTATATAGTATTTTTGACTGGAAACCTTTATTTTATTTAATGAGAAATCTTATTGGGTCATAATTGAAGGTTAGGAAGGGAGTTGCTTTCCGTAGAGTCAGATCCAAATGCATTTAACGACACAAGCCGACACTCACAAAACACACACGCCAATTTATAGGCAGTTTAATCTCGTCGCCATTATTGTGCCTCAACATTAGTCGAGCAACACTCAGTACGAACGTTGAAATGAAACAGAAAAAATAAACAAAAACTTGTTGACGTCTCGACGCGCGCTGAAGATGGATGGCTAGAATTTTTTGGCGCCGTAAATAATATATTAGCAGCAAGATAAAGGCTTCTTTCCACCTTGTTTTCGAGGTTGGTAATAAATCTAGTGCTCGCTATCGAGTTAGCTCTCGCAAATTGCTACGTTTGTAACCGTTTTTTACTCTGAAGTTGGGAGCTGGTTCGAATCCAGACCAATGTAGCAATGAGTTCTGTAGAAGTTATGTATACAATGTAAATTAACATCGTTCTTGGCGAAGGAAAATATTGTGAGGAAACCTGAACATATATTTGTAGACCTACAAACCCAAAGTGGATCAGCGTGGTGGGAAATAAACGAAAGTAATCTACATATAACAAATTTTTGATGTTATTAAACATATTGCGAAGTATTGACTACACTACTTAATTATTTAGAGTATCTAAATTATGCAACCCAACCTATAAAACCAACCAACCTATATAATGGTGCTGCATATATTCAATTTCTACCATAAAATTACTTACCAACAATATTGATTTATAATTTCCCAGACTACTAGGAACCTATTAAATATAATGGAACAATAAACCGCATTAGATTAAAAGCTCATACGGTTTTTTTTACAAAAGTTTTAAAGCTTTTTCAGGCACACAAAAGCCGAACGCGATCGTTTGCGGGCTAATAACACGTTACAGTTTTAATTATTAAGTTTTACTCACTAAGCCGAATACAGTGTTACTATACTGCGTGCTACACACAATAAACAGATTAAGTACACTCGTGAGCAACGAATGTTCACCAATAAAACACCTCAATATCTCATAACACACAGCTTCATAGATTTATAAAGATACCGTTGTAATATTCTGATGCGCTGTTTTAAATGTACTTAAATATTGCATCCGTTTAGGAGTAAATTGTGTTGGGTCTGTTACATACTTTTAGTCTGTTATGTTTAATATTTTTTCAGACTAGCTTTTCGATGCTTGACTTTATTAAAAGTCTTTAGTCTTGTCCACATCATAGCTTCGTGAAACTCACTTGCTACAGCGGGTCGCGTGAGCTCTTGGAACTACATTTCAGTTGGTTCATGCTCCGCCAACAGGCGCGATATGGGCGTAAACAAGCATTCGCCTGTGGCCAGCTTGTTGTATTATCATTATTATATTATTTATACACATTAGAGGTACAGTTATGATTCTTGAATTAAATTTTAACGACTTTAAGTACATAATAGTTTTTGAAACAATTTAGCAATTCTACGCGATCGTCTAAAAAAGTTTTAGGAGATAAGCGGTGGTATATTAACACACCGTTTACACAAATCAGATCAATTAGGTATTGGGAATTTGATAACTAACAATGTATCTCATTGCTCTTATAAATAACCAAAACACCCTGATGTAACTTATACATTAAACGTAATTTTATATCAGTATAACAAACCTGTTTCTGTTTCGAAGCGGTTGAAAAGGGAAGGTGAAATGTAAAAAGCTATATCAAATTGCTTTTCACCTATCGGAACTTAAATTCATTTTTGATTCGGAGCCACCCGTTATTATTTAAAATCAATAATAATTTAGTAAACTAACGCGACTGGCACGCGACGATTGCGTGCCACCCTGTATATGGGTGGATGTACCTGTATAGTGATGATTAATATACAGGATGGAACTTTATCTGTGATCGCGGATCAATGTTCGTCTGGCATTTCACCTTGGTTCGTCTTTTATACACAGTTAATTAACATGATTGACCTACAAGTAGCGACACAACACCTCTGCAGTAGCTCAGCCAATTAGCTCTATGTAGGATTTTATGTTCGGAATATATCAAATCAGAAATTACAGTACATGATGAATTTTGCAAGCTACATTATTTCTAGTACGAGTATACAAATAGACATGGAAGAAGCTGAGATGACAGTGAGCCGCTTAAAAATTAAAACCCATTGGATATAACTAACTAAATAGATATGGAGCTCTCGAGTACGACATGATCAACATACTTGTAGGGTGAATTACTGTTTACGTAACAGCTTTCTCTCTAAAGTCTATCAAAGAATTTAGTAAATTCTTAAATAATCTCCTTTTTATCCATCTAGGTAGGTATCTATTTCGGACAATCAAACACTATCAAAAGTAATTTTGTCCAAATATAAATCGTTCACCGGGACACGAGTGGTTAACAGTACCCAATATACTTAACATTATCAATCCGATCTCACGCTCAATCGAGGCTCACTCTCATAAAAGCGTATCAGGACAATAAATCAATTAGACATAAACAAAAGAGGCAAGACACGGAGCAATAGGAGATCCCGCAGCCGCAGTCTCGGGGGCAATAACAAACAATATCTTTTCCAATACGCCGCCTCCGTCTTGCTTATCAGGTTACGTGCACTGCACGTGAGGCACTTAGCTTTTTTAAAAATAAAGGTGTTATAACGTGTATCTGTATGTCTTTGTATCTATTTGTGTATCTGTCTGTGACGTAGCTCTCAAACGGCTAAACCGCGTTTTTTCAGCGTCATTGGCCATGTTACCAGCGTGTCATTCTATGGCTCTATAGGTAGTTATAGTAATTTTGTAATTGAACAGAGGAGGCTAGAATAGACAGGAGTATGCAGAGCTGGCCGCCAACCTCCAGTAGTGGAGAGGCACTAGAAGAAGAACAGGGGATTGCAACCTGTTCCCGCCACTGAGACCTAAAACAAAGAGCTATCTGAGATAATAAAAATATTTCTCTGAGTGTATAATTTATATCCAGCGGTATAAAATAACAATATCATTGATTGCATGACTTTCATTTCAAGCGTATCGAATATTAATTTGTAACAAACATTTAGGTAAATCGAAATTAATGGATAGAAGTATAACAGAAATAATGCTAGTGTAAAAATAAAATATTTTGGTATAATATTATGATTCGGAGAGTGTTTCAGTGAGTGAGTGAGTTCAAATCCTTAAAATATATTTCAATTAATACATTTTTTACGTATTAGACCACCGTTCGTCGATCACCGTTTTGTCTAATGATGGTTACATAACAAAAGATAAAGGGTTATGTCTCCATCCATGCCACGTCTCGTTGCACTGACTGTAGCTTCCCCAAATAAAAGATCCAGTATCCGAACTCAATATACCTCGAGTTACATATTTAGTGAGCTCAAAGACTCGTGGTTCCATACCGCATTACTCAGAACAACGTATATTGTAGATAGCTGTTATTGCGGGACCTTGTTTTGAGGGTAGCTGCGATATTGGATGGCATACCTTCGTTCTGTGTAGCTACCGTCCTAACAGATAAAAACTGTATGAAAATTCTATGTGATTTCCATGGAAAAGGTTTTGCTTTCCAATAGCCTGGTAAGAAATTATGGTGACGTAATTTTCATACGGTTTTCAGTTGTCACAACTTCTCTTTCAAAATGAGAAACTGGTTTTGTGTAAAGCTATTCCTCAAGTGTAAAGAAAAACTTGCATCGTCCATGTCACAAACACTTATCGCCGCCAAACGTCAAGATTTACGCGCGAAAGTTTCGCGCAAAACTTGAGGCTGATAAGCGACGTGTTGTTGAGAATTTGAAGTGAATTTGAATATGTAGTTGGGACATGGCGCGTCACGTGCCACCCACGGTGTATGTGGAATAAATAGGTACGATAGGTACGATAGGTGAAGAGTAATATAATATATTGAAATTATTTTTCTTTCGCAAATTAAGATCATAATCTCAGTGATGTTGTCGAGTTATTTCATTTATTCACACGTCCATTTGAATCGCAGGATTCTCTGACTTCGCTGCTAATATTGAGCAGTACATACATTGTGAACATATGTAACTATCAAGAAGGTTGCCAACGTGGTATAATAAGTCAAAAGTACAACAAATTAGAAAAAAAATTACAACTACCTCCTGTACTAGAAAGTACCGTAACCAACCAACTTTTTATGGAGACTCAAAACAAAAGCTCACGGCTGTATAGAGTGTGAAAATATAAAACTAAAACACATTTATCTATGGATGACCTAAACTATTGCTTTTATATTTTAGATATAAATAAATATCTTCCAATCATCTGCAATATTAAATAATTAATGTATTTAATTATAAACTCTAACTCAGCGTAATAGGAAGAAAGCTCTTTATTATAAACTTCACTTTGTCAATGTAATATTTCCGAGGTCAGCGCCACCCGTTCAGGTTTTTGTGCCTCTAAAAAGCGCTAGAGCTTTAAGAAAGCTGCACAAGACAGCTTTAGTAAGTTTCTTGGAATTTTGCTTTAGTACCCAAAGGCGACCGTGCACCGTCCTGAAGGAAAACTTTTGAAATAATAATTATTACCTACTGGAAGTCCAAAATTTACACGTTTCAACTGAGAGGTGAAAATTTGATATTTTTAAACACAGTTAAAGCTCAGTTAAAGTTACTGCTGTGTTACAAGCTGTGCCTGTAACCCATTTGAACAGAATCATATTTTGCCATTACCTTAAAATTGTGTATCGTGGATGTCCCCACCCGAAGTACATTTCATCGATTATGTTTCTTAATAAAAACTATATCTCCGTCAATATAAATTAATTAAATAATATTTTTGTAATAGTCTCCATAAGGTGACAACCACGATACACCTCAACACAAGCAATACTTATTAAGAGAGAGACAGGAGAAATTCACAGTTATATTATGCAAAGCTCAGGCTGAAAAGAGACGTAGCTTAATCAAATATTAAAATGTAATACTTGGTACATGCACACACACACAAGTCGGCCTCACACGTAATGCTCAGCAAAATTGCACGTAGGATTACATGTGAGGAAGATTTGATTTATGTTATCCAGAAAAGGAGATAAGGACTTAAGGGTTTTTGTTTGTTTCTTTTTGTGTGTTGGGTTCGTTTTAGGGTGGATTCGTCCAAACCTCTCGTTACACGAGAATAACTATACCGGAATAAAATTTATACGCGAGTAAATATCTGGGATAAGTACATTTGCATTCTACCAAGTTATACCATGATTAATTGAATGAACGAGGAACGAAACTATACTGCAACTAAAATAAAAATAACTGCGTTTTCAAAGCATGCAATAGAAATGACATGCCAACTTAGTTTGAATGGATTATAATAGTAGGAAATTGTTTATGTTTTAATATTTTATTCGCTGTTGTTATTCTGAGAATTTGCCTTTTAACGTACTTTTGTTTATGATTTGACAGATGTGTTTATATGTCATTATGACGGTTTTCTAATCAGCTGATGTGCTGCCGCCATTACAAAATTACTCTCGGATAAGCTCGTTACACGGTAAATTTTGGCGGTATAACATTTTATTCTTGGGATAAGCTACTTATCTTGGTTTCAGGTTTGGTAGAATGCAAAATCTGCTTACTCGCGAGTAACTGGTAGTTTACTCTCGAGTAAAAAGTTACTCGACGTTGGTCGAATCCGCCCTTAGTCGTCGAGCGAAAAAGAAAGGTAGGTGGTATCAGCTGATTCGTATGTATTTTTTTAAGTCTTGGGAGCAATATTCTTAATGGTCACTGAGATATTTTAAATCTCCACGTTCCTGAAATAAATTGTCTTGACAGACAGACAGGCGGACAACAAAGTGATCCAATGAAGGTCCGTCTTTAACTCTTTAGGTACGGAACCCTAAAAGCTGAAGTCCCCATCGATAACCAACCTGTCAGTAAGTTTAATCACCGTCAGTGCGAAAACAACATCAATTAAAGGCCCATCTCCATTACTTAAGCTTTAAACCATCGGGTGCCACATAACTGGTGATATACGATGCACACCCGTCTGATGCCGACGAAACAGTCCATTACTCCTACAATCGGACAAACAACACCAATTTAAGTTTTTTATAGTGCTGAATAATAATCCGTATAGCTTTAGTATCGATTTTTGCATCGTCTGATTACATGTAAAATATTTGGTCTTACAGAAACTAAGTATAAAAATTCGTTAAAATTTTGAATTTCATGATTTGATAATACCTTTAGACTTGCCTTTAAAATTTATAGTTATTTTCGAAAAAAGATTCCAAATTTAAAATACAAACAAATTATGTCAACTGACTTCAGTTTAACCATGGTGACAAACCCTACACAAGCAGCTGTAATGTACTATAAATATGAATAACGTTTAGCACTTGTATACATCTATTACATACGCCGTTTATCATGTGAACCTGTGATCGGCATTCAGTTTTACATAATACGAGATATCATAATTTTTCCTTCCTTAACCTTTTGATGAAAAACAAGATGGGGCCTTTCCTTCGAGGCCATATTACATTATTTTTTATATACTTACCATCGCCAAAAGTAATGCCGGAATGTCGCTCTCAGCAATGCCTAATAAAACACGAGACCAATATCCGATACTTACTGTCTCTCTCCAGATCACAGGGGGAATTCTGGTAGATACAAGCAACATCCAGCTTAAAGGTATAAAAGTATCATAAACTTTATACTAATAGTGATGGATTTGATATAATTATAAGCAAAGCTAATTAAATTATTCATAAACAAATTGAAATCTTTTGATTACTCTACTCACTATATCATCATCAATAGCCTTCTAACGCCCACTGTTGGGTATAGACCGCCACATTTGTACGCTAATTCTTCCTACAACACCCGTCATTTCAGTAGTGCGTTAAAAAGCAGACTTGACGCTTAGAAATGCAATAAAAGTAGAACAAGGTCAATAGAAAAATGACTCTGGTTTTATGTTAAATTTACGAAACTCTTGTTCTGTAACATATTGATTCAGCTCAAACTTCGATTAGACTTTATCGAAATCTGGATACGAGTTTGTTATTTTATGGTCAACAATATTTTATGCTAGATTCAATAAGTTTATGATTTCTAGAAACGTCTCTACTTAGGTATATTAAATATTTTTACTTACGGATATTGGATTTCTCTCCAGGCATGTTAATTCGAAGTTGTGTTTAATATGTTAAAATATTAATATTTATATTGTATATTGATTGGATCGGATATTATTTGGGTATTGCAAAAGTCATATATATTAAACCGAAAGAGTTGCTAAAATTCACACTAAGTTGCAAAACGCATAATGTTTTTTTACCCGTATGTCTCAGTTTGAAGGGAAAAAAACTGATTTGTAAAACTGTTAAATGTATTACAATATGCTTATTGCAATACTTCGTATACTGAGATCACATTTTTTATTCCCAGGGACTGAGAACAAATAAGAACAATACAAAGTTTTGTGTGGATTTATTGCGCCTAACCGGATTCGTTGGCCCTCGAAATGATAAAACGGATAGGGAAGGGTTCTGAACTTACATGGAAATGTTACCCTCTTCGTTACAACACTAGAGTTGGTCTAGATTTTGACCCGTGCCGTATTGATAGGATTAAAGCAGCGTGTCGGATAAGTTGTCAGACTATGACTGCTCAGAGTGCGCCGGACGTATGTAATGCGTTTTTTTTATACTAATAAAATAAATAAATAACATTGTGTACAATCGTCAAAGTAAATAAGTCAGTAGTCCCACCAAAGTTTTGCTACTTTTACAACAAATACCTATAAAGAAGTGCCTCGTGAGTAGCACAACAGCGCTGATATATCGTAGGTTCGTCGAACAGGAGCGACCCCGTATCCTCCGAAACAAAGGTTAATAGTTTAGCAGAAGTTGAAAAATTTCAAGGGATGGCGTAGTTTTCTGTTCCCTGGCAGAGACAAACTGCCGCCCGCGGGTCCGCCATCCGTCTTGCATACGGTTACTTTTATCAGTGACTGACTTACGTAACTTCTGTATAGTGTGTGTTGAGTTCTAAATTTTATCTTTTTAAGTACACGATCGAGCTGTGTGTAAAATGTTGGCTTTAGACTTGTTGCTGTTGCGTTGTCGAATTCTAGAATTACCACAATAAGTGAAACCTTGCTATAATTTTTATATAATTATTTGCCCGACGACGGTAATAGCTTATTGCAACTAATTTCTATCTGATATTTCATATCTCTAGCTCTCTCTCCTGTAACAGGGCGCGTATCATGGAACACAAGTGTTGGTAATAATTCTCGGGGCAGCCTGTACGTGCTGATTTTACTGAATAAATCAGGAGGCGTGTTCTGGCGATTGTGAAATTTAACAAACGCTGAACTTGTGAGGGCGCACGTGAGGTGAGAACTAATAAGGGCGAGGCCCCATTGGCGCGCTGTGTTGTCGCTGCGTTGTCGACGCTGTATTTTTTATGCCCCTTCCTTTGGAACGACATGATGTAACGCAATCTATATAAAGCACCACGTCCTAATCTCGATTCAATTAAAATTTAGTTTTTAATTACTATAGTGTGTAGCACTGACCAAATATGAGCGCTGCAGTCTTGCAGCTGTAGCTTTATGCTACCGCAGCCCTATCACTACCATAGCATAAAATGTACTGAAAAATGTTGATAATCCTCTTTCATTTGTTTTAAAGTGCTTAACACATTTTTACTAGTGTACGTTGTGTATTGTAAAAGTGTATAAATGTTCAATCTGTCTATCTATCTAACGCACCGATGGGGCCTCACCCTAAAGCGGCTCGTTGCTGGTCGACCGGCCCGCTCCCACTGTGCCGACTCCGCAGGCCCCGCGGTCTGCTGTTTGCATAGCTGTGAGAGGTGTGGTGAACTTGCGATTTCCCTCAGTTTTTGCTATGATGAAGGGTTTATACACAGACGAGTAAACAAGTATCAGTGACAAAAGCACCAAATTACTCTTAAACGGAAATTTACGGAGAAGGCTAGCTTAGTGAAGTATAGCATTTAATAGCACATTAGACTATTTACCATCTAAGTTATTGTGTCCAAGGTTTAATTAATGGTTCATTTGAATCTAAGTGGAATGTCAACATTTTGTAATTAGAACATTTTTATAGCTCGTGAGTTTAGTTTACGTTGGATGAAAAAAACATTCAAAGACAAAGTCCAAAACTTTGCTCCGTTCGGAAAGGCTCATACTCATATAAACCAAATTATGTAAACATAATTAAGTAAGTATTATGATATAATTGGCAAACATAATTTTCCCTGACATAACCTGGCTTAAATTTCAATACTTCAAACCCTTTCCGTCCTTTTGCATGACAAAGGGCGTATAATCTATAATGGCCGATAGAAAGCTAAGTCCTCTGAGGGTACCTTTTGAAAGTCGACCACAAAATCTTGTTTGATGGTTGCCTTTTATTATACGTATTCAGGATAATACCAGAAAAGACATTGCAAAAAACAAAGTTGATAGTTTTTTTTTATTTGAAATTTTACAAGGTAGTAAAGTATGCGTCCAAAAAATTTATAAAAATAAAGATTACACATTTTTTAAAATAATAATTCAATTAGTAAATACATACCTCTTACCTAATCATGGCTCTTATGTACTGTGTTGATTTAGACAAGTTAGTTTTTTGGTATTACGGCGGACATAAAAATAAAAGTATTGTTAATTTTTCATATTAACTGAGTGGAGAATGGATCTTCTGTAGTATTGTATCTGTAGAGTTATTATATGATTGTGTAGCGCGGCCGGCCCGCGAGATAAATGGTAACTGTTATTTGTGTTAGAAGGATCCGCTACGGATATTGAATACGTAAGTTTTTCAATTCGCTTCGAACTAGAAATAACGTTCCAACCTACTACGAGTAATAAGATGTACAGAGTGAGTATTTTATAAGGGAACTATCCATCGATCGGGTAGATTAGAATGTCATTTACTCATACATAAAAGTGTCAAAAATTAATAATATTGCGTACCGAATCAAGTCCATAAATAAAATTTAAATGTATTTTTCGTAACGATTAAACTGCTACGAATGCTACGCCGTAGTAGCTACGCCGTAGCACTACTCGTAGCACAATGCTACGCGCTACGATATATAAATAATATAATATATTTATGTAAAACTCATGCAAGCAAGAAGTCATTCACCTCGAGTGATATCGCGAGATCACAACACTTGAAGCATAATGAAGTTTCAGAAATAAATCAAAGTCGGGAAAGTTCCCGCATATATTAAAGATAAGTTTGTGGAAATCTCAACAGTCGGCAGCCGCAGACGTTTCATACATCACGCCTCAGACAGGGCCGATCGACTATTCATAATAAATCAGGATTGAATGGAGATCGTAGCCTTTTTTGTGTTTATAAAAAACATCTTGTTGGGGTTACATTTGTATTGCACAGTAAAGGTGAGTGAGTAGCACAGGCAAAGTCACTGAAGGATTCAAGTTCAATTTTCTCATTCAGGTAAAGCTATCGACTATAACAAACTACTAATACAGTCGGTAATGTTTATGCATGCAGCATGCATTACACATGCATATAGGTACACAATCAAGGAACCAAGATAATAAAAACCCTCCGTTAAGCACATTAGGTTTTAAAATCATCACCTTCTCCTCCAACAGAGCACTGCAATTCTATTAAAATCAAAGCCATAGCTCAGCACAGTGCAATAGTACAACCTATACATTATTTATGTATAATTTGCTGTGAGTAGAGCTTACTGATAAAGGCGAGTTCTTCCAGCCACCCTGCGAGCGCTCTGCGGGCGAGTCCATTTTAATTACTTTTTCAGTCCTTCCTTGCCAATCTTTTACAACCCCTGGCTCGGAATTGTAATATTTAAATTACTTAAGACTTTCTGTTTGCTGTACAGTGGAGGACTTGTTAACAGTTTTGATTTAAGTAACACTTATTATTTATTACTTATACGTACATCGTATGTAATTGATTCATTCATTGCCTCAGCACGAAGGACATCATCTGAAATATCGTAATAACGACGATAAAATAGCGTATTTTTATTGCAGATTTTTACCCAATGTCACAATGACATAATGAGTGCATACCTACTCAATTTTTTTCTTCTAAATTGATCAGTTTCACAAGTAAATCATTGAATTTTTTAGAGAGCATGTTTTGTTCACTTACTTACACTGATGGTGTTACGTTTATTATGTCGCGATGTGTACGGACTGAAAAAGTTTATTTACATGACTAGAAGAGGTTTGTTACAATTTGTGAACTAGTTTTCAAGATCATGTGCAAATAAACCTCGTTTCAAACACGATCAATGAATCAATTAGTTCTGAGTACGGTCATGTGCAGAGAAACCTGACAACCCCCTCCTCATAGTCACAATGCTTATGAGAGGGGTCAGATTTATCTGCCTTATACTGTACCTACTATGTGCAGCAGTAGATAACCATCACTTTTGAACAAAAGATCCAAAGCCGTTTCATTTAATTTACGACAATAGTAACAAAATTTTATAAATAGCGAAAATAAATACAAACTTATCTAAAATTTATTTTTAAAGCGATCCTAAAACAATCGCCATCCTTCCAAGTGCCAAAACTGCAAAAACTAAAAATATTCGAACAAAAAAAACATAACAGTTAGTCGTCGTTATTACTATGTCCGTAACATTTTCTGTCACAAAATAATGCAAGTAGTTAAATGCGTATTTTTAAAGATATTGTTCATTATGTTAATTAAGTTTACTACAAATAGTGACAGACAAAACAATACCTTTGTTATGAGAGATCCCTGAGCTGTTGATTAAACAAATAGAAACTGGAACCGACGTGGGTCTAAATTTTAATCCAAACTCGACAGGTGTGGTTTATTAGAACACCCTGTATATTCGTCCATGCTATAGATTCGACTTTACTGTTATTAGCTTCTGTGATTGGAATAACTTTATTTATGTAAATTATTCTGTTGGAAGTTGGAATAGTTTTGTTCAGATGAGAAATGTTTTTACAGAATGAATGGGTGCATAGTAACTTGTAACTTAGTGGACTCAATTTTTTGCTTTTTACGAGAGAAGTATGTTCAGCAGTGGACGATTACGGGCTGATGATGATGATGATGATTGTTAATTTAACCCTTTAACGATCATCATCATCAACTGCGATTTCGGAGTAACCCTTCCCCGGATTGTATAGATGGCGGATACACATTCATGAGTTCTAATAACAATATAATGAGCCCTGACAGTGTACATCGAAATCATTTTGAATTTGATTCGATACTTCGTCAAAAGGATTGACTTCATCTGAAATTCAAATTCAAATCATTTATTTTGCTGAAACATCTGAGGAAGAACTGTGAGGTCCCCTCATTGTGGATTTAGTGGAATGATCATCAAATAACGAAGTAACAAGACTCACAAATAATAAGCATTTATGTGTATGTAATTAGGTATACAAGTAACGTTTTATCATCGAGTTAACATAAATACAATCACGAGAGTGAAAAAACTACTAGGTTAACTATTTAAGAATATAAGTAAAATCAGTTTGAATATAATTCCAGAAACAACGAAAAAACTAATATGTAACCTCATAAAGTGGCCAATACACATAAACATAGCTTTATCAGACACATTCCATACGATATATCGCGGACCCCGCTATTGCTTGTCTCACGTATATTAACTGGCCACGGCTCATTTTTCAGTAACAAACAATTTCGTTTATATTCAGCACGAGGCCTGAAACGTCGCAAGAAATGTAAATAAATGGATTAGAGAGGTCCGCGTCGTTCGTCTATTGCAGCTATACTCATCCTGCGGCCCGCGGGCCGCATGCGGCCCGCCAGGCCTTTATCAATGGCCCGCGTGCCATGAGAGATAATAGGGAATATGCGTGTGTTTTTTTATATTATATTCGATAGTTTACATCGCTTTATAATAGTTTAAAAAAAAACAAAAAATATTGCTTGTGGCCCGCGAAACCATGACTTAAACGTTTTTGTGGCCCGCGAAAAAAAAAAGGTTGAGTACCAGGGGTCTATTGCCTAGGAACTAACATGCTCGCTGGAACATGTAGGCTCTGACGTGAAAACATAAATAGCCAAAATATTGTTTCTCATAATAAAATCGAATTAGTATGCATAGTTCGCTGATAAAAATGCTTTTTCGGCAAGCTTTGCTACGCTTTTTCATCTTGTTATCGTTTCAGTGAAAAATATAAAAGCTAGCTAAGTTAGGGTTTGTCACGCTGGTGAAGGAATTGGCTAGTCAGATTAGCATCAGTCACTGACTGCCCGGGATGTACCAAACTGCTACGCTTAAAATGGTTGCATCATCAAATAACTTATATAAGGGCCACTTGCACCAATATATTAAATCTAGATTTAGTGTTAAATCTCGATTTAGTGTCAAATTTTATATGGACTGACGTTTCTTAAATTGAGATTTGACACTAAATCTAGACTTAATATGTTTCTGCAAGTGGCCCTAAATGTTTTACATGTTGGTACAAAAACTCTATATTCATTATGCCACCTCCGCACAATCCAGTTTTGATATTAGTTCGTTGGTGTACCCTATTAAACGATATGTGCCCTGTAGAATACTAAAATAAGCGAACTCTATTTATCTTGCTCCAGAGCCTGTCAGCATATTCTTTATTAAGTTGCAAATGTAGAATGTAACCTTTCCCTGATTGGAATGGGATAGCTAGAAATTTGTCGACAGGAAAGGATTGCTATTAAAATAGTCGTCATTTTGAATAGGGTTAAGCCTTTAACATTTATCAAGAATGTATGTAGAGGTATGTCAGTTTCCGAGAATATCCAATAAGGTAGTTGGTAATAAATAAGGTTTGTGATTTATGGCACGATACGATTATTATGGTTGCAATAATGTTTCAAAAGTTAGACGTGTTATACTAACTTTGCCGCTAAAATTTTGACTAGCAGGCTTTTGTTTTTCATCATTTTGACTCAACAAAACAAGAACACATCAAAGTGTCTAATTTACGCGTCCAATTAGCACAATACGCTTCCCATAATTGCAGGTCGCAGTAAGCATCCCAGCGAGCGGTCACTAGGCCCGGCCGGGTCACCGGTTCACCCGGCGTCACCCGGCTTCACCCGGTGTAAATCACAGTGGACACCGCAATCCCCGCGGTATGCCCGTATGAGCGACATTTGTCACGGCGCGACGACTGACGGCCTGCCACCTTGGCAAGTTTGTTGACGTCACGCAGCCATTGTGCTGGCCGGAGAGGTATGCGACCTCCTTTGGCATAGCGTGAACCTCAGAATAATGATCGGTGTTAATTTTCCATTGTGTTTATACTCAGATCAACTACGTTTAATGAAATTAAATGTTGCATCTGTCAGGAATCTCTTACTTTTGCGCCATTCAATTTCTTACAAAAACACTATTTTAATCAAACAAACGTTATTTGTTAACAAACAGTAATAATATTATGTTAGTATGTAAAGCTTTGATAATTAAATCTTAACACCATTATGTCCATCATTTTAATACCTATCTGCAACCCTGGGAATATTGTGCTTAAACTCTGTTCATTAAAATGATTTAATGAAATTATTTTACAAAGTTCCGACTGTTTGTAAAATTACCTAAATTAATTTACATAAGATGTGTCTTGCGGCAGGTCTTCCCACTAAAACTGAGATTCTGTGTGTTAGGAATTGCTTTGTTTAATTAATAAACAGTTGTTTGTGCAGTTACATACAACGTAATAATATATTCATAGCAGTTTACCGTCGTAATCATTGTTCAAATCCTCAAACTAAAAAGTACTTAGGTATTACTTTATTTCGAGTTTCCCTTACAAACTTGTAAGGTTGTTGTAATTGTTTAATAAAATTATGTATACGACTCAAATACAAATAAGTACAATAAATCAAATATTTATTATACCGGGTGGACTACAAACAGAAATGGCGAATCACAAGGTGCGATCTAAAAACCCCACATAAAACAAAACAAAATATTAAGAAGCCACGGAAAAACTGTCTTCATTACTTAGCCAAGTAAACGTTATTAAAATAAACCAGTCCCGGGGCAATCACAGGTAAGGCAGGGAAACGGAATTTCCCATCTTTTTCCCCTTCTGAAGGTCCCGTGGGACGCAAGCCTATGAATTAAGCCACTGCACGAATTTTACGGTTTACGGATTTATTTTTTATTTGCTGCGATTGGGACTTAAATCCGTAATAATATGTAGGTATATGGATAAGTAGGATACTTAATTAGGCATTGCGAACATTTTTATTAGAGATTTTTTTTATAATTGAAACAAGTCATACAAATGAAATTCATTGAAGGATTTGAAACGGAGTAAATAACTACATAGTTTTAAACTATCGTAAACTATTTAAAATGTACTCAGTATATGGAAGAGCGGGGTATCCTGGCACAGGTACTTTATACTTAAAAGGATGCCCCATCAACTATTGTAACTAGTATATAAGTTTACGAAATAAAATATTTTGAATTAGAATTTGAATTTGAGTGTCTGATCATTATAAAAATATACCGCCTGTTTTTTTTCAGGCCCTTTCATGTGTTTAGATTGGTGTTTGGTGGTTGTTTTACCTCTATACATAGATAAGAACTAAGTTACAAACAGCGCTCTCCTCATTCCTCTCAAACATGTTTAACAAGCACTTTCGCTCCACAACACAACACAGCGACAATCGAATGATCCACCCGAGTCCTACACACCTACACACCTACACACCTACACACCACCACGGTGCCTACACATCCATCCTACACATCGACTATTCCAGACTCCAGACCTCATTATTAATTCCTGCACTTCCTTCGATGCATTGATTTACTTGCTCAAGTCGAAGAGCTACTTTACAATGCAGAATTAATCTTACTGCGGTGGTGGTAGGGTGCAGTTTGGGTTGGGCTGATGTTAATCGCGTCAATTGGTAGAGTAGATGTAACCACGCATTGCATACACACATACATTTGTGAGTAAATGTGGATTGTATTTAGCTTTGATTGTTGTTGTTGAAGTATCTTTTTGTAATTTAAAATATTTGTTTACAAGTTTTCGATATAAATATTGGAACGTTAAAAGCCTTGTGTATTGGTTTTAAATTTGTCTTTTGCTTGTATATTCAACAACATAACTACCTACTTTCCACAGAATAATAACTGTTATACTCACAAATCTGTTCTAAAACAGAGGCTATTAGAAACTCCTAAGTCCCGACCAATTTCGACCCCATTTTCAAGATGAATCATTCACACACGGTCCTTAGCTAAGTGACCATGATATCGTGTCCCCCGAGACCCTCCGAGCCTGCGGACCGTGACTCTGACCTCGTCATTAAGAGACTGATTAGGGGACATCTGCAGAAGGCACTCACGGACCCCTCAAGGCCCTTTATGTGACGTAACATCGTCACAAAGGGGTAACCATGCGTGAAGTGGCCGGGACAGTATTTGTCTCAGATATTCAACAATCTGAAACGGTTTGGAAACAACCGTTTTCGTTAATGAAGAATTAAATTAAGTGAAAGGCGATTTTCATTTTTAAATAAACTGCAATTTTTAATAGTGAGTGACCTAGGGTCAATTCAGACGTACCACAACCACACCACAACCACAACCACACCACAACCACGCGGTGTGGTCGGGCGTATATTTTGTATTGACAATGAATAATCCAATTCACACGTGCCACATTTTGCCGTTGTTATCCACCACCTGTGTAATACGACCACATCGCAACCACATCGCAACCACAACGCAACCACATCGCAACGGCAACGCCGCCACGCGGCGGTGGCACCGCGGCCACCTCCTCTCCCAATTAAATGCACACGACGACGTGGTTACAACATCGCAATGACAGCGACAACGCAACCACATCGACATTTTGTCGCTGCCACAACGCAACTGCAAAAAGCCGCTGTCACACAATTCACACGTAACCACAGCTTGACCACATTTTGTCGCTGCGACGTGGTGTGGTTGTGGTACGTGTGAATTGACGCCTACAGTCTAAATCACATAATCGAAAACTGCAGTTTGATAAACGAGCGTACGTATGTATTAATAGCCTTTACTTGCGAACATCTAGCGGAAATGAAATTAATTTATACATTCCTAGTCCACCTGGTTCCTAGTATCTACCAACAACTTAGGTATTTAATTTACGATTATAACGGCCGTTTTGGTGTTTTTAAAACTATCTTTTTTAAAAATTGGATTGGAATTAACATTTCAGCACACAATTCTTTTTGGAAAAACGCTTTTGTTAATGATTCGAACGCAGCCTAAGATTCTACTACTCTATGGTCCTTTTATCTGTCACTAATATTTCGGTGTTAAATCAGTATAAACAGCCTTCAATTGTTTTTCTTTAAATAAAGGTTTAGGGTCTATTTCACCATAGTCGGTTAGAGCATAACCAGGGATTAATGCATGACTTTTGACGCATCTGTCCAGAATTTAATATGGGTATGACGTATAATTGATCAACCTTTCCATGGTTACGATCTAACCGACTATGGAGAAATTGGAGCTTAATCAGTTAATTGTGTGTTTAAATACAGTTATTTATTATTTATTTATCAAATTATTTTACAGAATTATTGATTACTTATATCATTGCATCACAAAAATCACAGAGATTTGTCCGTGATAAATCATTCTACGTAATTAGGTACTTAATAACTAATTATACTTATTTATATTTTATACAATACACAAACTTATTCAATATTATACATTAATTAAATAAGTACAATAGTGGGTAGTTTAATAATAAACCATCAGCCAAACATACAAGATAGTTGGTGCATATTCGAACAGTGTTAAGTTAAAGTAATGATATATAGTATGATTTTATTTTGTGCTTGATATTTTTCGGTGTAGGTAATTAGATTTCTAATATTTTGGTCCATTTTATTAATAAGTTTTGGCATTAAATACGCACAGTGCCGTTCGCCGTAAACATTGTTTGCTCTAATCATGCTATACTTGTTTTGTGTGACCTTTCGTGTATGTATAGGGTGAGATACTTTTTTCAGGTGGTCTAGACAGAAAAATTGTTCCTTGAGGAGGTTTACTTCTACTTTTTGGTAAATTGGTAAGACGTTACAATGTTTGAAGAGTTTTGGTGGGTTGTCATCATATTTAAGTTTAATCTGGGGCGAAACAATGAGTTTTAGTATGCGGTACTGCAAGTTAAGAATTTTGTCCAGGTATGTTTTATACGTTCTGCCGTAGCTGCTGAGGCCATATGACACAACAGAATCTACCATAGCGTTATACAGCGTGAGACGAACTGAAAATGGAATGGACGGAGTTGGATGAAGTTACAAATACTACAAGAACCTTAATAATTATTTTTACATTTTCCATCATAAATTCAGGCGCTGGTATATAATATGAAAACTAGGGTAATTAACAGTTTTGACTTCATGTAAATACGTGATCACATAAAGGTAAACTTCCTTTAGTGCACTAGTTCAGGGCTTGTTCAGGGTGACAACTGAAAGCGGGACTCCCCATTTTGGGGTTTAAAACTTTAGTTAATACAGTTTAGTTTAAAGTTTCCAACTTAGATCGTTAATAATATCAACTGCGCTGCATTCAAGTCTGTTGTAAATCGATGCACTAAGCTAGTTGCCGAAACTTGTAGCACAACACTGGCTATAAATTGATTTAACACTGTGTAAGTAGGTATGCATAAACCTTAATAACATAGAATTATTATAATTATAGAAGATAATTGTATTTTTACTTTTAATATTGAATAAATAACTATAATTTTATCTACTTAGAATGCTGTAAGCAATTATTTAGGTACACAACAACCTAAGTAGTGTTGCAAGATCTTTGATCTAGAAGAACCGTCGTAATCGTAGTAACAATACAGCCTCCATCGGACATCTTGGAGAGCTAAATCCTCACAACACAAAGACCTTATTATAAGTACTAAAGAAGTCTAGAATCTAGACACAAATACTAAAGTCCACGCGACCCCATCGGCAACGGTTCTCGCTACAAATTCTCAAATACCTTTCTTCCACAGACAAAGTCCACTGACCGGACCGGACCCTTATATTACGGTATTAAAGATCATAATAACTTGCACCAGGGGACTTTTTATGTGAATGAAGGTGAAGTTCAGTGAATGTGTCCAGACAAGTGCAATGTTTAAAACATGTAGAGCGAGTCTATCCAGATGCCTCTTTGACTAGCTCTGAGCTATGGACATGGAAAAATACTGACGTCAGATTCGTATAGCATTATCAATTTTTACTTTGTGGTAGTTTTGCAACTTCCCTGTTTAGCGTTAGTCCGTTTAGAGATTTTGTGTCAACAACTGTGATTTGGTATGTAATATTATCTGACCGGAAGAATTGGCGTACAAATAAGGAGGCCTATACCCAACAGTGGGCGATAGAAGGATGATGATGATGATGATGATTATCTGATCGATCATAAATAATGCAAATTTTAGACTTTTTGAATTGTCAATAACAGTGGTTATTTCCCAGCTTCCTATTTGCAATAAAATTGTACACATTTTGGTTTCATATAATTATGATTTCTGTTTTATCAACCCGTAATTGTTCAATATCCCTGTTTTCGACACTTACAGCCTCTCTGTTGTAACAAATTTAATTTCGAACTTAAACAATAAAATATGACCGACATTATTGCTACACGGGTAAACTAAAAAACTGGCTGAAACCTCGGCGAAGTTTCAGTCGAACCCTGCGCCGCGGCGGCGGGGGGCTCCCACACTCTACTGAACTTACAGCACAGAGAAAAATTCCAATCTACACTCACTTACTGTATCTAAGAATCAATTTATTTTTTCTTCTCAGGGTGTCGGTGTCACAGATTTCCCAATATTAAACACAGGTATTTACTAAAAGTCACTTTTAGTCGGTTAAAGGCCGACACTACCTGGGTCCCCTTCCCAGGTGTCTGTGTAGATTTTCCTCAAGGAGTGCAAAAAAAAAAAATTATTAATAATATATAGGTATATATATATATAAAAGATAAAATATATATATTATAAGCTTCCACATTGAGTAGTGAGTAGTTAAAAGATGAAGACAAAAAACAACCAAACTCTCACAATATATTGATCTCTCAAAAAGGCACGGACATAAAGTCTGTGGAGTGGTAATAAAATCTTTAAAAAAAAAAAAAAAAAACACAGGTATTTGTGCGTGATTCGGAAAATTGTGACCTGCCACAGGAATCATCCTAGCTGAAACGAGGATTACATACTGTTGACATGGCTCTATACCTACCCAGTGTGTTAACTAATCAGGTACTAATTTCGTGTAGGTGAGATGAATCACTAATTGCCAGTTTCAATAACTCGATCTATCGATAGCTGACAGTTACTTTCATACAATTTTGACAGAATGCAACTTTTTATGTGTCAAAATCGTATGAGAGTAACTGTCAGCTATCGATAAATATAGTCAGTAAGTACAGTTAGTTGCAGAAGTCGGCTCAGTGTGCACTCGCCTCAGCTGCAACTTGCACAATTGAAAACCTTCAGGAGCAGTTATTGAATAGTTAGTTTAGAGCTGACTTGAATTTATGATGGTAGTGGCGACCCGGGAGAGGTCACATTCGGTACCGAGAAGAATATTTTTACTCCCAACTTGTCCAAAATAGGTAGACTTACATTAAGTACTTTCGGTGTAGCACTGTCAACAGTGTTGCCATTAGCGTACATTTTACACATTTGACGTACTATTTTAGCCTCCCATGTGTAATGTGTATATAATTGGTCCATGTAATGTACCATTTAAACTTAACTTCCAATATCATGATTATCATGTGTAAAATCTTTGTTTATGGACTATTTTACGTATTTTTTTTGGAATCGCAGCAAAAAAATTATTAACCACAATTAGTTACGATTTTGATTTTCTTGTATGATTATTTTCTCAACCAATATGATTATTACATGATTACAATGAGTATAAGTATATCATACATAAAACTGCGGGGTACCTACTCTGAAGGTTTTAGGACATTGTAACACTTTTTAAAATGCTATAATAAATATAGGTACGTTTCTCACGACTAAAATCTATTAAAATATAGTACTTCTGCTGACGAGCAGGTGCGAAAGAGCTGGAAAAGCTAAATTGAGTGATTTTAGTAAAAATACAGCTCATGTACGGTTTTAACCCTAAATGTACGTTTTCAGCGCTGGATATGTGCGTTTTGAGAACTCCGTTGCGGCAACACTGACTGTCAATCACTGCATTTCACAAATGTTATTATAAACTTTGTTACGTTATTATTTAGACTAATAGTTATAATAACACCCATGATTTACTTATGTAGTTTTTTAGTTTCCAGTTTCAATCATAAATCATACTTACAACATGGTAGGCTGCAGCGGAATCAAACTCATATCACTCAAAGTAAAATCTTTACTTACTTGCCTATCATAAAAAATGTTCCTTTTATCGCTATTATAGTGGAAAAGAAAATAAATCAAAACTCCTGCCGGTTTAATAAGCAAACTTTCAGAACAAGATTCAAAGCGCCACGACTATTTCTCTGTCGTATTTCATTCCTCATTATTTAATTGCATCATATATCCGATATCAAAGCCACGTTTTTCTTTGTATTCTTGACCTAACACAATCGGAGTACGACCCATTTTTCGACAAATGTAAAGTACAAAAAAACAGTCACGTTCACGCCGCAATATAAATAAACCAACACGCTATAATTAACCACAATCAACACACGCCGCTCCCATAAACCAATCAACCAGTCGTAAGAAACAAAGCAGTAAGCCTACAGGCTATCGATCAATTCTAACCCTTATGGAGAAGGTCTTTAGCTAGATTTTTCCCCTGGGACAGGACTGGAAGGTAAGGTAAGCCTTATGATGCATAGCTTCCTGATATGGGACGGGTTGTCGCGATAACCTCGTATTTTTGTTGCGGAGCAAAAAGTTCAGTCACTGAGTTCGAGGCAGTAGTTTTTGCAATAAAAATAGAATTTGCGACGAATTTGAAAAACGAAGAATCGTGTCGTATCGTTGGCTTAACTCCGTATGTGCAGTAAATCAATAGCTCTTTTAATTTATAAGGGAATGTCGAACAAAATTGTAACGTGACAACCTGACGAAAAATTTATCTGATTAGAGGATTATTAATTTGATTTACCCTGATTAATGTTGTTGGTACTTTAAACTAGAAGCCATTTAGGATGTCAGTTGGACCGAAAATAATAAAGCTATTACTTAGGTACTTTGAATTATAATTGCGATTACCGTCATCGTAATGAAATGATTCATACTTCTATACATATTATTTATAGTAGAATTCCGATTTCCTTTATACGCACGATTCAAATGCAATAGGTACTTACAATCTTCTTTCTTGACAACTTTATACCAACGATATTGCAATAAAAATCTTGAGACATTACATTACTTTTTTATATGCGCATTAAAGCACAATGTTTCTATGAGCAAATAGTTTTTCTTATTCAAATGCAACGCGCCCATAATTCATAGTCAGTTGGGATGGAGCTTCGAGTATTATCAGTGTCACAATCTACATTGAGATCCTTCTCTATGGCGGCGGCGGCGGCAACACCGGGGGGTCACTCTATAATATGATGAAAAACTAAGTTTAGGAGCGCTGTTGCGCGAGCCACGACTATATCTCAATGTTTAAAACGAGCCGATATAGAATAACCCACCTATTGCCGCCAAAATTACTACAGAAAGGGCTTAGAATATACGCATAAAAGTAGAGTAAGTACTAAACACTAGTTCATTCAAGAAGTGTAAGTAGTTCACTGAAGTAATGTAAATCTTAGAATTTGATGCTCTTTTTGTGACCAAAAATAGATATTTTTTTTATAGTTCAAAGTGTTCTCAAGTTGACCAAACTGCTGAAGAAAGGGCCACAGTGGGATTTTTCGCTCACAAATTCACCAAGCTTTAACCACTGAACACTGAACAGCTCCTCGGGACTATTTCGAAGCTATAGCTCAGGAAAAATATAAATTTTTATGCGCTACTAAATCTCCGAGGGATAAAGTTGGTAATGCGATGTATTATTTCTGAACTTTTCCCGACGATGGCAGTTGTGAAGCATAGTTTGAAATTAATTTAGTAAACTGCCATCTTCGTTGCAACTTGCCTGGAAAAACTGAAATGACTGTGGACATTCTGAAAGAGCCCATGAAATTATTATCAAGTTGAACGCAGTGCAATCCAGAAGTCTGCTAATATTCTTTGGTACGGCTGTCTTTTGTTTCGACAGAGATACGACGTGTCAATTATTTATTATTCTTCTTCTTATCTTGTCTGATAATAATACACAATGGTATTTTTTATTATTATTACAATAGTGGTGAAAGCACTGGCGAGTCAGATTAACATCAGTCGCTGACTGGCCAGAGTGCGAGATAGTTGTACATTAAGCATTATGTAGTTTAAATTCGAAACATCACGAATACGTTTTTACAAATCCTCGCTCCTAACTGAAAATACAAACAACATCCCGATAACGGAGGAAAAGAAATAGTAAAAAATATTTAAACTGAACGAGAGCAAGCGAGAAAGCGGCAAACGGAATAGGCCATAGATTCGTATACTGGGTGAAATTTTATAATTTCTAGATTAACTAATTTATTATTAACCTCTATAGGCACTATTAGAATACATAATATACTGTAGATATAGATCTTGTAAGTTTGGAGGTGGTAATGTCTCTCTTTATCTACTAAAACTAAGAATAAGAAGTCATTATTCTGACTCAACCAATTGAAATCGACGATAAGGACATCGGGGAAAAAAATACCACTTATTCAATAAAAGGTATACAAAAAACCCTTTTCAAATAATATAAAAGATAGTATGTAATTTAGAAAAATTAAATAAATAGGTACTTGTAGAGTCAGGCAACGACAAAATACCACCCTGTATAATACACGGAGTAAACAGTCGCGCGTAAACTAAAAAATCAAAAGCAACTATTTTCAATTTCCTTTCGCACTGGAAAGGTGAGGCAGAATGTTTTTATCCGGCGTCGCTGCACTGACGCCCAATGAGGCCACGAGACAGATATTTCGAGACAAATACATTAAAAAAAAACACAAATGAAAAATATAATTATTCCTGCTGTATAACCAAAAAAATAATTAATTAATTCACTTTAATAGCCCCTGATGGTTTATCAAATTTGGTCAAGCTGTCATGCCTGAAGTTAAGTATGAGCTACTCCCACGTTACATAGTGCCTAATTATCTAGTAAGTATAAATAAAGGAGTACTTTTATCAGTGACATACCGCTGTCAGGTCATATAGGTAATATAAAGATCTTAATCTTTTAATAAAGCGAATCTTTTCATTTAAGTCTAAGGTAGTTACTTCTTTATTAAAAATAAAGCTTGGCACTTAAAATTTTATATTCTTTGGCATACTGAACTGCTGGTCTAAAATTTTAATTTTATTTAACTGACTTATCTTGGCTCATGTTATTATTTTATTACAAAAGGGGTATGTTTTTTACTATAGCCGAGCTTATACTTACCTTTACATATAGGATTTACGGGGAAGGGCTAAAGGCAATTAATTAGTCTATGACTATACTATTTTAACTATTTATAGATACCTACATAAATATTATTATAATTATGTGTAGGTACTTAATAAGTATTTTCTTAAAGTTACAGGTAGGCACAATAAAGTTTCATAAAACTTACACGCCTCACCGCATGCAACCAGTCTCAATATTTTGTGTAAATGGTAATATTATTAATATTAGACGACCGAATTGGTTCGATTCCCGGCTGGGGCAGATATTTGTTTAAACACAGATATTTGTTCTCGGGTCTTGGATGTGCCCGTAAAATGGCAATAGGCCCGCCCCCTATTACATTGAGACTGACACTGGCGAAAAATGGGTGCAGCAATGCACCTCTGCCTACCCCGCAAGGGAGTACATTAGCACAAGGTGTTATTGGTAATATTAGTTAATAATAATAGTGGCTTTTATGTCATGCTGGCAATCGTAGAATTACTTCATTAATACTCGAAGATCAAGAGTGCGATCAAAGATTTTCACTTCGCTAGAAACTTGAGAGAAATGTACGGACGGAGTGAGTGTTGCCATCGCTTTTCATTAAGAAAACAGCTGTCGGGAACGCCGCTACTCGACTTCTGCTTGTTTATTTTTAATTTTAAGTTTTAAATATTTTCCTCTGAGAGAAAAATGTTTCAGTGCATTTTTCCAGCATTAAAACATGTTATTACGAGTGTAAAGCTGAAGATCTCTCGAGTCGTCTAATTTTCAAACCACTTTTGGCATCAGCTATCTGGAGCGTCGCCCCGGAGCGTCCCGGACTAATCTTGAGGATTCCCCTCTGAACATATTAGCGGGTCGCCATATTATCTGCAGCAGAAGCTTGTAATGTAAATTCACGTTTTAACTTCTGTGAAGTCGCTAATTTAATTTATACTTTATTAGGTATCGTGCAGGTAAGAAGATTATTTTTAAGTTAGACGTAATGTCTCGTCGGGGCAGTCACATAAATTCTAATCGATAAGGATACTTTGGTAAAAAATACATTAATGGCAAAGCAGTTACTCATAAAATGCTTAGTCCATCCTGTATGAACACCGTTCACCAAAGCAGTTTCTGATAATTCCAAGCAATGTTACAATCAAAGGAAAACACATCTTATTTGAATATCATTTGAAAAGACAATCACGAAAACAAGGTGTAAGGATGAATGTGTTGCGAACACGAGTTACTGCACTACCCGACCGAATCACGGAGTAGTAACAATAAAAACAAAAGCCTGTTTTGTGACGCAATTTGGAATACCACCAAATGATGTTAGAACCGTTTATGGAGCTAACGGAGACAAAATGGCGGCGTTTCGCTCTTTTGGATTTGTTTTCGATCTGTAGGTATTGCGTGCTCGCTGGCTCGAAAGTATATGAAAAAAACACTGTAGCAATATATTGTGTTTAAAGCTGACTAGAATGCATGGTGTGGTTATTGACGTAGTATAAGCTCGTTTAATGCAAGTTCCGCCAATCAGATCGACGTGTTTAACGGAAATAGAGGTAGGTATAGTGACTTTTATCTCCGTCGATAAAAGCTAGCCTGTATTTGGGATGTCCGTGTCACGTATCGTATGCTAGATAGGTTGGTAGGTAGGTAGGTATATTCTAGAAGTGTATTTTTGTTTGGCAAAAAATATTTTCGTTCTGCATACGACGCAGATTGTTATATGATGAAGCCATAACGGAAGCCGTATAGCTGAAGAATATAATTAAAGTTATCATAATAAATACATGCGTTTATTACAATGATGACAGCTAAAAAGCTCCAAGTCTCAGTCCCTTTACAAAAGACGTGGAACAAAACAACGTTACTTTACAATACCACTTTTGCAATTCGCAATAGTTGACATAACATAACCATAGCGGAAGAATATAATTAAATTAATAATAAAACATGCAATTTTGGATACAAACAAAATGCGGGTTATTTAGAATGTGCTCTACGTATATGGACGTTGTTATTACAAAATAGTTTTATGTTCAAAATAATTTCAGGACATACCTAACTAACTATTAATTATTTATTTAGCTAAACTTGTTTGAATGAATTTCACAGTTGGCTGTGATTAAATATTAATTAATTATGTATGACTAACGAATAGATGCGGTTAGTGTTAGTAATGACCAAATTCAGATATTTATTTGCTTAGAAGCGAAATAATGAATAAAGCCACGTCATATTTATGAGCTTACTCAATTTAACCTTTAACTACGTACCTGGCAGATATTTTATATGGAAGTAAGTACATAATATATATTATTGTGCAAGGATATATAGATGGAACGGAATGGCACCTACCCTAGGTTTGTACTAAAACTAACCTTGCAGTAAAAATAAATTAAGCAGATTCTGACAAAATGCTATTATCATGTTGTGGGCTTCTGATGATTTTGAATCAACTTGCCGAAAATTTAACGATTCCCATTTTTGCGGCTTCTTATTATGAAATCCACATCCATTGTGGTTGGTATTACTTTTGAATTGAAAACAATATGCTATTCTTACTTATCTATTAGCATTTAGGCTTTGAACTTATATTTCATTTGTACTGTAACTTCGCTTTTTATCAATTTTATAATGTAGTTAATTAGTAGTAAACACTAATTCACACAATCTAGATGTAAGATTATTATTGCCAGTTGCCATAGGTGATTAAGTTATTTCTTGGCAACATTGTGCACTAAAGATATAAATTCATATACGTATAAATACCTAAATGATTTTCTACTTGCTGAAAGCCTGTAGGCCTCTCCCTCAATGATTAACTAGCTGTCTTTGTTCCTCGTCTTAAAGTCACATTGAGTGATGAGAACGCTATTATAGGAGTACCTTCCATTATTGTTAAGGGCTTCAACCCCGATGCTTTTATTCAGTGCCCTTAGAAGATAAGTACTTATTAATAATTAGTTTAATATTGGGTTAACAAGTTTCAATATAATATCTGATTAATTGATTTAATTGGACGGCATTCTATTATTGAACGCACCTTATATTGTGAGTCAATTATAATGTTGTAATAACTTACAGGATAGAATATTATCGTGAAAACTCCGAAGACATATTGAAGAAGTTTCATAGTAAGTACGACTCAACTCTGAAAAAAATTACAGCTGCTCTTACTCTATTCGGCACAATATACAATATCTGTAAATAATTTTAGAGCTTTCTAAATATTCAGAGCTAAACACCCAATAGGTAGGCCAGAACCCAGCGTCATAAATTTAAAATGATAGATGCCCGCGATTTGTATCTCTCGTCGTCGCAGCGACATTGTGCGACATTTGGCGACACGGCGCGACAGCTGCGCAACTCATATAGAAGGATTGATCGCGCCTCTATTAATTCAGTGTGCACCGCTCTCACCGTTTTGCCAAATTGATGGGTGCCGCGTCGCACAGATTGACTCGTTCCCGTGTGCCGGGACATTTATCCGCATTAGGCGCACCCTAGACGATCAATTGTATTGCGCAATATTGAAGATTGTGCAATATAATAGATCGTCTAGGGTTAATTTTGTAGATTGCGCAAACGTCATTTAGATACAAAACGTAATTCAATCTTATTGCACAATACATATATATTGCACAATATTATTGTAGGTCTAGGGTGCTCCTTAGACAGTCTGCATTGGAAAAATGCCTCAATTTGTAATTCTTGAAGATCGCATCCAGTGGCGTGCTTTGGGAGAGGCCTACGTCCAGCAGTGAACTGCTATAGGCTGATGATGATGATGAAAGTAATCTATGGGGACTTTTATAGTACAAGTTGTATAATTAGGTAATTACAGGTTGTTACTATCCACATTGGATGGCCGCAATCCGCATAAATGATTGAAGACGCTTAAATATTGTATTTTTTAAATACTGTAGGTACTTTGGTGCCGTATATTGATGTCATACATATAATATTATTTTTAATCGACCACACATTCAAACATACACATACTTACATACCTACCTCCTTATTACATTGGAATTAAAATGAACATACAAAACTTAAAATTAAATTAAATAATAAATTTAAAAAAAACAATAAATAATTGTTCCTTCTATTATCTACGAGGCAGCTTTCCTCGCAAGTCGCAGCCTACAAAAGATACGAAGATACGTTAAATAATTAAGCTTATTTTTACTCTCTTTTTGCTCCTTGCATAAGGCCAGATACACACTGAGCAATTTTATCCGTTCCTTTCTGACCTATATGTGTATCCATGATTGGCCAGTTTAACTTAATTTCGTGTGGTGCAGGCTATGAATGGGCTATGATTGACTGATAAAATAGAGCGGCGGACTCATACAAAAAGGGGGCGACATAGGATCGGATCATATTAAAAGACACTATGATAACATTAATTTTATAGATCCTATTACTAGCATCGATTTTTTAATCCACACCTAAAACGTGAAATCGTGCATTGCTGCACTCACTTTTTCTCCAGTGCTGTGTTTAAGCCTCATGTAATAGCCTCCATAACCAAATATCTATCTGCCCCAGTCCGCCGGGAACCTTTAGCTCGGCTCAATAGTCAGTTACTAACCACTGCGCCAACCAGTTGAGTTATAAATTCACTTACTGTCAGTTTCTATAACTCTATCTACCGATGACTGTTAGTTACTTTCATACTATTTTGACACATTAAAAGTTACAACCAGTCAAAATCGTATGAAAGTAACTACCAGTCATCGGTAGATAGAGTTATAGAAGCTGGCTGTTAGTAGTAAGACTAAGTGCCAATTTCACCATTCTCGGTTATCTAACCGACAGGGATTGATTATTAAATTAAACGTCATCTGCATATAAAATTCATGACAGATGTGTCAAAATTCAACCAGTACTCCCTGGTTATGCTCTAACCGACTATGGAGAAATTGGCAATAAGCGTGTCGGTGGCAAACACGAGAGACTACAGTGTATAGGGTTTGTCACCTTGGGGAAAGTATAAGCCAGTTATACCCGCTTTAGTCACCCAGGGTGCGCTGGGCGTACTATTGAAGATTATGAAGTACAGTTGATACATCTTCGACAGCTGCGTTCGTGCCTCTTTACTTTAGTAAAATATAAAAAATACATTAAAATAATCCAGTGTAGCCACGTCTTTAGGAGGGAGCGGGTAGCAGTGTATATTTCTTCGTCGGAGTGAGTTTAAAATGTCAATAAAGTAGATTGCAATGTCAATCAGGGGGGGAGGAGTAACACGATCAATCTTCATGAGGCTGAGAAATGCACAGAGCCAATTGAGTTTTCTATTAGCCTCGGGAAAAATAAATCACCCTAAGTATGTTCCGTGTGGGCGGGTCTCATTAAATGCTGCTCGCTTAAAGTGTTGAGCGTTTGTGGCTTTTTATTCTCACTCTGTTATGGTATATTTGTGTGCTTCCCAATTCCATGCCATGTCAATTCAAATCATCAGCCTGTAGAAGGCCTATAGGTAAAAATGGTCGAAGGCCTGTAGTCGTCCAATGCTGCTGGACAATTTTGAACCATTTTAACGAAACTTCAACCCCTAGATAATAGACATATAGGTACTTACAAACAATAAGAGTGTACTTCCCTCTACATTATTATTATAATATACTAGCTGTTCTCGCGCACCTCGCTTCGCCTTAAAAAGTTTTCCCGTGGGAATTCCGGGATAAAAAGTAGCCTATGTTCTTTCCCAGGGTCTAGACCGTATGTATACCAAATTTCATTAAAATCCGTTCAGTAGTTTTAGCGTGAAAGAGTAACAGACAGACAGACAGACAGACAGACACAGTTACTTTCGCATTTATAATATTAAGTAAGGAATAGTAAGGATGATGTAACCAACATTTTGTATTTCGTGGTAAGAATGACATAAAACGTATTTCGGAACACAACAATTGCATACAAGATGGCGGCGTACTACGTCGGCTCAAGCCGGGATTGGAACCCGGGGCTTTTCTCTTGACGTCGCTAATGATGATCCGAGATCGAAAGAATTGCGAAGATTTACGTTTAGAAGGGTGGAAAGACAGAATACACTGCAGCGATACTGAACCAAAAATTTACTACGGGACGAAAATTATTTTTATTTGACTTGAAGTTAATATCTTTGCAATAGCAATGATCCGGTCACAGAATTAGCTATTAGTGGTGTAGGTATAACTTGACCAATAACCATGCAAACTTTTACCTCCGGTTTGAAATAGGTACTGGGTTAGAGTTCCGTACCTCAAAAAAAAACAACGGAGGATCTTTTAAGATCGCTTTATTGTCTGTCGGTCTGTCTTCTTCAAATTCTTGAGATAAATGGTATTTTGATTCTATCCGCTTTTACCCTTGGAGTTACGGAACCCTTAAAAGAGCTACCACCTAATTTAAACAACCCTACTTTTACCTACACATACACAGGCAGACATAGACACCTCAAAGCTTATAACCCCCCTTTTTCCACTTAAATCCCGACCAGCATGCTTACTGCCAGCGCGAACACGACGGCACAGTTCGCTAGAACAGCTTGTTAGGCGGTTGGTAACTAACTTTCTTTCAACTCCGATTAACTTGGCACAATCACCGGAACCCGGGTCGTGTGGGTCAAAGCAAGCGTCGAGTGGAGACAAAGACGATGACTTGTTGTCGCCTTGGCTTCTGATGTTACTATTTTATGCCATAAAAGAGATGGGAGGTGACGAAAGTAACTAGTGCATGCTAGGTATACACTAGTTGCTTTATAATTAAATAATTATAAGTAATATATGTATAACGGAGGTAATGATCTTATACACATAACAGCTAGGATCACAGATCGCAATGAAATAGTCTGATGGCAACATCCATTGTACCTACAGACCTACAATGAAGGTAATGTTAATTCTAATCAATATCTACAATAGCCCCTTTGTACTTGACTAGTTCACGATTAGAAGCTCTAAGTTTCAGCAATCAATTTCAATAAATTTATAGTTACCTAACTGATTTTAACAGGAACAGTTAAATTAAAACTGATTTATTTAGGTAATACATACCTACCTTATACATTTTGATCAACTTACGAAGACCCTATCAAACGAACATAGTTTTGAGGGGAAATAGAATGCTGATTTATCAGAAGCTGAAATTGTGAAAATTAAAATTGATGCACTGTTTCTCTCACAAAGCAAAATAACAATATTCCGAAACCATCTCAGAAATATGCGCCATGCAAACTGTAAGCCTCACAACGGTATAAAGTTGGTACAGTAGCTATGTTTAACTGAATGGCACGTACGTACTTAGGGCAATAATTTCACACGGTTTATTACCTAAGCAATTCATTATTTTTCGCTTCGCAGACATAGACAGTAGCGATAGCGTTTCATGGTAAAACTATCGCACACCGAATCATCAAGACCCAAAGCAACTAAGTATGGTAAGATTTAATATAGTACCAGCATCGTTTGTTGATTCAATCAAACCTTTGATAAACATTAAACGAACAACATTATAGAGTATCGGTGCAAAAGAAACGTCTCGACAAATAATTAACAACCCACTTTCCATGTGAGATTTTAATTTAATTAGTTTGGTTACAAGATTTGTCACGTTAATCATTGGTACAATGGTGATTATAAGGTTTAACTTAAAAGTATTTTGACTAGCGCTGACCTGTAACTTTCATACATCTCGCAGGCTCCACACCAGGCTAAAGAGTACAAAATAAGATAAATCTTAAATCGTGACTAATCACATTGTCCGGTGCCACTTGCTGCAGTCTTCTCTACGATGGCACATAAACATCGCACAGTGACAGCCACGCAGCCTGTACCTCCGCTCTGCCGTCGCTGGTTAAAGTATCAACAGAGGAACATAATTTCTGCCCCGTTTATCCCGTGCTATCCCATCTTTTTTATTTATTGCTCGCTTAGCGACTGTCGTCTGAGGTCGTCGGAATTAATGTGCGCCTTTCTGAGTTATTATTCTTATTCCTTTTGGAGCAGAATGGAGAGGCAGTTGATGTGGTGCGGGTCAGTAGAGCGCCAGTGGGACACAGGTATATAAGAGGTAAGGCTGCGATCACAATAGGCAAACTGTTTGCGCGCGGCGGGAAAACTAGGGCAGTACACAACTCACGATGCAGGATTCATCGTTTATTGTTTTTTGATTGTCTACCACGTACTAATCTACCACGCACTAAGCGTTATTGTAGTACCTAGGTAATTAGAACAAAATACATAAGTAATTTAAATTCCCATTGTTCCTTCCCTCGCCCGTTCCACTTCACTGTCTGAATCGCGCGTCCAGGAATAACAACTACTTTGATTAATCAAATGAAAAACGTTACAAAAAGGAAAACCGTACCCGTTCCCCTTTTTGTTACTCACAAACATTCCCTCCCTAGCTTTGCTATAACAATTCTTACGGCACTCGAGACAAGAGCGCTATTCGAGCACCCGCATCGTCACGGTAAACACTACATTCATGTAACTGAAAGTCAGTACCTGCCTCGGTTAAAAGCTAATTACCTACGAATAGAAACGTAAAGCTCGGCCATTTTGAAGGCAGCATAAACCATCGCGGCTGCCAGCTCCGTTTAAATAGCAAGTCTTTTACGAGGCTGTCTCACGCGATATTTACTCAAAATATGCTTCTTAATTTCAAAAACGGTTAGTTTCAGACGATTAGCCGCCCGAAAATGGAAGATATTCTTGATTAATGGTGAGCATGGTGGCGCATACCAGATGGTTGTGATAAGCTTGCAGTAACTAGAATTCAGTGTTTTCTAGCCAGCGATGAGAGAGAGGTAGAGCTTGCCGCTTAGAGTAGGGACACCGCTAACGCTTATAGAACTATGTTACGAGTTCCTTTTCTAATAATACAATAATAATACAAACACTTTTTTTATTGGTAAGTACCTATCGATACATTTTTTGCTCTAATCCCTTTTTCTACAAAACCGGACGATCACCTTCAAACTTTTATCTTCATTCGATGTCGGTACATAGTACTCAAAAGGATTCTGAAGTAAGTTTCCTGTAACCTGTAAAAGTGGGATAATTCATGGTACTCCATGACACTACATGGTAAGTACTTACCTACTAGATGACACAAAGTACATAATTATGTATCATCAAGCGATCTGTAATAAATTAATAATGCCAATTTCCCAGCAATAACTAATTGGTATGGCTGCTTTAGGGCTGTAGGGCGGTATACCGATTCGTGAAACCGATATTTCTGGCTAATATTACGAAGGTTAGCTACAGCTATACTACAATTGGGTAAATATTATTTGTGGGCAATATCAGTTATCTGATATGCTAGATATTCAATCGACAGCAGCGGGTTAATAATATACAAGATGTCCCAGGTTAAAGTGCACATCGGAAATATAGTGACTGAACTCTTCTTCTCTTTCATGATAATAAAAAAAAATGATCCATGAAATGAGTAGTTAGGTACGCTGTATGTTGTCAGCTACTGACACCATTCTGACTGGCTCATCATTTCACCACAAGCACTAGAGCTGGTCTAGTGTGTGTCTTTTCTCCCTTATCCGACGCCATTTTCCGCTCTTATAAGTATTCGCTTTCGTCTAAGCGGAAAATTTGACTGAATTTTACACCTGCTGATATAACCGGCCCACTGCCACTTTTGTAACATTCTGTATAGGGGAAGTTTTGGCCACAAAATACGAATAAGTACAAGCTAATAGCGTAGTGAATCTAACACAAAATGAGCAAGTACTTGCGTGATCTAACGTAATGACTACGAAGTTCATGTTTAACTAAAGTTAGTACACTTCTAAACTACAATACACATGCAATAAGATGTAAGCTAGATCTGTTGTAGAAGTGAACTGTTATTTCATATTTAGCCTCTTTTTAGAGGATTGCAAATTAAAAAAAAAGAGTTTATTGGTAGAATTTGTTAACTACACTATATTATGAATTTGTGTCTACCTATACGTATGTACTTCCCACTTAATTGGAAGAGTTAAAAATAAAGATATCTAGAGCACTGAAAATTAATTAAGAGCGTTTAAGTATTCATAATATTAAATAAATTAGAATATGTATTAAAATAAATATTATATACAGTCTTCTTTCCAATTCATCGAAGTTATTCATCCGAAGGCGTCCCATTGCATAATTACGCGAATTCTAAATGATTATTCTTCCAAAACAACTTCTGTGCCTCATTTTGTTTTCAGTTTATTTAAAACAGGGAGAAACCATTAAAAGCAGGTATATCCGCGTATCATGTAAACCATTTGCAAATTTATTCAGGACACTCATTTGGTACTCGTCAAACAATATCTTGGTAACGTTTTCATTCCACACCGTGGTTGGCAACTTGGACTTTACGCCGTGGATTATAGAGTGTAGTTAAGGGTGGCGGGTTTTGGTGAAAATATTTCAATTTAAGTACCTCGGTATTAGTGTTAATTTGCATTGCAGTGGCCGTTGTTGTGAAATACGCTACGCTATGGCTACGCTGCCCGCTGGCCGCTACGCTCTGTCCCCTTCATTCGGTATAATCACGTACTTTGCATTACTCTTTCAGCTCTCGTTGCATTTTCCGTTCTTAATCCTTAGCGAATTCAGCGCAATGGGGGTGATCGTGAAAGTTGGTATTTTTATTTTATTTTAACATTTTCATGGAGAACCAACAGCATGTACTAAAAACAATACAAGAGAACTTAATAATTTCTTGATGCCATTAATAGGTCCCCGCATATAATAAAAAAAAATATATCGTGACTGAAGGTAGGATTTAACAATAAGATAAGGTTAAGTATTCTTATAGGATATATGCCTACCTACAGCCACAACGGAAACATAAAGGTCTATTAGTTACATTATTATAAATTTACAATTACACATTGGCTACGTGCAAACCTACTACAGTAAAATAACGAGAATCACATACTTAATCCTGAACAATTGAGAATCATGAACCACATGAAATAAAACAAAATAAAAAAACACACACACACAGAAAAAGAAATAATATCAAAGAAGAACTTACGCTACGTACCGCCTTGTGCACCTGAGCAAACATCTATGAGCTGCTGACGCAAGATGGGCAAGCTGCTGCAGAACACATCCACCTCGGACCCCGTGAATCGTTTGTTGAAAGATCTACAGGCTCTAATAAGGTAGGAATTTTGTCTGTAATTACTGCTAGAGTTGGGTACATGTAATAATGGTTTCAAACGAGTTTGACGCGAGGGGACTCTTAGACCTATCTTAGACAGCAATGCCGGGCAATCAATAAATCCCTTCAATATTTTGGCCAAGAACAAGACATCAGCAATTTCTCTGCGAGTTTCGAGGGGTATAAGGTGACACTTTATGCATCTTTCGAGATAGCTCGTTTTAGGCAATTTAAACTTGAAACCTAGAAAACAGGTAAACTTTTTCTGTATTCTCTCCAATCTATCTATATAAACCCCATACCTCGGATTCCAAATTTGACTCGCATATTCTAGATGACTACGGACATAGGAACAGTAAAGGATTTTTAAGGTTTTCATTGACTTAAATGGCTTTGAGACGCGCATAATAAAACCCATAGCCCTACATGCTTTACCTACAATGTTGTCAATATGCGAGTCAAACAGAAGTTTTGAGTCATGAGTGACACCTAGATCTTTAGTGCTATATACTTGTTGAAGAACCTGATCATCAATTTTGAAAGTGCACATGTATTTCTTGCGTTTCCGACTAAATACTATAAAATAGCACTTGTCAACATTAAGGTCAAGGCCGTTAGCTGAGCAGTAATGGCCGAGTCTCTGAAGATCATCCTGGAGAAGCATTTCATCTAAGGAGTTGTTGACCTTTCTAAATATTTTCATATCATCAGCGAATAACAAATAATTCGAATTTTTAAAGCAGATGTCAATGTCGTTAATGAAAATGATAAAAAGTAGAGGCCCTAAAAGGGATCCTTGAGGGACGCCTGATGGAACGCTTCTCCAAGAGGAGGTAAACCCGTTGAGCACTACAGCTTGGTTTCGATTATTCAGATACGAGCCAAACCATTTCAGTAAATCTCCACTTACTCCAATAAGTTTAAGCTTTTTTAGAAGCAAATTGTGGTCTATACGATCGAAGGCCTTACTATAATCAGTGTAGATTGTAGCGACCTGATTATTATTGTCCATCTCATCAGTAACAAAATCATTTAATATTATTAAATTGGAAACAGTGGATTGCCCTTTAAGAAAACCATGCTGAGCAGGGCTGAAAGATGACTTAAGCCTATTGTAAAGTTGGTTGAAGACAATTCGTTCCAGCACCTTCGCGATAAGGCACAATTTAGAGATTGGTCTGTAGTTATCTGCCTGATCCTTAGGTCCCTTTTTGTGAATGGGTGAAATAAATGCTAGTTTCCAGCGTAGCGGAACAGTACCTTCGTTCAGTGATCTATTGAAGAGGATAGATATCGGTAAAGATAATTCAGAGGCACAGTTTGAAATAAATAAAGCTGGTAGTTCATCAGGTCCTGCAGATTTTGATAAATCTAAGGACTTAAGCAACCGTTCTACTTCACTAATTCTTACTTCAATGGATGAGATGTCACATGCAGAAGCTATAATATTATCATCATTACATGGTTTAAAAATTGAGGAATTATTTTGGATAAAAGTGGAGTGGAAATAGGAAGAGAATAGCTCCGATATACCAGGACCATTGTCACTAGATACACCTGCATAGGAAACGCTAGAGGGAACAGAGCTGGTTCCTTGCTTCAACTTAATATAGGACCAGAATGCTTTAGGACTATGGGCTATGGCGGATTCAATAGACATTATATATTTTAAATAGCATTCATTTTCAATTTTTTTAGCTCTTTCTCTTAGGGTTTTAAATGAGAGTTCGTCAGCTATATTTCCATAAGTTTTAAATTTTTTGAAATATTTATGTTTTTCTTTTAATATTTTGACTAGTGCCGAATTAAACCAGGGTGGGTGTGAATCGTTGCCAACCCGACGGGTAGGTACAAATTTATCTCTTATTGAGTATATCAAAGTGTAGAATATATCCACCGCTCCATCAATAGATTGGCAAGTTGCTTGGCGACCCTCCTTGCGGGGTGAAAGACGCGGAGGGGACGAGGTACCCAAGACGACAGCGGGTAGCGGGAGGGTAGCGGGAGGGTAGCGGGGAAGGGCAACGCGTGCACTGCATGTCATTGTTACGGCAGTCTCGGCCGCGCAGCCGAGGCGGCCACATGTCTTATATAGTCTGTCATAATTTGAGTGCGACCCACATGAGATCATTGATCCTGAGACCATTGGTCTTAGGGGCCGTCCATTAATCACGTGAGGTCGTTTTTCTCATTTTTTGACCCCCCCCTCCCCCCTGGTGATATTTGGTGAGGTTTGGGACCAACCCCCCCTCCCCCCCCCCTGGATCACGTGTATTTTTTGGAAGTCTATGTAAAGGCAATTTTTGACTAGAAAAAATATAGGTCATACTACAAATCGTTAAAATTTTTGCGCCGTCCAAAATATCGGTTCAGAAATACCTAATTTATGACAAAAAATTAATACACGTGATGTCTAACGAGAACCCCCCCTCCCCCCTCGTGATGTTTCGTGAGGTTTTCAGTACCCCCTCCCCCCCCCCCTTTGAGCCTCACGTGATTAATGGACGGCCCCTTAGGATGAGTGTTGAGGCCTTTTTAATATTATCATTATATTATTATTAGGTATCTATAATTCGTCAACAAAATAACGTTAAAAACAACAAATCGTATAATGTCTCAATATAGGGGCTTCTTGTAGAACAGCGTACCGGATCAGTCATGCTACGCGGCTAAAGGTTGGTACTGCGCAGTCAGATACGAAAAAACCGGCCAAGTGCGAGTCGGGCTCGCGCACAAAGGGTTCCGTAGCTTAAATCAACCTATCTCAAAAACTATAAGAGATACTTTGATCAAACCAAAAATCGTTGAAAGAGTTAATTAGCATGCATCACCTCTATTTTTTTTAGAATTTTATACCCCGTAGTTATAAAAATAGAGGGGGGGGACATACTTTTTACGACTTTGAGAGCTGATATCTCAAAAACCGTTCACTTTAAGAAAAATGTTTTTTAGAAAACTTTATATCATTTTAAAAGACCTTTCCATTGATACCCCACACGGGTATGTACATCGAAAAAAAAATTTCATCCCTCAGTTACATGTATGGGGGGCCCCACCCCCAATTCTTTTTTTTACTATTTAGTGTCATATTTTTGTAGCGGTTCATACAACACATATTCCCATCAAATTTCATCACTGTAGTACTTATAGTTTCCGAGTAAATCGGCTGTGACAGACGGACAGACGGACAGACGGACAGACGGACATGACGAAACTATAAGGGTTCCGTTTTTGCCATTTTGGCTACGGAACCCTAAAAACAACAAAGACGAAGAGTCCATATGACAGTGCGTCAGTTGTCAGTTCTTGTAACTAGGAAAGCAACCAAAATTTATGTGATTTAATGAAAGTAATTAATGAGCAAAACACAGAGAAAAATTACAAAATTGATGAAATTTTGAAAGAAAATGTTCATATCGTGCTTCGCCTACCCCCATACCACCCGGAATTAAATCCTATTGAACTTGTGTGGCGGTACGTGAAAGGCGAGCTCGCAAGAACGTCGATTGACTCTAACTTAGATAAAGAGATAAAAGACTTAGAGTTGCTTTTCTCTAATTATTCGCCTAAAAAGTGGAGAAATTGTGACGACCATGTCATAAAAAATTAAGACGAATATTATAAATCTGATAGAGTATTTGACGATGTATTGGACAGGTATGTTATTGTTTATTTATAATTTATTGTAAATTAAACATAAATTGGTTTTTGTCTTAGATTTATAATTGAAGTTAATGAAAACGATGATGAAGATGAGGATGACGACGACGATGAACAAGTTCAAACAGAGAGTGAACATGAAAGTGACATGGAAATTGATTTATAAAATAAAACACTTTTACATAAATAAATTCAAATTGGTAGATATTCTGAAGGTAAACATCCAAATTTTAATGCTGTCAAACTATAAATTTTAAGCTAAATATGACATTTACGGGAACACTCATAGAATAAAATTTTACTTACGTCAGAAATAGTTACTAGCTATCGCGAGATTAATCCGGGCACACTTTTCTACGTGTGTAGCATGTCGTGCTACCTCGCCCCCGCCACTTCTTTCACCCCGCAAGGAGGGTCGCCAAGTAACTTGCCGCATTATAGATCATGGGATTTAAATTTATCATGCCAATTTATTTGACTAATACTTTTCCTGATGTTGGCATAATCAGCACGAGAGTACGAATAGGAAACATGCGGGTTTGTGGAGAGGGGAGTAGTGGTGGATAACGAAAGGTCGATAAACAAGGCTTTGTGATGAGGATCTTCAGGCACCAGGGGGTCCACACATTCACCGACTGAGACAGTTATATTCGATAATACTAAGTCCAGCAGGCGACCAAAGTTGTTATAAATTTTATTGTACTGGTGTAAATTACACAGATTGAGTGAATCAACAAAATTAAACACATGGTCACCTGATAGTCCAGATGGTACTAGAAAGTCATTTGATGCTGTTGACCAAGTTATGTCACTCATGTTAAAATCACCCAGTACAAGAAATATGTCGTCACTATGAGAAGAACATAAATTGGTTAGTTGATTTGTGAAATTTGATAATTGCTGGGAGAAACTGTTACCGAAATTCATGCTACAAAGGTATAAAGTACAGATATTTAGTTTTAAAACCCGTTTGCTTAAAGAATCTTTATAATTAATGGTCACCCAAATATCCTCGGCCGAGGACTGCCATGTATAGTTGCATGTTGATCAAAGACTGCGCTTTACTGCTATAGCCACTCCACCACCCAACGATTGCCTAGTGGCTAAGTAATCACGGTCCCGTCGATACACAATATATCTACTATCGAATAATTCTGAATCTGCGATACTGCTAAGAAGCCATGACTCACTTATAGTAATGACGTCATAATCATTGAGCAATACGTTGTGAATAAAAACCTCGGTTTTGGTTCGCAAACCCCGAACATTCTGATGATAAATATTTAAGTTAACCATCGTATAAAAGTAACAATTGCTCGGATAAGTCACTATTCATTTTATTCACCGTATAAGGTGCATTATGTATTTTGTATGTGTGTAAAATAAGATAGCAAACCCAGTTTGAAACCACAGTCACATCGAAATATTCGTAGGAATAAAAACTCACAATAATACTTTTACCATACAATCGGCACTGGCTCCGAAATAGATGTGTATCCGTAACTATTACAATCATGTTCAGAATATAACCATAAGTTATGAATACATACAATGCAATAAAATAAACACCATAATACGCTGTGCATAAAGACAAAACACAGACAAATATCATTAAGGCTGTCACTAAAGCTGGAAGAAAATCAGAATCTGTCAAATCTAGTGAGGGGGGGTTGAGGTATGCGGGGCGTTCTACGGACAATGACATGAAATTTTAACATAGTACTCGAAAACATAAAAGTGAAGACATGCCACTTTGTTAAAAATATACTAAGTAAGTAATATTGTTTTGTGATACGAAAATATTTATTTTTATTTGAAAGTATTTTTAATATTTAATAATTAATTATATATAAAGTCGTACCCGTGCCGATATTTATACAGGTTGTTGCAAAAAGGGTTTAATACTATGCCGAAACCTACGTGTGCAGCATGTTATTGATGTTATTTCTAAGCCAGGAAATGAAATCAGAATGTAAAAAAATCGCGAAAATATTATCAGAGTTTAATAGTTCAGGGTGTTGTATTAAACTCTGCCCCCGTGTAATAAAAAAAGTATAGTTAGCCGAAAGGGCGTTACTCAGGCGTCACTCTGAAAAACTTTTATCCTACGTAATTTTTTATATTCATGAAAAAAACGCTTCTTCATATAATTTTTTTTTGGTCACGTGACCTTTTAGTTAGACGACCTGTTTTTTTTTGGTGTTTCAAAAGCAGAACAGTAGTTTGCAGAACTCTGCATATACAGGGTGTCACAAAAGGTTACGTAGCTGGCAAAGGGATATGGGGAGGTCACCAGAAAAATAATAACATGTAAGTACCCCCGCAAGGGAGTACATTAGTACAAGGCGAGAGTGTGTATTTTTTTTTAAGTACTTATGTGTATTTGGGATATGATAGAAATAATATTTTTGTTTCTTAAAAACCAAAAAATTTACACCTTGCTGCGCTCTTTTGCTCACTGTAAGTACACCTACAAATATTGCTGTATTAAAAAAAACGGTTTTGTTATAACGATTATAAAAAAAAAGTTATTTTCATGTCAAGGAGTCATTTACCTAATTACGATTTCACTCAACAGCAGGTGAACTGAAAAAATAAGTTCTATATAGTTCTATCATCACTTTAGATCGCAAACATTGTAACTCCACTTTTCTCGGCAAAAAGTACTCTTTGGTGTCAATAGAAACGTTTTTTGAATTCACATGTTTTCCTCTTTATTCGAAAAAAAAACTGTATTCCGCATTTTACCATTTGTTTTCCTCTAAACCCCAAACCGTGATTTTTAAACAAGAAAACTTAGTAATTATACCCTTTATTCTCATATACAACGTGCGATGTAGGCGAACGTGAACGAAAACTATGCAATAAGCCTTTGTTTTTATTACTACTTTAGTAAATTACAATAACATACTCAACAATGTTAATTTTTTTTGCAATGTTATGTTGTTAAATTAAGATCTAATATTTTATTAACATGAAGTTACTTTCAACTTTTTTTGCATCTATGCGTCGAATCACAGCATGACGGCTGCTGCAGCTTCCTGCTGTCCTGTCCTCCAACCAATCCCACCAGTACTGCAGGTTGCGTCGAATACGAGCCATTCTCTTCGACTTGACAAGACAGGTGCTCCCGGAAGGATCATAGATCGCACGGAACCCGTACCGTATAGAGGCAACGGACTCCTTTGCAACAGCCCCCCAGATTCGGAAGTAGCCCATGCACTGCATGGCGAGCACAGCTGCAGCAATTTTTTCGTACTGAATCATTGGGATGTCATCCCCGAAGGAGGCTCTCAGCCTACCTCACGACCTGTGTGACATTAGAAAAATGCACTGTGCTAACGCCGTTTGCGAGCTTGATTTGCAGGACCGCGTTGTATGCCAAGTTCCACAGCAGAGGGGTCCAAGACCTACCGCTGTGGAACTCCGCAACTGAACTTCTTCAGTGAAAACAAACCCTCTCTTTTCGCATCCTTAATGTACTTGTTAGACACGTATGACCTCTGTCAATTTTCTGCAGATAAGAAGACAAGTGATGGTATACAAGAGCCGCCCTAAAGGTTCGCCCTCTAGGGGATAGAGTTGAACGCGGTTACTATTTTTAAGCAAACAGCCAGCGCAACAACTCGCCCGTGGTTCTTATCCTGCTCCGACAGTGAACGAACGCAAAGTATTGTACAACCCGCGCAAAGTTTCTAGACACCTGGCCCAAAAATCTACCCCTCCCCCGCTTCCCCGCGCGAGGCCCCGCTCTCGTCCTTTTGTAGCGTCAGCATAAGTCCGTCGCAATTTTATCGAAGAATTATCAGACGATTAACGATAAATATTTTTATCACATACTTTTTTGTTACTACTTAACAAGTAGGTAGGTATCAACTTCAATACTTATATTAAACAAATATTTATAAATTTTATTACAATATAACAAAAGTCAGGTAAGTATATTTTTCGCATGCGGGTTTTTAGATAACCTAAACCAAATAATTTCAAATATCGGAGCGCTACATGTATATTATGGCGCCACTACACGTCCGCGGATGCGTCTGCAGATGCATCCGGAGATGACATCTGCATCTGGTGATTAGAGCATCTGTGGTAGGTATTTAACGTCCGCAGATGCATCTGCCACCGATCCGTTTGTTGTCGGTTTTTGTGGCACAGATCAAAGGGTTCAAGCGCGAGCGTCCGGCATAGCGACCACACGTCCGCGGACGCCTCAGTCAGTGAGTCCAGCATCGTTTCTGCTCCACTTCTTCTTGATAACTCGACTGCGATGCAAACTAAAGTAGTAGTTAAAAGTACTAAACACATAAATAGCTGCGACGGCAGCGGTTTCGATGTCCATGTTTGCGAGTAGCGTCTGCCGATATTGAACTCAGACTGACCGATCAACAGACGTGAGGTTGATTGTAGAGATTTGTCTGCAGATGTATTCGCGTATGTCTGCAGATGCATCCGCAGACGTGGAGCCATGTTTACGTTCTCGCAACAATTTTCTTTGGAAAATAATTTCCATTAAAACTGCGCAGTATGGCGAGGTTCATTATTTTTCTAGCCGAGCTTAGTTATAAAAACACTGATAGCAAAGAGGAAGAAAAGAAATATTTTTGGTAATATCGATATTAATATTTTTGCACTCAGTACTAAAGACAAATGTCATTTAACCCAGGTGTCTAGTTATCTCGCCCGCCTTGTACCCACTATTCGAATCCGCATTTCGGATGCCAAACTGACTGTCCGAAAGGTCGAAACCGTACCACCACAGAGGTATGACTCGTTCGAAGAGCTTATCAGGCTCTTACAGCAATCAGATGTGTCGGTACACTGAAAGATAATCTACAGGCCTGCTTTATTTATTTAGGAGCACTAATGGCCTCCTTTCAGTCATTGAGTCACTGGCACTCAGGCTGCGGTTGAACAGGAAGATAGACTGTCTAAACAAATCATTTTTAGGCTAGTTAAAAAAAACTTTAGGTGGGTAGTATGCCAACTAGAACTACAAATAAAACAGTATTTTTGTCTCCTCTAAAATTTGGTCACGAGGAGTTACGATGATTACGATCTAAGGTGACGCTGACGATATTTTATACAAGGTATTGAAAAAAGGGTATAAAGCTTAGCCAAAAGTGGATTTAGGTGCCATTCTGATCCACTTTTCTTCTACAATTTTGAAAATTCACGTAACAAAACCTTTTACATAGAAACTTATTCGATCACGTGACTTTTTACTATAGAGACCGAATTTATTTTTCGAGAATTTCCAAAACTTGGAGAACAAAAGTTGTTCAGAATAACCCCTGAGTCAAACCCTTTCGGCACAGTATACCCTTTTTGCAACATCCTGTATAGGTAATATCAGGTTTATAAAAGACCTGGGCCTGTAGAGTGAGACTCCGCATGGGGAGTCATAATTTATAGATCTTTTAGGTTGCAGTGGCGAATGGGCACTGGTAGCCCTGCCCTTTTCTATAACTATAACTATAGGTAATTTTATGGCAATTTAAAAATGGTATAACATTTATCTATTTGAAAAAATCATTAAAAATATACATTACCTATCACCCTAATTTAAAAAAAAAATTCAGCCCTTACTTTAAACTTATAACACCCCTCTATTTCCTTCAGGGGTTAAAAAACCTGTGTATTTAATATTTTCTTATGAGTTTTTTTTAAAAACTAGGCTCTTACATAGTTGTACATAATATTATGCGGTATTTTATTCCACTTGTAACGCATAAAATTCATAGCTACAGTAAACAATTCATTTTTTTCATGGCGAGATACAGTCGCACTTAACCGCTTTTTTGCAAAGCTTGTTAAATAGATTTAAAAAATTATGTAAATTTTAGATCTTCAATTTTTAAAAATACTTACTTATTTTTAACAACTTGTAGTGTACAGACTACCACATCTTAAAATATATATATTTTTAATTAACTACGGTTTTTGGTTTCAAATAAAACAAATTATGAACTTACTTTTCAACACCCTGTATATTGTGTAGCTTACCTACCATACACAACCGTTAAAATAAAATAAATTACCCCTCAGAATATAAACAGGCTCGCGCTTTGGCATACTGCATTGACCGTATAGTTCTTATTCGGAGAATCTAATAAGTGTCATTATGTGCAATGTTTACCTTTATCTATGCATCTGTAACTCTATAGTAAAAAATGTAAACAAATCGAAAAGGCGAAATGTTTTCTAAGAATTTTCGGCTTTTCTGCATCTAAAATGATTAGAAAATTAACTTTCCATAGCAAATGCATATGTATTATAATACTTGTAGTCATAATTTGTTGATTTAATCAGTTTTTGTGAAATATTTGATAAAAAATAAAATGGCGTGGGTATCGCTCCTAACAGGCCGCCACCAGGGCGACGACTGAAGAAATCTGAAATCTGTCACGGTGTCATCATTTTTAAACCGGAATTTATTAGTTTTTTGCAAAAAAAGTTGACTTCTGGTCCATTAAATCCAACTCTTTAAGGTAACTTTGTTAAGAATTTAATTACCTACACATACATATAAGATTCCATGAAAATGGGCCCTCTGATTTCGAGGGTTTTTTCATAATAAGTCAAAAAATGGCAAAAGACATGGTGTGTTTGCAATTTTTTTTAACATACTTATTATAATCCTGCACCAATTTATAAGCAACTAACATGTTCAGTATACCCTCTGCTACAAAATATATTTTTATCAATGTGATAGAAGCCACCGTTTTTCCAATCTAATCAAGTATATCAAGCCGACTTTAGCATTTTAGCTTTAGGGATCCCCTTAAGGCTGTCACTAAAGCTGGAAGAAAATCAGAATCTGTCAAATCTAGTGAGGGGGGGTTGAGGTATGCGGGGCGTTCTACGGACAATGACATGAAATTTTAACATAGTACTCGAAAACATAAAAGTGAAGACATGCCACTTTGTTAAAAATATACTAAGTAAGTAATATTGTTTTGTGATACGAAAATATTTATTTTTATTTGAAAGTATTTTTAATATTTAATAATTAATTATATATAAAGTCGTACCCGTGCCGATATTTATACAGGTTGTTGCAAAAAGGGTTTAATACTATGCCGAAACCTACGTGTGCAGCATGTTATTGATGTTATTTCTAAGCCAGGAAATGAAATCAGAATGTAAAAAAATCGCGAAAATATTATCAGAGTTTAATAGTTCAGGGTGTTGTATTAAACTCTGCCCCCGAGTGAGGTATAAGAATAGTAAATAAAAAAAGTATAGTTAGCCGAAAGGGCGTTACTCAGGCGTCACTCTGAAAAACTTTTATCCTACGTAATTTTTTATATTCATGAAAAAAACGCTTCTTCATATATTTTTTTTGGTCACGTGACCTTTTCGTTAGACGACCTGTTTTTTTTTGGTGTTTCAAAAGCAGAACAGTAGTTTGCAGAACTCTGCATATACAGGGTGTCACAAAAGGTTACGTAGCTGGCAAAGGGATATGGGGAGGTCACCAGAAAAATAATAACATGTAAGTACCCCCACAAGGGAGTACATTAGTACAAGGCGAGAGTGTGTATTTTTTTTTTAAGTACTTATGTGTATTTAGGATATGATAGAAATAATATTTTTGTTTCTTAAAAACCAAAAAATTTACACCTTGCTGCGCTCTTTTGCTCACTGTAAGTACACCTACAAATATTGCTGTATTAAAAAAAACGGTTTTGTTATAACGATTATAAAAAAAAAGTTATTTTCATGTCAAGGAGTCATTTACCTAATTACGATTTCACTCAACAGCAGGTGAACTGAAAAAATAAGTTCTAGTTCTATCATCACTTTAGATCGCAAACATTGTAGCTCCACTTTTCTCGGCGAAAAGTACTCTTTGGTGTCAATAGAAACGTTTTTTGAATTCACATGTTTTCCTCTTTATTCGAAAAAAAAAAACTGTATTCCGCATTTTACCATTTGTTTTCCTCTAAACCCCAAACCGTGATTTTTAAACAAGAAAACTTAGTAATTATACCCTTTATTCTCATATACAACGTGCGATGTAGGCGAACGTGAACGAAAACTATGCAATAAGCCTTTGTTTTTATTACTACTTTAGTAAATTACAATAACATACTCAACAATGTTAATTTTTTTTTGCAATGTTATGTTGTTAAATTAAGATCTAATATTTTATTAACATGAAGTTACTTTCAACTTTTTTTTGCATCTATGCGTCGAATCACAGCATGACGGCTGCTGCAGCTTCCTGCTGTCCTGTCCTCCAACCAATCCCACCAGTACTGCAGGTTGCGTCGAATACGAGCCATTCTCTTCGACTTGACAAGACAGGTGCTCCCGGAAGGATCATAGATCGCACGGAACCCGTACCGTATAGAGGCAACGGACTCCTTTGCAACAGCCCCCCAGATTCGGAAGTAGCTCGCCATGCACTGCATGGCGAGCACAGCTGCAGCAATTTTTTCGTAATGAATCATTGGGATGTCATCCCCGAAGGAGGCTCTCAGCCTACCTCACGACCTGTGTGACATTAGAAAAATGCACTGTGCTAACGCCGTTTGCGAGCTTGATTTGCAGGACCGCGTTGTATGCCAAGTTCCACAGCAGAGGGGTCCAAGACCTACCGCTGTGGAACTCCGCAACTGAACTTCTTCAGTGAAAACAAACCCTCTCTTTTCGCATCCTTAATGTACTTGTTAGACACGTATGACCTCTGTCAATTTTCTGCAGATAAGAAGACAAGTGATGGTATACAAGACCGCCCTAAAGGTTCGCCCTCTAGGGGATAGAGTTGAACGCGGTTACTATTTTTAAGCAAACAGCCAGCGCAACAACTCGCCCGTGGTTCTTATCCTGCTCCGACAGTGAACGAACGCAAAGTATTGTACCCACTATTCGAATCCGCATTTCGGATGCCAAACTGACTGTCCGAAAGGTCGAAACCGTACCACCACAGAGGTATGACTCGTTCGAAGACCTTATCAGGCTCTTACAGCAATCAGATGTGTCGGTACACAGAAAGATAATCTACAGGCCTGCTTTATTTATTTAGGAGCACTAATGGCCTCCTTTCAGTCATTGAGTCACTGGCACTCAGGCTGCGGTTGAACAGGAAGATAGACTGTCTAAACAAATCATTTTTAGGCTAGTTAAAAATAACTTTAGGTGGGTAGTATGCCAACTAGAACTACAAATAAAACAGTATTTTTGTCTCCTCTAAAATTTGGTCACGAGGAGTTACGATGATTACGATGTAAGGTGACGCTGACGATATTTTATACAAGGTATTGAAAAAAGGGTATAAAGCTTAGCCAAAAGTGGATTTAGGTGCCATTCTGATCCACTTTTCTTCTACAATTTTGAAAATTCACAAAACCTTTTACATAGAAACTTATTCGATCACGTGACTTTTTACTATAGAGACCGAATTTATTTTTCGAGAATTTCCAAAACTTGGAGAACAAAAGTTGTTCAGAATAACCCCTGAGTCAAACCCTTTCGGCACAGTATACCCTTTTTGCAACATCCTGTATAGGTAATATCAGGTTTATAAAAGACCTGGGCCTGTAGAGTGAGACTCGGCATGGGGAGTCATAATTTATAGATCTTTTAGGTTGCAGTGGCGAATGGGCACTGGTAGCCCTGCCCTTTTCTATAACTATAACTATAAGTAATTTTATGGCAATTTAAAAATGGTATAACATTTATCTATTTGAAAAAATCATTAAAAATATACATTACCTATCACCCTAATTTAAAAAAAAATTCAGCCCTTACTTTAAACTTATAACACCCCTCTATTTCCTTCAGGGGTTAAAAAACCTGTGTATTTAATATTTTCTTATGAGTTTTTTTTTAAAAACTAGGCTCTTACATAGTTGTACATAATATTATGCGGTATTTTATTCCACTTGTAACGCATAAAATTCATAGCTACAGTAAACATTTCATTTTTTTCATGGCGAGATACAGTCGCACTTAACCGCTTTTTTGCAAAGCTTGTTAAATAGATTTAAAAAATTATGTAAATTTTAGATCTTCAATTTTTAAAAATACTTACTTATTTTTAACAACCTGTAGTGTACAGACTGCCACATCTTAAAATATATATTTTTTTAATTAACTACGGTCTTTGGTTTCAAATAAAACAAATTATGAACTTACTTTTCAACACCCTGTATATTGTGTAGCTTACCTACCATACACAACCGTTAAAATAAAATAAATTACCCCTCAGAATATAAATTATACTGCATTGACCGTATAGTTCTTATTCGGAGAATCTAATAAGTGTCATTATGTGCAATGTTTACCTTTATCTATGCATCTGTAACTCTATAGTAAAAAATGTAAACAAATCGAAAAGGCGAAATGTTTTCTAAGAATTTTCGGCTTTTCTGCATCTAAAATGATTAGAAAATTAACTTTCCATAGCAAATGCATATGTATTATAATACTTGTAGTCATAATTTGTTGATTTAATCAGTTTTTGTGAAATATTTGATAAAAAATAAAATGGCGTGGGTATCGCTCCTAACAGGCCGCCACCAGGGCGACGACTGAAGAAATCTGAAATCTGTCACGGTGTCATCATTTTTAAACCGGAATTTATTAGTTTTTTGCAAAAAAAGTTGACTTCTGGTCCATTAAATCCAACTCTTTAAGGTAACTTTGTTAAGAATTTAATTACCTACACATACATATAAGATTCCATGAAAATGGGCCCTCTGATTTCGAGGGTTTTTTCATAATAAGTCAAAAAATGGCAAAAGACATGGTGTGTTTGCAATTTTTTTTAACATACTTATTATAATCCTGCACCAATTTATAAGCAACTAACATGTTCAGTGATGTCGATTCTGAAGGCGGAAATTCTAATTTTAATGCTGTCAAAACCTTAAATTCTTTGTTTAAAATTCGACTCTATGACTGTTCCCTGAAATATCATTTTATACTAGCATTTTTTTTTTGTTTGACAGCGTTAAATTTAGAAAATCTGCCTTCAGAATCGACATCAGTATACCCTCTGCTACAAAATATATTTTTATCAATGTGATAGAAGCCACCGTTTTTCCAATCTAATCAAGTATATCAAGCCGACTTTAGCATTTTAGCTTTAGGGATCCCCTTAAGAAATAAAAATAAGTTGCCATTTTTATTAGATCTAAGCTCAATAAGCAAACAAGTGCGATAAGATTCATTATCATTACATAGCAGGTAAACAGAAAAAGGTAGCCACAGTATTCACAAGGCAATAGCGACACAAGTGCAGTCGTATTAAGGTACAGATTAGTTGCCCCCTTACGTGGTATGACGAAGTTTACGTTCTATGCCCTCCCCTATATTATTCAGTGCACTTCTATGTGTCTAAACACCTGATCTAGATTGATACTCTGTTATACTGTTAACGTGCGGTATGAATGAACTTAAGGAAGTTCTTTTCAATAAGGCTCTACATCTACTTACAACCAACTCGTTATTTTTTTAAGGGGAATTATAAAACGAGCGAACAAAAAAAAACTTTGCGACTGATGATGACATATTGTTTTAATAACTTGAGCGGTATGAATTTGAGTAAGCGAAAAATTAACTAAACTGACGACGAATATTGATTTATAATAAAATCCAGAACGAGCTTACAAAAAGTGGATTGTGATATATCCATTTCAGATATTAAAATTTTATCCGAGCGACTTTATTACTAAGTGAGCGACTGGAATTACTAAGTGAGCGACTGGAAATACAGAGAGGGCAACTTCAATATTAAGATAGATTCGATTTTTCTAAGTGAGGTTATACTTATCGAACTACTAAAAAGTTCACTTTGAGCAAAGTTTTGTATGCTGCTTTATTAATGATTATTGGTTACTGATATTCTATTTGAGGGCTTATGTTTTTTTTATATTGATACGCTTTTTTAATGAAAACTACAGATTTTTAAATGCGCGCGAATTCGAATGGGGGCGCGGGCGGGGCGACGAATCGTTGCAGTCATGTGAGTTGTAGTAGGGCTCCTCATACCTATCAATGTTTCTTACTATTAATAAGAAGTTTTTTTTAGTTGACTGAAGCGTCTTATTTTATTTTTTGTTCATTTGATTGAAATAAATGCATGCATATTACTTTAATTTTACGGAGTACATTGTTTTATTTAATTACCCTTATATTTCAATAATAAAATTTCTCAACTAATAGAATAGTGTTTCTTCAAATAGTTATTTCATATTATTTTTATTTTTTAAATGTGAGCTCATTATACGCAGAGTATCATCTGCTCATTAGTGTATTTTTCAAAGTGGTTTTTGTATTCGAAACGCTTCATTTAAGATAAAATGCCGCTCAGTATAAAAAATACATTTGCCAAATATTGAAAAAAATGCAGGACGTAGCGTTGACACTCAAACAAATATTAGGTCGCTCAAATATTATGAAGCTGCTCATTTTGTATTTTAAGTAACTCAAATTAATGTTTGTAAGTTGCTGTTCTGTTGATTTCTCGTCACTCGCAGTCAGTCGCTCACTTAGTAATTCTATAACCCAAATTAATTAATTTTGACACTTAGAACTGTAATTTACAGTCACTCGTTTTATTGCTACCCTTTTTTTAAGATGGAAGTTGTATGATATTGATATCCTACCGCAAACCATAGGTACTTAATGCGTTCATTCCGTAGAACAATTCGCAACAGTTGAGCAACATCTAAGTACCTAACTTACACAGTAAACAACAGTGTAACATGATTAAATCCAATTAAGGAATCTAGAGGATTTGTAGCTGATAGTCGACGTGGATGTGGCGTGAGCGCCGGGGCTCCGCCGTCACGCAGGGCGCCTGGACTACCTAGGTAGCCTAGGTTTAGTACCTACGGTCTAGGCTTATAGGTGGTTAAATTATCTAAGTGGGATATTATAGGAAGACCCGACATGTGTTTTCATCTTTGAAGATTCGGCATAGAATGTTGAGTAGCGCTACGAGTAGTACTGTTGGAGACACCAGAAAATATCACAGTCTATTTTCAGGCCAACAGGGGTCTAAAGCTGGCCTACATAGAAAATACGTAGGTAGTACTATTTATCATGTTATGACCTTATTCATTATTATTACTTATACTTACTTAATTGTACTCATTCAAAGATACGCCTCGCTATCACGTGAGTACAAATTTACAGCGAAAAGCGGGTGACTTGCTTGCGAGTCACCTCTGACTACCCCTTCGGGGGTTACAGTCGAGAGCATGTGTATGTAACTAGGTAAGTACTTACCTACTTTTCAAAATATATCTCACTCATCTAATCTATTGAAATTCCACAACAGATTGGATTCAAGGAAAGCGAAAGGAGAATTCCATTCCCGTACAGGGATAAACTATCAATCCATCAGAAGCAATAAAACGCCAGTTCTCTCTCACATCAAGTGGAATTATTTTGTTCGTATGATAAATAATATTTGGGCTTTCAAAGGTTTCCGCCCCGTTGAAGCCGCTTTGATTTATGTTTCGTAGGTGCTGCGTAGATTTATGTATTTATTATTATTTAATACATACAAATATGCAGCTAGAGACAACACAGCACTATAATTTTGTATTAATGGTTAAATTCATATACCTACTTACATTTGCACTCACGACTGTAATCCTATCTAGAATCTAGATGTGCAGATTTTCAAGTTTTTAAATTAACTTAGAAGTATGAAAGATTAGGTATGGATGTGCAACGCCGACTCGGGTGTACCCTCTACCCTTTCTACCTTTACCTCTACTCAATGCAATGGGGCGAGAGATCATGAGTCCAGCCTCTATACTAAATTGAAAAATGTGAAAATAACGCCATCTATGTTACACTAACAGCACTAAATGTAACTGAACTCGGTCAAAACACAACTACTCGCTATTATTGTTTTATCTGAGACCTAGATGACGACACTAGTCGCTATTGTTTTTTCGTTAACACCTAGATGGCGACACTGGTAAAATTAAAAGTGCAAATTACAACAAGTTTTTTTTTAATAAAACAATTTTAATCTTACTAAAAGCTACGAAATCCCTGTTGTACTAAGTACTAACTTAAAGCTAAGCCTACATAAAAATAAATAACATTAATCATAATGACTTGCTAAATTATTTTAATTTTACTTTATTCTTCCTATGTTGTTTTTGTATCATTTGGCTTCTGATTTTGGCAACATCCTTTCCCTTTTCTTTTGATTCCTCCTTCTGGTATGGCACTGTCATTGTATGGAGTGTTTTCCATCTTCAGAGTTTCCTGGGATATTTTAGCTTCTGCAATTACGAAAGAAGATTGTTAGTAATTTGTCTAAAAAACTAGAAGTAGAGTACGTCAAATACATTAAATATTTTCTCTTACAAATGCGATTCAACTACATATTCTCTTCTAATCTCCAACCTACCTATATCATCAACATAAAGATACATTTATCTTTATTACAAGGTAAATACTATTATCCAGTGCTTCATCATTCATTTGCATGTTTACCAAAATTCTAGTAATAAAACCTATAAATTTTCCCTGTGCAGGAAAATATCTATTTTCATGTCTCTTTTCAGGCTAATCTAAGCTAATTAAGTAAAAATAAACTATTTAACTACCTGACTGTGCACATATTTAAAACTGTACTTCAAAGAATTCAATAAATAAAATTAAATTACGTACTTTCAGAGAATGAGTGATAAAAAGATCAATTTTCATGCCCCTTTGGATTAATGGATGAGCCTTACCTAGAGCCTACAGAAATTAACCTCAAGTTCTATTGCCAATGTTGAAAGAATACTCGCCCTACTAGCCCTTGTATGCTACATGCATCAGGCAGAGTATATTTAGTTTTATTTTAAAGGATGGCTAATGACTTACTTAACAATGTTCTTTTTCTTTCTAAGAAAGTGTACAAACAGTAACATTAGATCATAAAATATTGATGTTCATCAACATACTATCAATAAAAACATAGACTCTTTAATTATCGAGAAATATAAAATACTGACCAAACACTCCGGGCTTCACTTCGCGGGCCTGGATCACCTGCGTTCGCAGCTCCCTCTCCACATCATCACCAAACTTCAGCATCTGAAGTTCAAGTAAAAAACATTGGTTTTACTTGTCCAAAGTAAATTTTAACCTTGTTTTAGAAAAAATGATAGATATTTAGTATAACAAATTGTTTCACTATTTTTTGGATGTGCACTTTAACACAGGCAGGACACACTGTATACTCCTATTCCAAAGTTTACCAAATGATTTGATAACTGCATTCACAGGCATGTAAATTTTGTTACTTAGTAGACACAATATACCTACTTGCGAGGATGAAACTTACTGCCTTTATTGCTTCTTCGTCTCTAACATTCTGGTTTTTTCTAAATTCATCATTGATCTTGAGCCGAGCCGCCAGCAATGCTTTTTCATCTCCATCAAATACTCTTAAACGGGTTCTATGAATCTTTTTGAAATTTTGTAAGACCTGAAAAACGGACTGTTTAATAACCTATTTTTATCATATTTTATCAATATTTATTAATAAACTAGAAATCACTTACTAAGGCCTTTAAGTTTGTCATTTGAAAAGTATGGTGTGATTATCTTCGAAAGTATTTTATTGATAATTTTATTATTTAATACACAAATGACTAAAATACAAAATCGGACTGAAATTCAAAATTCTGAAAATGAAAACACTAAAAACTTAAATGTCAAGTCAAGTGTCAAATCTGACAATGACAAACTAAAAGTGGACCAAAAATTCTACTCTGTGTGCAGAGAAGTGTGTGCGTAGTTCGTTTTACCTTTACCCCGACCCAAAATTAATATACAATATTGTACTTAGTACGTTTAGGCTATGTATATTTGTGACCCAGGTAGCCAGATCAAGGAACAATAGTACCTACTTCTCCACGAGAAAAGCCAGATTCAGATAGCCAGTGCCTTGCCAGTGCCGAGTTCAGTTTTTTTTCTTTCTGTTATCTGCAGAGAAAACAAAACTAAAGTCTTCGGTGAGTCTTTTGGACCTTTACCTACAACCAATCATCTCTCCAAAATCTGAAAGCAAAGGTCTTACCAATGCATGCACGCTGCCTGCCGGTTATGATGAGAGGTGCGAGGCCGATGCGACGCGGCTATAGCCGGCTGGCCAGGCCACTACGGTAGGATAGATGAACAAGCAAGAATAGCGTGGCACGCCCTCCAAACCGCTGCAACAATGATCGTTTCGTACTGTATTATTTAATTATTCTGAGATTTTAATAAATGATTTTAAAAAAATCTTACATTGTCTATGACATCTATCTTATGTCAAATCCGTTTTTGTTCTGTCGGTTCGGTTCTTTCTTTCTCTTGCTAGGTTTTGTAAATTAATTTCCATTTATCTTTATTATTGTGACTAACAGTGCTATAAAAATTACGGAACGCCTTTATTTTTATCGTTTTGGTGACAAGAAATAATCCAGTGAGCAATATTTGAAGACTGATTGGTGAGTAGGTATATTTAGCATGCATGATAGACGTCAAATCAAAGTAAAAAATTATACCACTTGTAATCGTCCTTGATTTAATAGTTTAATTACTATTTAATCTTACTAATATAAACAATTGAAATCTACTCTATGTTAAACATCCGTTTAAGGTAAGTTAATATAATGTAGAAATATGGACCTCATAACAATGAACCTTTGATTTCATGTTGTGTGTCACAGCCATTTTAGTTAAACCAACTGATTGTAGGGTATCACAGGGCATATAAGCTTACTTTATTTTAATCAAGCAATTGTAAAGCAGCATACCTTTATACACTATATTAGTTTATATGAAAGTAGTCTTGTTAAAGTTATATTTTATATACTTTTATAACAATAACAATGTGGGTATAAACTTCCCAGTCTTAACTTTGAATTGAAAACTTTTGATGAAATCAAATACAGAGAACACATACATTTGATCTACTTTATTATGATCACAAATATGAAACATTGGCAAATTGTCACACCTTTAGATCTATCTAATGCATAGGTTAAACATTTATTCACTTTTACAAAACACAACATATACTACATTGATTAATTAAAAATATGCTACATTATTCACACAATGTATGACTGAAAAGGACAATCTTGTGCTGTAAGGACTCAATTAACAACATGATCAAAATTAAGTTAGGTCTTCTTTGTATGAAAATACTTTCATGGAACAATAAATATCAATATCTCATCAATCTATTTGGACAAACCATAGGTGGATATATGTACATATAACTGAATGAACATTTATCTTCTTTTCATCATCTTGGAAATATGGGTTGAGTCCTTGCTGCGTAATAGCATACATGTGTTTTAAATATATTGAGTTGACTCTTACTAATTTAGCACATAAAATATGTGAAACCACCAACCCACTGTGGACCAGCGTGGTGGGAAATGGTCCAAGCTTAGGAAGGCAGTTTAGACCTTAGGGATATGCACAACATTCTACTTGAGAGAGCCAGGTGCAGGTACTTACACCCCCATAGAGAATAGAATTGATTAGATTCTCTAGACTTGTAACAACCTTTATGCTGCCTAGTGTGCCCTAAAGTATATGATAGTTTAATGATAGGCTAATAAATTCACATTATCAACTGACTGGCAATATACATATAAAGTTAATGACTACAGAGTTATGCCATACTTTTCATTAAATTGGGTTATCACCATAAATCAATCAATTAAAAAAAACTTGATCCCATTTTAAAATGAAAATGAGTTCGTAAAGTTAAGGTCTCACTTACAACTAAAATAAATTGTTTCATTGCTTTTGTAACTATTTTTGTTAGTAAGTTATTTATTTATAGGATCTTTTGTTTATAATAACGTAATTTTTAAATAAATTAAATTAAAAAAATATAGGTACTAAAATTGTTTACTTATTATGCAAATCTAAAAAGATGCAGTGTTGAAAAGGCATGAAGGCATTTTGTCTTTGCTGTAAATAGTATCGTGCGATTTTACTAGATGGCGCTACATGTATTTAAGCTCAAGAAAATATTATTTATGTTGGCAACACACTGTAAAATAAAAAATAAAAAAAAAAATTATATGTTGCAACATTCTCTTCCACCACAAACCCCATTAACTTGTGTACACCTTGCTTGAATAAATAATAACAAAAATTATTAAACTGCAGTTTACCTCATCTTTCTACCTATAAAATATAGTCGTAAACTAACTCGACTTTTTATTAAGGTTATATTACTCTATTCTATAAGGATATTCTGGCCACTCCTGAGCTGGCCTATCAGCCCTTTACGGGATAACGTGGACTTTTGGGACACCCTGTATAAATTCAGGAAAATGTTAAATATAGGAATTTTGATTATGGATAAACATATCTTTTTATTTTTTTGGAAAATATCTTTAAAAAATATTAATTACTAGCTGTTCCCGCTAGCTTCACTTCGCCTTAAAAAGTTTTCAGCCTTAAAAACCAGCATTTATAATATTAGTTATGATTTTTTTGAAAATCTTATAAATGTGAAAGTAACTGTGTCTGTCTGTCTGTCTGTATGTTATAACTCTTTCACGCCAAAACTACTGAACGAATTTGAATGAAATTTGGTACAGATATGGCCTAGACCTTGAGAAAAAACATAGGCTACTTATTATCCCGGAATTCCCACAGGAAAACTTTTTAAGGCGAAGCGAAGCTAGTGGAAACAGCTAGTAATTAATATTTTTTAAAGATATTTTCCAAAAAAATAAAAATATATGTTTATCCATAATCAAAATTCCTATATTTAACATTTTCCTGAATTTATACAGGGTGTCCCAAAAGTCCACGTTATCCCGTAAAGGGCTGATAGGCCAGACCAGGAGTGGCCAGAATATCCTTATAGAATAGAGTAATATGACCTTAATAAAAAGTCGAGTCAGTTTTTCGCATGCCGCCAGAACAAAATTCCATATTGTTAGGTTTTCTTTAATGTTACGACATCCTGTATAGTCCTGCTATTGATCACAGTCCAAGAAAATAACGAGTAATGCTGTATGTTAAAAAAAGCACGGTTTTCTAAGTCATAAAAGGTAATAAATGTAGCGAAGCGGGACTGTATACGCTTGATTATAAAACGCTGATTAAATATGGGGAATTATAAAACGAGCGAACAAAAAAAAACTTTGCGACTGATGATGACATACTGTTTTAATAACTTGAGCGGTATGAATTTGAGTAAGCGAAAAATTAACTAAACTGACGACGAATATTGATTTATAATAAAATCCAGAACGAGCTTACAAAAAGTGGACTGTGATAAATCCATTTCAGATATTAAAATTTTATCCGAGCGACTTAATTACTAAGTGAGCGACTGAAAATACAGAGAGGGCAACTTCAATATTAGGATATATTCGATTTTTCTAAGTGAGGTTATACTTAGCGAACTACTAAAAAGTTCACTTTGAGCAAAGTTTTGTATGCTGCTTTATTAATGATTATTGGTTACTGATATTCTATTTGAGGCCTTATGTTTTTTATTTTGATACGCTTTTTAATGAAAACTACAGATTTTTAAATGCACTGGCAAAAAGGATCGTGCAACTGTCCCGAATTTTTCAATAGATATGTATGCAAACACGTTTTGGGGCTAGCAATTCGGCTCAAACTAACAACACCACCACTGGTAGCAAAAATGATACCCATTGGACAAAAAAGAAAACGAGGCCGCCCAATAAGTCCAAGCCCGCACTTATTTACCAGTGACGATGAGTAGTAGGGCTCCTCATACCTATCAATGTTTCTTAGCATTAATAAGAAGTTTTTTTTTAGTTGACTAAAGCGTCTTATTTTAATTTTTGTTCATTTTATTGAAATAAATGCATGCATATTACTTTATTTTTATGGAGTACATTGTTTTATTTAATTACCCTTATATTTCAATAATAAAATTTCTCAACTAATAGAATAGTGTTTCTTCAAATAGTTATTTCATATTATTTTTATTTTTTAAACGTGAGCTCATTATACTCTGCTCATTAGTGTATTTTTCAAAGTGGTTTTTGTATTCGAAACACTTCATTTAAGATAAAATGCCGCTCAGTATAAAAAATACATTTGCCAAATATTGAAAAAAATGCAGGACATAACGTTGACACTCAAACAAATATTAGGTCGCTCAAATATTATGAAGCTGCTCATTTTGTATTTTAAGTAACTCAAATTAATGTTTGTAAGTTGCTGTTCTGTTGATTTCTCGTCACTCGCAGTCAGTCGCTCACTTAGTAATTCTATAACCCAAATTAATTAATTTTGACACTTAGAACTGTAATTTACAGTCACTCGTTTTATTGCTACCCATTAAATATTAACTGCACTTTTATTAATAATTAGATGATTAACAATATGCACACACCGGTAGGTGGATAGAGAGAGAGAGTTGCACAGACGACAAAATACTTATTAAAAAGTATAAACTTTGTGTTGGTGTTGCCAACAATCATATTTTTTAATAAGCAACTTTGACTCTACATACTCTGTAAAAATATATACCACGCAATCCTGGCAACTTACTTTAATAAAATGTTCATTTAATGCAGTTTTTAAAATGGTATAAACCGTTCTTCTTGTAGCCTCTCCATCATTGGAGGTTGGTATGACGCAACATCAAAGAAAACCTAACAATATGAAATTCTGTACTGGCGTCATGCAAAAAACTGATCCAAGGTGACGATTTTCAGCAAATTTATAAAAGTGTCAATATGTCGAAAACTATCGACTTTTTACTAAGGTCATATAATGATATTCTGGCCACTCCTGAGCTGGCCTATCAGCCCTTTATGGCATAACGTTGACTTTTGGGACAACCTGTATATTATATTTTTTTACATCACTCTAAAATCCTAACTAATATTATAAATGCGAAAGTAACTGTGTCTGTCTGTCTGTCTGTCTGTCTGTCTGTCTGTCTGTTACTCTTTCACGCCAAAACTACTTAACGGATTTGAATGAAATTTGGTATACATACGGTCTACCCTGGGAAAGAACATAGGCTACTTTTTATCCTGAAATTCCCACGGGAAAACTTTTTAAGGCCTAGCGAAGCGCGCGGGAACAGCTAGTAGTAAATAAAATTTAAAAAGCAATGTCGGTTTTCGCTTCTGTCTGTATCATGCCTGTGTGCTTATAGTTTTAAAACTACAAAACTAATTTTTATACGTTTTTAATAGAAAGAGTGATTTAATATCAAGGTTTAAAATGTACTTTTTATCCCGTAAATCCCACGGGCAAACATTTTAGGGCGAAACGAAGCTCACGGATGCTACTATAAAAGAAAAAATAATGTTACACCCTGACACGCAACACAAATAAAAATATCGCCGAATTTCGAAAGCCTATTCAATGACTTTCTTTATTATGATACGATATAGCCCCATTTGTGTAGCCTCGTTACATTATTAGGCCTCTGAAGGACACATCCGGGCCCTAAAGACCTTGTGCAAGTTTCCTTGTAGGGCGCATGATGAATGGAGTATCTCGTGGTTTTCTAGGCCACCGCGCCCTTCCTCCAAATTCGTGACCTGAATATACTTTAACTGAGAGACCAATGATGTACCGCCGTACTGAATGATGAATTGTTTTTTTACTGTTAGCTACCGTTTGGCTGCGAATAGTTTTTATTTTTATGGACTAGGTTCAATTTTACGGTCATCGCCGGCCATTGAATACGCCCGTTGGGAGTTTAGTGCTTAAAAGTTCTTTAAATACTTCAAAAATTACGTATTAGGATAGCTAAGAAATAAATAACCGAAATAACAATAACAAGATTTATATTATTTAAGTATTAGTAATATTATGTCTGACTAAAAACCTTGGGATTACACCGGAAAACTAATGTTTGTTGTGTTTGCGTAAATAGATTTCGACTATTAGGATACGCACACTTCCTCATATCTCAATGTAAGGTCGTTGAGAATAACAAAACGCTTTTTCGGTTCATTTTATAGGTTTTAAAAGGTTACCTTGATTGAAATATGTTGTCTTCTATGCAATCATGTCATGAATCATGAATATCATGATTCATTATACAATACAGTTTGTAATAATATTAACGGCCGATAAAGAGAGATGGTGTTGTACGTACAGTTGTATTATATGACTTTATGTACCTACAGTTTGTGCATCAGCTCCATAAGTAGCTGTAGTTACACTTTTAAACCCCCCGTCTGAAGAAGAGGTGTGTTATAAGTTTCACGTGTCTGTGTAACATGACTGGTAGCGTAGCTCCTAAACAGCTGATCCGATTTTATACTAAGGGCTTTTTAGATTTTCAGGCTTTCCGGCCAGCCAGGCCAGAACCCACACGAAGACACCCCCTTTCAGCTTACCATATATATGTCGCAGGCATCTGGTTTAATCTCCTGTTTGATTGAACCGCTAGCCCGTTCATTGGTTGACGCTATTCAGTTGTATGACTAGGCCGAACGTTGATTGTACAAGCGTCACAAAACGTCCAACTACACTCGCGAGCAACCAAATCGACTCAAGCCTTCACGGCGCACATATACATTGATTTTCCTAAAACGATAAATGGTAAATATAAAAGTGATATGTCATTCGAAAGCTGAAGAATTAGGCTTTCAATTAAGATCAATACCATAAAAAAAAACTAAGCGCAGATTTAATGACGCATTTTAATTGCCCGTCAGTGTTAATTACCTCATTAGGAATCCACGCCTTGCGCTACCTGATCCCGCTATAAAACCTTTCCACATCCGGTGTACCTTATCAGTCGCTTGTTGCAAGTTGACCGGTACACATCTCGTTGCATTGTATTCCTTGTTTTCGCAAACCCATGGATACCACACCAGAAGAAGCTGCTCAAGTTGTTGCCTTGCTGCAACAAGGGTTAAGTCAGCGAGCAGTCGCTGCCCAGCTCCACTTGAGCCAGTCTGCTGTATCCCGAGTATACAGACGGTTCCAAGAGACTGGTGCCTTCAATCGAAGACCAAGAACGGGCCGCCACCGCTGCACTTCAGAGAGAGACGACCGCTTCATTGTCTCAACCTCGCTGCGCAATCGACACCTTACGGGCGTTGATGTGCAGCAAGAACTGAGACGTGTACGACAAGTGGCTGTCAGCGAGTGGACAGTGAGAAGACGCTTGAAGGAAGCCAACTTGACACCAAAAAGACCTGCATCAGGCCCCAAATTGACTGCAGGCCACCGACAAGCGCGTCTTCAGTTTGCTCGAGAGCATCTCGATTGGAGCATTGCGCAATGGCGGTCGGTCCTGTTTACTGATGAGTGCAGAGTGTGTCTGCATGGCAGTGACAGGAGAGGCCGGGTCTACCGGCGTCCGGGGGAACGATTTGCCCAATGTTGTTTCGCTGAAACAGTAGCATATGGCGGCGGTTCCTGCATGATGTGGGCTGGTATTTCTCTAGAGGGAAAAACCGCACTTGTTTTCGTGCCTGGAGGCGGCCGAGGAGGCGGGTTAACAGCTGATCGGTACATCACCGACATTCTACTCGGTCATGTTGTGCCCTATGCAGAATTTGTCGGTGAAGACTTCGTGCTAATGCACGACAATGCCCGCTGCCACACGGCACGAGTCAGTCGGCAGTTTCTGAGAGAGAAGGAATTGCGCACGATGGACTGGCCTGCGCTCAGTCCTGACCTGAATCCCATCGAACACTTATGGGACGAGCTCAAAAGAAGAGTTCGGGCCAGGAATCCAGTCCCTGCAAGCGTGGACGAGCTGAAGACAGCTTTATTAGAGGAGTGGGACGGCATTCCTCAGGAAACTGTCAAAAAGTTGATAAGGTCTATGAGAAACAGGCTGCAGGCTGTAATTAGGGCAAGAGGGGGCAATACAAAGTATTGATTTAAATAAATAAATTTTTATCTTAACATTTTTTGTTTAATTTGTATAATACGATACCCATACCCTTTTTTCCTAAATTCCCGTTTTTCCTACAATTGCGTTCAGACATCATTTATTTCAAAAATGATGAATGGATTTCAATAATAATGATATCAAATTAAAGCTGACATCTTAAGCTTTTAAATGACATATCATTTTTATTATTTCTATTCATAATTTTACTTGTATTAATGTATGTTTGCGCCGTCAAGGCTTGAGTCGATTTGGTTGCTCGCGAGTGTAGTTAGCGGACTTAAAATCAGTCAGGTGGTGAATAAAACAAATATGGCGTCTAACAGCGAACAGCTGACACAAAAAGCACTTGTATTATATCCCATTTAACGACTTCGCTGAATATCGTTCAGTCAAGACGTTGGACGTTACAGTCAACCACTTGACGAGTTGTTCTTTAGTCATTCAACTGAGTAGCGTCATCCAATTAACGGGCTAGCGGTTCAATCAAACAGATAAAGATAAAGATAAAAGATAAAAGAAAGTTTATTTCGAGTTAATCTTAATACTAACATGCTAAAAATCTATTGACTTAAACAATAACAATAGTCACATAGGTACATAGTTAAAAGAACAAAAAAATATAAACTCGAAAATGGACGTGGACTCAGCATAAGGCTACTCAAATATTATAAATATAAGAATAGCGCTGATTTTCAGCCACGCCCATGCCACAATTTAAAATTACAAGTAAAAAAAAGAAAACAATATAACTACTTAACATTAATTTGTTTCAAACATAGCCGAGCATATTACATATTATAATTACACTATATCCTTATTCTTACTTTATTTTTCATAAGTGGTAGGTAGTTTCATCTAAGTAACTGGTAGGTACATACTAATTCTAAATCCAATAATGTACACACAACGCAATTCTACTATTATTACATGCATTATCTTCTAATATTTTCGGTGTCTTTTTGGATCATAAGCAAGAGTAATTTGTATTTTTTCTTAAAAGATTGTATTGATACAATATTGTTTCGTAATGGCGGTGGCAAATTGTTCCATATTTTGGCACTTTTACACTTAAAGCATCTACGAGAGTTTTCCAACTTACATCCTGGTACAAACATTAAATTATTATGTTTTGATCTGGTGTTAACATAATGCGCATCACTTCTAAAACTAAATTTGTCAAACAAATACTCTGGCATCTGGTTCCTCATTACTTTATGGACAAGACAGGCGAAATGTAGCTCTCTTCTAGCTTCCATCTTTAGCAATTTATTTTCATTCAGATACGGAGTGACGTGTGCGCGCTTGGGTATTTTATAGCAGAATCGGGCACACGCGTTCTGCACTCGTTGAATAGAACCTGCTATTTTTTGTGTTATACGAGGGCCATATACTGCACTACAATAATCAAAAGGTGATAGAATCAGAAGTTCAACTAAGATTTTTCTGACATCTTCTGCTAGGTAATCTCTTAGACCATAAAGTACTTTCAGCTTAAAAAAGGCACATCTAACTTTGTCCAAGATATGTGACTCAAATTTTAGTTCCCCATCAAAAATAACTCCTAGGTTCTTGGACTCCTTTATGAATGGAACTGTTTTATTATCTATTTTAATAATGGGATTCCTGTTTAGAACCATTTGTATTTGATTTTTGGTACCTACGACAATGCATTTTGACTTTTGCGGATTGAGAACCAAACAGTTGTTTTTTGCCCATTCAAATACTGTATTTAAGTCTTCATTTATTTTAGAAACACCTAATGAAACGTCTGCCAGATTAATATTACAATATATTTGGGTATCATCGGCGTAGAGGTGACACTGGCAATATTTAAGATTATTTGGCATGTCAGCAGTATAAAGTGTAAACAGCATTGGACTCAAAATAGAACCTTGTGGGGTGCCTCTATTTACCTCGGACAAACTGGATGTTAGAATATCCCCGTTATTATTGACTGTAGAGACATACTGCTGGCGGCCACACAGGAAGGATTGAAACCATTTGCAGGTGTTGCTCGAGAACCCATAAAATTTAAGTTTAGCCACCAAAAGCTCTACATTTATGCAGTCAAAGGCTCGTGAAAAGTCAAGGAGAACCAATATACTTGGCTGTTTTTCATCCGACGCGGTAATTAAGTCGTCTGTTACTTTCAATAATGCCGTTTCGGTTCCATGCCCACGACGAAACCCAGACTGTATTTTTGGGATAATTTTTTCGTTAGCTAGATATTTTAGCACTTGTTTTTGAACGACCCTTTCAATAACCTTTGACAATACCGGCAAAACACTTATAGGTCTCAAATCTTTATAGTCTTTTATATTAGATGATTTAGGAATAGGTCTCACTAAAGCCGTTTTGAAACTTTCGGGATATGTTTGGGTCATTATTGATTTGTTTACTATTGCCGTGATTACCGGCAGTGTACAACTTAGTGTATGCTCTAACATTTCAATACTGATGCCGTCATGTCCCTTAGCACTAGTTTTGATACTGGATATAATTTTTCCGACCTCGCTCTCGGTTACTGGCACTAAGGTAAAGAAGCTATTGGTAAACATTGAGTTATAATAGTAATTCAGTAGGTTCTGGTTAATACTGCTGTTTCCAGGCACATTTAGGAAGTGTTTATTAATTTTTTGGGGATCATTTATTTCAGACGGTATGCTATCATTTCCTTGAACATTAAAAGGAGACGTCTCCTTAAAGTGCCTCCACATTAAACTAGGATAATTTTTATTATTATTTACAAAATGTTTAAAATACGCAATTTTTTCATTTCTTATTGTCGATACAACTAAATTTTTAAGATCTTTGTAGTAATTTAAATCTGTTTCTTTCTTACTTTTATGCGCTTTAGCAAGGGCTTCATCACGTAATGTCATCATAAACCGTACCATATTCGTGATCCAAGGCTTCGGCTTGTCTTTTATTTTTATTTTCCGTACCGGGGCATGAGTGTCAAAGAGAAAAGTGATAAAATCATTAAAAAGATAAACCATAGAATCCACAGTTAACAAGTCCAAAATACTCAACCACGGTAAACTAAGGAGGTCTTTCTTGAACTGTTCTCTATCCATTTGTTTAAGAGGCCGATATATAATATATTTAGAGACTGGCTGAGGCTTCTTCACGTCAAAGTCTAACCAAACTAGAGCATGATCGCTTATTTGGCTGTTGTGCAAGACGTTAATATTTTTTACTTTATTTGGAGCATCTGTAATAACTAAATCTAACAGCGTTCTACTCGTATCAGTAATTCTTGTGGGTTCACGCACTAGTTGACTTAATCCCAACTGGTAGAGAAAACTTTCTATTCTTTTTGCGTCATATGACTCGGGTTTCATTAGATCAGTGTTGAAGTCAGTAAGCAAAAATGTGTGGTTACAATATGAAAACGCAGTCACCGATTCGGTTAAAGCATCTATTGCCTCTCCTCTGTTAACATCTTCAGGCCTATAAGCTGTGCCGATGGCTATATGGATTCCAGCTATAGACAGCTCTAGCCAGAGCTGCTCCAATGCAGAACTAGGGTGCTCCATTACCTTTACCCGTAACCCTTTACGCACATAATACCCAATACAACAGGAGATTAAACCAGATGCCTGCGACATATACACTCGGCACCATTTCTTTATACTAAATGTCGTGTCACTATATCGAAAAACTAACGAACGCACGCTTTATACAAGATAGAGTCGTAGTCGTGGGGAGCGTTGCGCTAACTAGGGCTCTATCTTGTTGCCTTCTTCTTCTTCTTTTTCCTTGCCATATCCTTATTTAGGGTCAGCTTTGTTCGTCATGTCACGCCATTTTACCCTATCCTCTGTCATATCCTCCACATCCATTCGCTCCACACTCTCTCATATTTTCTTTCACGCAATCAAGCCACGTCTTTCTTGGTCTTCCTCTCTTAAGCTTTATCTTTTTGTACTTCGTGAAAATTCTCTACCGTTTGTTCGTCAATTTAGAGTTGCCCCGCAGTATCGTTACGCTACGTGTGTTAGAACTTGTCCCCTTATCTTAATCTAACGCAGTTTCCTTACAGTTCGATTATGTTGATTAAAATTATCGTTTTACATATCTATGATAAGTATGATAACATCTTGTTTATGTTGGAACCACGTTTAAAATGTAGTGCTTAGCAAATTTTTATTTTATACTATTTTTCTTACATTTGAATTTTTTTATTAATATTATTCCATGTTTAATTTATTGTGATGAGCAAACCTTATCGCTATTCGCTACGTCTTCAAATTCTTCAAACATTCGTCGCTTTCCACGACTGTAAATGTTGTATTTTTCCATTAGACACACAGAGATATATACTTAACTAATATTTTGTCAGCTTAAAATTTGTTATTATTATTCAATCATGCAGGCTCGTTGTTGTAGTTTTCTCTCTCACTACCAGGTGGCGTTAGCCGCTGCGTTTTAACGTGTCCATGCAACAGATAAATACAAAATTCTTTTACATTTTTTATTTCATGGTAAACTTAGGTACATGTCTTGTGTATAAATAGCTAGAACATTATCAAAATCAAAATATTTATTGCATCAAGTGTACATTAGATCTTAAATATAGGGATGTGCTTAATACATACTTGATTACCCATATTGGGCACTGCAAAGTGACAATGTTGTATATCCTTATATCTAAGATAAAAATTTAACTTAAACTTACATAGGTATAGTAACTATTATAATAGTAAATCCCCAAATGTCTTGGCTCTTGTGAAGTACCTAATTAGGTGTGTAGTTCGGCTTTCTAATTAGACCCATTAATGTGAAAATGAATTGCCCCATTTCCTCAAGTTGGTCAGCGACGTCATTCAATGGCTTTTGTTATTGTCAGCCACGACACGAGTAATATTACAATAATGAACCTACGTAGATACCAAATCCGAGGTATATTTGTAGGTACTCTTAGTAAATAATATATTAAAATATAGTCCCTATAAGAAGAACAAAGCAAGCATTTGGATCTCTTTGTCCGCAGAACTCACAGACGGGAAAATTAAAATATCCAAACAGTTATTTCTACAACATTACCTACCAAAGGAAAATATAAAAATGTTTTTGTTTTTAATTTACAAAGAGTAGTGCAGTGAACACAAGTTGGTTGGGTGCTCAAATGCTCGTTTAAAGCTCGGGTCAGTATCCCGGAGTGTGCCGCGGCCGTCGACCTCTCGCGCCGCGCGCTGCATCGTCACTGACCAGGGTCTCCAGTCACCGCTGCAACACATTAACATTACTTTTTTATTGTCTATGCGTTTATCTAACCAGCCAGTAATGACCAGATTAAATTCGAAAAGGGTTGCGATTCGATAATAGAACGGATGTTATAGTTCCCCTGCGGCTTTGCCAATCAATGATAAGAATTATTTGTGAAACACGCGCTTGTTTGCACAACATTTGCCAACACGCGTCCACAGCCACGCTGCAGCACATAGCTACCTACATGTAGATACGTGGGACTATTCAATATCGGCCGGCCATTAGCCATTACTCTAAGTAATGACATACCCGGCCGGCTGCATTATCCGGGCCGGGCGGCAATTATACGGGCACTCCGGTCATACGCTGCATGAATCACATGACAAGTGCTCCTGTGCAAATCAGGTTATCGATTTGTGGGCAGTGTGGAGCGACATGGGCCGGTCAGTGACCCGCGGTGGGCCCAGCTGTACTGCAACTGGGTCTTTCGCAACTCATCGCGATAGCGGCGGCGGCTATCGCGGTCGGCGGAGGGTCCTTTATCGCCAGAAACAACTCGACCCAGCGAGGGCACTGCTCTCCAAACCTCTGAACTTTAAAATGGCATTCCTACGTTTACTGTACCGGTTCGCTCCGCTACCGACTTCCGTCACGGCTGTCCGCGCGCGTAACTCCAGATACTCATTGAGACCCACACACGAACGTATATAACAAAATCACTCAGAATATTCAGTTGAACTGGGCTACTAGGCCGTGGCGACCTAAATCTAACCGAAGTTATCCCGAGATCCCGCTGAAAGTTTGAATTAAAATAGATGCAAGATTCGAGCCGAACGAGATTAACCCTCGCACTTGCGCTCGCCTTCGAGAGTTCCTTTAACTGTGACCCCTCCGAGCACTTAAAATTCAATGTGATCCAGTTGTGCAGGCCACAATTAAACGACCCCTCGCCCTTCAGTTGACTCACTACGAAAGTTATTCTTACAACAATGCCTAATTAACAAAAAGCAACGGCCTTCTGAGTGTTTTCACACGACGCAACGTATTCCAATTTCAATACATCGATTGTGGTAACACGGCTCGGTACGGATACAGTGAGGGGGTACGTTCCGAGCTAGTAAGCAGCCAGCAGTGGATGCGGGGCGGCGGGGCCGGCGCGCAGTGGATGCGGGGCCGCGCGCGGTGGAACAAGGCGAGGGCTGCTGGGTCACGAATTTTACGGATACGGGTGTTTCTCGACCCCAAAGGCGTTTGTGTGTCAGCCTCTAAATGTAGGTTAACATCGGACGCGCTCGATACGCCATCGCGGCTCACGACCACCTAACCTAGATCAGGGTGTGGAGAGATTGCTTATGAAATCTGGCGCACACACCGCTGCAATCAAATACCGCTCACTTTATTTTATTCTTGCATTTTGCATCTTCCGATCCGCGTTACTACCGGCATCGGTCCGCCGTAATTGTAGGTGATCGAGCATTCACTCTAGTTCACTCTATTTATTTATTTAATTACTTGCAGAAGTATACATATAAAATATAAATGTACAAAAGGTGGGCTTAATACTAAAAGCATTTTATACCAGTCAACCTGCAGGAGGTAAAGGAGTACCAGTGAGAAGATGTGCAAAAAAGATATAATAAAGAACTTAAAAACCAACTAGTCACTTGATAATTAACTAAACGTATAATAGGAACTAGTACACAATATCCTAAATCCAAAATAATTAAATTTAAAGGGAACTATATTTCTTGCCAGCAAAGTTTATTTTTGTCATCAACTTGTATCAGCAAATTAATAGATCAACCGCAACAATATATTTTTGTCCTCAAATAAATAAAAAGTGTCCTCTGGTATGAATCAGCAAATAATATCAATACAAAAATCTAAAATAATAGATGGATTGCCAAAAAATTTGAGTTCATTACATAAATAAAAACTTTGTATGCAGAATATTATTTTTGCTCCTCAAATAATAACTGCGCCCGCAGAATAGTAGATTTGCCAGCAAATATATTGACTCTAGGTCGCATGTTGCGATTTCTTTTTAATTCATATTTTATCAGCATTGCAGTAGTTACATTATGATTGGTCCAGTTATTAAAACATTATAATTCGTTAGCAATTTAATACATGAGTTTACAAATTAGCGGAGACGGTGCTATGGAGAGAGCTATGCTTGGAGTTTCTCTGATGGATCGTATCAGAAATGAGATTATCCGTCAGAGGACCAAGGTTACCGACATACTTAGCTGTCAAAATATGCAAGCTGAAGAGGCAGTGGGCTGGTCATATCTGCCGAAGAACCGATAACCGTTGGGGTAGACGAGTTCTCGAGTCGAGACCACGAACAGGCAAACGGAGCGTGGGACGCCCTCCTGCCCGCTGGACTGACGATCTTAGGCGGATAGCCGATAGTGGTTGGATGAGGAAGGCAGAGGACCGAATGTTGTGGCACTCCTTGGGAGCGGATCTATCTCCACCAGTGGATGATTATTGGCTGATGATGATGATGATGAAAAGAGGAAGTTTAAGTTTTAATTACAATAAGATTGCTTTTGATTAGAAGAAGATTAAGGTTTAAGTTATAATTAGAAGAAGGTTGTTTATGTTGTTTTTAATTAAGAATATTGATGATTTAAACTTAATTTTTTGTTTCATTTAAATATTAAACATAACATCGAGTTATGTGGACATACCTATTAAAATATATACATAAATGTTAACTTGCCACTTGATCATAAATCCCGGCAATTTTAAGTGATTAATTGTTGAATTGATTTAAAATTGTTTGGGGGCAAAAATTTGCTGGCAAATCTACTATTTTGCCTTCAAACCTATTATTTAGCAAATTCAAAACGGATTTAATTGGCGATCGTTTAAATGACACCCAAATTTAAATAATAATATCCAAAGAGGCACATGAAAATGCTATCAATTTATCCAAGTTTCTATGCATCCACTCAACTACATTAGAAACTCTCTTAGCTCAGTTTTAGACAGTGATAACAGGTTAAAGTGGTGTCATTATTTTGTTCCACCACTCGCCGTCCGATCGGAGTGCCGTTAGAGAACAATGCGAACAAATATTTCACGTTATATTGTTGGGTGTTTATCTGCGTGCGGATCGCCCGATCGAGAGCATGTATATAGCTTGTAAGCAAATGGCGGTTGCAGTGAAACTTGTGAAATCGGCTAACGCCGCTCTTTCCACTCGCCGCGATGTCGCTCCGGCGAAATTATGTCACAGCGAGCTCAGGGGGTCACTCTATATGATGAAAAACAAAGTTTAGGGGCGCTGCTGCGCGAGCCACGACTCTGTCGTTGTATTAAACGTGCCGATTGCACGACAGCTCTCCTTCGTTCGTTTTTCGTCAGTATAGAGTAACCCTCCTGTTTTTTTTTTTTTTTTTTTTTTTTTTTTTTTTTTTTAATATTTTATTATCACTCCACAGACTTTATGTCCGTGCCTTTTTGAGAGATCAATATATTGTGAGAGTTTGGTTGTTTTTTATCTTCATCTTTTAACTACTCACTACTCAATGTGGAAGATTATAATATATATATTTTATCTTTTATATATATATACCTATATATTATTAATAATTTTTTTTTTTTTTTGCACTCCTGGAGGAAAATCTACACAGACACCTGGGAAGGGGACCCAGGTAGTGTCGGCCTTTAACCGACTAAAAACCCCCAGTTGTGCATTTCTTGTTTTTTTTTTTTTTTTTTTTTTGTTTTTTTTTTTTCTTTGTTTCACACAGTCACACTTACAATTATAATGGCAACAAACATTTGAAGGGTAGGGCCAGTGTCAGCTGTCTTCAGAGAACTTAACAGACGCCTGTCAGTGGCCACACACTCCTTTTGTCATCGCTGTTGTTTTGCCTGGTGTTAATGTGTGACAGTGTTCTTAAAACTATCTTAATTTTATTGGTTAGTTCTTATACAGATAATATTAATTCATGATATACTATACAATACCTACATATCAAAACTATACAATACATGCTATATACTATACATAACAAAACTATAAAATACATGCAATACGGTTTGGCCGTCAATATAAAATTAAAATCAAAATTCTCCTATTCCGCTCCATTTTGCGTTGCCAAAAGCCTTGATTGCTGGGCAACGACCTCTTTGTCCCGATTTTTTATTGCCATCTTTAGGTTGTACTCGAGGATCCGTTTCTTCGGTGCAGTAATTGCCGTTTTAGCGAGGTTGCCGATAGCGTCCTCGGTGTCATCCGCATAGTAGGTGCAGGCGGAGGTGTGCCTCGACAGCGCCACTACTGCGTGAGGTATGCTATCGTGCAACTTTATTTTATCTTTTGTTTTTATGATAATGACCCTCCTGTTTAATGCGATGTGAGTTGCAAAAGGAGCTCTCGCCCGCCCCCGCTCGCTGTCAGCCGCTTTATAAGTTATTTGGCGGTTTGAGGGCAGATCTGCGCCTTTGTTTTGACATTCTCCTTTGGTCAATGACGGTCGCTGCAATCCGACAAATTAACCCTCTTACCAATCAGTCCTTTTATTTTATCAATCTTGGCAATACCGGCCCTATACTTAGCAAAATTATATATTTCCTTTTGTCCGATTCCAAGATATATCTCCATCTGCCTGAGACCCGCGATATCTTTTCTTCAGAAACAATTTCTGCGTCTGCTAATGACTTCGACGGAAACAAGCAGACCCTGCAATTTTGATTCTTAAACATTCTGTAGGCGGTTTGATTAACCGTCTCCTCATTTATTTGCTACCGTGTAATGAAAGGTGAGTCGAAACGTTTATAACAATTTATGAACATTCACGATTAGCTCCAGTAGCTTATTGCTTGTGAAAGTAACACCTTTTTGCACGTTACGAAAATGAGTCTGATAGCCCGTTTGGTGGCTAGAAAGTAAAGAGTCACGAGCTAGAGTAATTGTTCGGCTTCAGCGGCCTTTCAATGAGTGAAGTTGGTCCGTGATGGAGTGAGCTGCAGACGAGCCGTGGGCGGCGCATTAGAAACCCTGGTGAGGAATGCGTTCCGCCACCAGCAGTCTCGCTCGACACGGACTATTGTGCGCGCCGATCTCGAAACTGCACCGCTCGCGAGATGGTGAACGCACTCGCCAGATCTGTCCGCAGATATTCATAACTCGCGGCCAGTTCTGCAAGTTTCTAATGCTGCCGAGGTAATAAATACGGAGTAATGGAAACGAGGGCTGAATCCGACGGCCTTTCTCTCGAAGGCGTAAAAGGTAAAAATGCGAACAATTAGTTTAGAAATCCCGCAGCTGTGAGCGGTACGGTTGCAGGCGAACGAGGCGTGGAGCGGCGCCGGCGCAGTGTCCTGCACCCTCCCCCGCGCCCCTCCGCGCCTCACCTCCCTCCCCGCCGGTTATATCACGCGAGATATCGTATCGTAATGCAACAATTTGCCCACTCTCTATAGAAAGTAACCAAATGTCTACCGCTTGCTTTTCCGGGATTATGCGCCAGGAAATTGTATGAAACACATATTTATTGTAAAAGCGGTTGCGCGGCTTTAGTGTGACTTTCAACTTTATGTTATAGGTGTAAGTGTAACTAGTTTAATAGTTACTTGAGGACAGTTTACACTAAACATAAAATAAACACGTTCACGCACGCACGTGTACGTACCCCGGAGGATTAAACACGTTTTATGAATTTTATAAACTTAGAAATAGAAGCTAAAGGTTGAACTGTTGCTATGATGATGCTATGCTGAGAGATGAAGAAGATTATCAACGTTTTTTTTTCTGTGAACTTAAAAAGTCTATAAAACTTACAGTTACAATGACTAGGAAGCCTATCTAACTCTCTGATGAAACGAGAGTCCTAAATTGAAGCGTTCCACTTTCTACATTGGGTATTCTGATCTAGAGTGGGTCCGTTGCTTAATCTGCGCATTGTTCTTGCATCGCGCGGGTCAGCACGCACTGAGGCTAGTCGTCCTACGCTTATGTAACAATACAACGTGTAACACCATTCATTAGCTCCGCACCTCCGCCGCCCGACTTCCGATCTTACCTCCCCAGACACACGGGCCGTTATCGCAACTCATTAACAACCTTTAAACCGATGAGTTAATGAAACTTCTGATGTGCGAGTATCTAGATCTGTTCTCTCAACCTACTTCGTGAATGTCGCTGCGATGGGCCGACAGAAAACCGATTGTATGCCGCACGTACTAAAGGCCAAATCGACACTTTATAACTTACGACCTCAATCCTACAATTGGAAACTGCTGGTGTTGTGTCATACCATTTTAAGCTTTGTGTCGGAGCAAATGAAATATAATTCGCCGTACTGCTCGCCGGTAACTTTGCGCATCTTTTTTTCAACCATGAGCTTCTTTGAGGAGTTGAGACCTCGTTTTTTAAATCTCTCGCTCGTTGGGCAATCCTTGTAATATTTGCTTATGGCTATTAAACTTTTATGACAGCCGATTTACTTAATTTGTGGTTTACTGTGTGATCAATAGGTTCGTAAGGTTACGCAGTGTGAAGGATTTTTTCATTTTATTCAGGTTTCATATGCAAGGTGCGGAGTTTCTCCGTTGTCGGGAAAGTCATGTCCCTCATCAATATTTAAACATTTCGTGGGTTTATTTTGCCAGTTGTGTTGCCAAATTTTATGAGGTGAAGTTGTTTTTCTTGAGTTAATTTGTGTTATGTAAAACGTTTAATTATGTTACATATCGTGAAAGTAAGAAAAGAAAACTGAAGAATACGATGCGAAGAAATTAGCATCAGATTATATCCATCCATTCGTTATGCATATTTTTCCAGGATTTTCATATTTTCTTTTTGAAATTGAAATTTAGGTTATATCCCCCATAGGACCGCTTAATATGCATTCAACCCGTCCACTGTAATCATTATGATATACTCGAACCCAAGTTAGCTATTCTCTGGAAAAGTTCAATCAGGACTGTATTAAATACAGTTTCTCTATTATTTTTCTGGTGACCCTCGTGACCACCCCCATCACCCGCCTTCCCAGCTAAGAAACATTTTGGGTCACTCTGTATAAGACGATGATGTGTAATAAGAGTACGACTTAGATTGTATATATTATGTAAGTATCTACTTAAATCAAAATGAAATAACTGTCTAATTTCTGAAAGTGCCAATATCAGAGCAGTTATGTAGGAAGAAAGTGCTCACATTTCTATAGTCAGATGATTTATCATTGGATGCATCTCATTCGAAGACAATAACATTATAGAGCTCGCGATTAGATATTTAGAAACTGTAAGCGAAATGGTCCACTCCCATATCGTCCTTTTCATACAAATTACCAGATTCATACAAGTTCCAACTATAATCTGCATGAAAATTGTAGTCGGAACTCGTGCGACTATCTTTAGCATAATTTCGTTATTATCATGGCTAAATTTAGCTACGTAGTACCGAGATAAGTTTTATTTTCATCCCACGCTTGGGAAAAAATGCATTTAAGTACTGACCAAGTTTAATACGACTTGAGGACGTTTTATATCTCCCAATGGGCTTTATTCCTTTTATTTGAACCTTTCCTAGATTTTTCTGATTATAAAGTCTTTTAGTTTGTTCGAAGCATTTTTGAAGCAATACAGGTAACAAGCAAAAATTTGTACTGCACCATATTTTTATATGTAAAAAAAATTGGGGTTTTTAGTTCCTTCAATTACAGTCTATTTACTTCCCAAAGTTCGTGGTTTTGCCATATTTTGGCCATGGATAGATACGTGTTACTGAAACTGTCAAAACATACCTACTGATTAATTAATATCGTCGCCATGATGCGCACGCGCCGGGAACGCACCGGCTCAGAGAGAAGTGGCGGCTAATGAATTGGTGCAGCTCTCGAAGGCTTTCTCTCAAGTTTCACTGAGTGCAGCGCGCGGGCGTCTTGCCGAGCGAATACAGGGTGTTTAAAAGTGGCATAAAGGGGGTGACATAGTGGAGTCAACGGGTCAATCTGGACAACTAGTGTTCTACCATTTTCAAAAGGAAATTCGCGCAAAAAATATGGTTTTCATATTAAAAAGTCGCCAAAAAAGGTAGATGGCATGTGATTATTTCGCGAATTTTCGAAAGTCGTAGGTACCTAGTACAAAAGTGTTTGAATGACCCCTAAGACACCCCTTTCCGGCTTACTATAGCTGCCTTTTTGCCTATAGCAGTCAGCAACGGCCTGGAGGACTTGCATGATGATATAGTATGTTGTTTGTGCTTTTGGCATATTTCATCCGTTGTATTAAACCTACTGATTGCATGACAGTTCTCGTTCGTTCGTTCGTCGATTTTGTGATTGACCCCCCTGGTGTTTTAAGGCAACCAAGAGGTTCCATGAACTGCCTTCAGGGAAAATTTAAACATCCTGAAATTAAGCATAGGCCTATAGCGCAAATTTTATGTATGGAAACAATTTCTTGGTCCTAGCTAGGCTAACCTAGGGTTCATAATGCAAGCTAAACCACAGCATAAATGGAACTTAGTAAAATAAATTATTTTAACTTTGTCTTAACTAATCGTTACAGCTGTGGTTTTAATTGCTTTTTAATGTAGAGAACGTGTAAGTTCATGTGTTGTGTCAATAATGATTGCTATAATCGATAATAAACATAAAAACATAAACAGGTTTCAATATCTACCATTTCTACACGGATTGCTCTACACGCCGATAATAAAAACAGAGTTTTACTCTACTTGCTTAGTTTAGTTACTTATTTTTAAATTTTCTATTTTTAATCTACCAATATTTCCTGTGAAAGTATTTGGATAAAATTAGATATATAATTTGTTTATTGATAGTAAGTATTATTATTACTGCAACTTTCGCGCGAGCCGTCGTTACATTTGTAATTGAAAGTGCAACTTTCAACAGTAGTTATGAAAGGGAGCCGTCGACGGTTATCTAACGCAGAACGTAGAAACTGTGTCGAATTTGCTCTTTAACTTTTGTTTCATCTTTGTGAAAATAAAACTTTAATTTTGTTTTCTTCTTAAAATTATATGCAGCCAACTTGAATTGATTAAAAACTTCACATTACCTACATTCATAAAGATCACGATGCAGCTGCTGCGCCGACATAAAGCAATATATTGTAAGCGACCGAATTTAAATTCGAAAATCACGTTTTTTTCTCATCGTTGTTGCAGGTGTTTCCGTACAAGGATCCGGTGCAATACAAAAGTGTAAGTAAGTACCCAGTTAATACAACAAAGTTGCATAAGATTAAGCTAGCGCCGCCGCCGCCGCCGCCCGGGCCAAGAGGTCGGATTGATGGGCTCGCGTGTTGCGCAAGCGCCGCGTCATTGCCCAATCAGATGCATCTGCGCGCGCCGAGTTTCCCAACGTCTCCAGCGGAGAGAGCGCTGCGCCGGCGCTTCCCAGTAGAAAGTCCCTGCAGCAGGAAGCAATGCACCACTCGTGGAGGGGGCTCGGCCGATGCACTTTCGTGCTGTGACGTCACTCCCCTTTCGTCAGCGTCACGCCCGTAATAGCTGTTACGCAATAGGCGCACTGCTCAACTTTCCAATTTCGACAACGCGCTATTGTGTAGCGCTTTCAAATTTTACTTACCGCCGCTGCTGCGCTAGCTTTCTTACGTTTCACTCCGGCTCTCGGCGCTGAAAATGCTCTGAATTCCGCGCGCGGGCCGATGCACTTTCACTGTTCAGCCTCTTGTCCGATTAGAAAATGGTAGCCTAATTCGCGGCCGCATGTTCCCTCTCTCAAATGTAAACAGTATATTAAACTTTCAATCAATAAAGTGTGGTGGAAGTTGGACGCTTTCTCGCTGTAGGAACATGTAGGGAGATTTTGAAAGTTTTAAGAGCGTCGTGACAGCGGATACCGGTAAAGGGTTTTCTCCGACCTCTTGCTCTGCTGATTGGAGCTTTCCCACTGCTGGTGCCTCGGTCTTGATACACTTGGCGGTGAGATCTCTGGCTCTCTGTGTTGCTAGAGAAATGTTGGAAATACCGGTTTGATCATATTTTATTAGTTTTACTGTAGTTTACACATAGCTGCATCTATATGAACATTTAACCCCAATGTCTAACCTCCATTTGATGTCATTATACAACTGAAACTTACATAATGTCCGTTTCAAAACGGTGAAGTCGCCAACATCATTTAATCCGGCACAGTAGATACTTACAACCAATTTGCCTCTTCCCCGTAACCCGGTTTCATACGCCGCGGCTAGCACCGTTAAGAGCTCCGAAAATTGAATCACTATGATACAATTTCGCCTAATATGAGGGTAATTTAGGCACGATCGCTAAGCGTTTTCGATTGACCCTTATTATCCGAGTGAGCGGTCCAGGTCATCCTCTCTGCGAGAAAGTTAATCTTGGAAAGTGGCTTCGTATTCGAATGTATTGTCGTTGCAAAAGCAGCTCGACTGTTCACGACAACGCTCTTTCTTTCTTTCTGGTGTTGAGAGGTCACATACATTATCTGTTGTCGTGTCAACTCATTAGCAAGCCTCTCGGATTGTCTTCGCCGCATGTTACACGTTTGGGACGATGCCAATGCTAAATTAATATGACTGTGTTTAATAAAATCCTAATTATGCTAAGAGGTTATTGAATGTTCGCCTAGTATTATTTGTAGTATGTAGTGTCAAAACGAGTTAACAGATTGAAATGTGAATTCGTTTCAAAAGTGATGCATTATGATGAATTAATAGTTTAACAGGGAAACTAAGCTAATTGAATTTCAACACTTAAACATCTATACATCATAATAATATATAATCGGGAAAACATGAAGTCAAGATTATTCAAAGGGGCACAATCAAAAATCATATGGAAAGTCTTGACTGACTTTAAAAAAATCTTTAATGCCAAAAATATATCTAAAAAACGAAAATTGTTGAGTTTAAAATGAAGGGAATATCTTTTGGAGCTGCCGCGACGGTTACGAACTAATAAGAATTAGATCCCGAATCCAGACGCTCCCTCTTCTCAGCCAACTTAACCCCTTACATAAACTTTGCAAGATTTGTAACATTAGTTAGACGGTTTCCTTCAATACTTGATTAATTTGCGAGCATTTTTGCGGACTCGGTCTTGTAGACTGCGAGCGGGCGAGTCCTGAAGGTCTGTCAGGTCAACTTGGTGGCACAATGAGCCATTCCGCCGTTATTATCTGTGCAGACTAGAATATTAAGAATGACAGGACGAGCAAGGGCCTTATTGAAATACAGACGGCAAAATCAATGTAATGTGTGTTAAGATTCATAGTAAGCGTTTTCAGTTTTCTTTATTTATCAAACAATAATTTTAGCATTTTTGAAACAACTTGTGATCTGATTATATTTCTCTTATGTATCGACAATTCGGCAATCTTTTTTTTTTATTATTATTCTTACAATTCGGCAATCTATTATAATACACACCACTATGATTTTCATATAAATTTATAATCACTGTAACATTTTACTTCTTACTATAGACTGCATTTGACTACTTTCATTTACCTCCATCGCTTCCGCCGCTACATTTCCTCCTTTCCTTTAATAGATTTATTGAGTTTCATCCACTATGCTCTTATTTATAATATCATAAAAGCTTGGAAAATTGCGTCCGCTGGCTTTGCAAAGAGTGAATTTATTTGTCCTCAAAAAGTCCTTCTATTCGCTCAATTATCTTAACAGTGTCCATTTTATTATTCGTCGACAGCTGACCCATATCTGCGAAGATGTCGTGAGTTGCGGCTAAACTGCCTACAAATGGATCAGTTTAATTGACAATGAAATTATTATTGTTGATTACTCTTGTTGGTTTTGCAGGAACCAACCAATTATGTGTTCAACATATTGATATTGATGTTAACAACGGGGTACCGATCAATATTTTAAAATCATTGGAGTTCATAAAGTGCTATTAAATTACTGTATAAATTATAATTATGTATTAACGACAATCCTTTATATATTTAAAGCAACGGCTATAATTATCACCAATTCACAATATGTACATCAATAATAATAATAATAATAATGTCCTCCTAGCCGAATTTCGACTACGGCGGCCAATCTCATTTGAGATCAGCCATCTACGCAGGAGTAGATTATAGTGCCCAAGTGTGTGCGCAGTACACAGGAGCACTCTCTGTTCCATCACTCTCATAACCCAATGGGACGGATTGACCGACACGACTGGAGAGAGCTAGGCGCAGGACCGACTGCTTTACATGCCCATCCGACAGCATGGATCGTTTCACTGTTTCGGACATCAGGTGATCAGCCTTCTATGTCCTAACCAAACTTAGAACCACAATTTAGAAACACAAATTGATGGTCCCACCCGGGAATCGAACCCGGGACCTCTGGGCCATGAAGCGAAGCTTCTACCACTAGGCCACAGAGGCAGTTGTACATCAATACTCTGCTATTGAATTTGGTGTTGTATTTCCGAACAATCTCTTTGCAATAAAACTGTAATGCATCAACATAATATGTAAAAGTCTATGGCATTCATTAGATACGCAATATACAAATTTAAGTTGGGTAATTTATCTTTAGACAGTTCGGTCAAAAGAAAGTGTTATGAGTTTACCAACCACACGCTTGGATTTTCATATCCGTAATCAAATATCTAATGGCCTCTTGCCATAAATGGATACGCAATCTGAATTCTGTATAAATGTGGACGCTTAAACAAACAAGCCCTGTGGATTTATCATTGACTTTGCACAAAGGACACACGCAGGCAAAAAGGGACATTTATATTCGACATTTTGTCTTACTGTTAACCTCATCACTCGATAGAGGGTAAACATGTTTAAACAGCTACTGCGAAGACGTCCAACATTAACGATGATAAATATGTCTATCTTAACACATCACCGAAGACGTGTCATTCGGGTGACATTCGCAAATAGGTATTTTGTAACCTCTGGGCGGTAGCAACAAATGTATGATTGTTGGAAGCAGCCTCGAACAATATTACGCAGAATTTGAAATTGGAACGAAATTTAGGAATCTCCAACAGGCGTTGTGGCTCAAGGCCCGTGGCGAGGTCACGCTGGGGGAGGCGGGTCCAAGGTCGCCAGTACCTGCGAGACTGGAGGTTGACTTTGAAACACCCTCGCTCGGTCGCAGCCAACGCTCGCGTTATGGTCGCAATGACGCTACATGCTGACTCGCACCGCACTAATGTCGGTCGCGATGATCCCTTTGTTTAGACATTCGAAAATCCTTATAAATTCTGCGACGCATTTCGTGGAATATTTTGGAAAATTTTTGCACTCTTAATAAACATTTCTAATGTGAAATTTTAAAGAAGAAATTACTGCAATGTATATTCTTTGCGCCAAAATGGCAATAACATTGCATTGGCTACCACAATAAAGCGGCACTCTCACAATAAACAAAAAGTTATAATCAGATTAAACAGTTACGTAAACTGTAGAAAGACTAGAAAGTAACTAATGGAAACACCAATCATAGCTCAGTGCTCAAAGATTACACGGATGGGTTCAAGTTATTATTTTCTTTTCCGCTTTGTGTCTCAAAATTCCAGGAAAACTAAAGTGCCAATTATGATTAGAAATACTTATCATTCGTATGGATGAACTCTAAGGATGCTAGAGATAATCTCATGTTATTGTCTTGAGTTCTTTATTAATGATATCAATGCACTTGAGCACATTGTTAGCTAAGGAGTAAACGAACAGTTGTAATGAATAATAATAACAAACATTGTGCTAAGTATGTATCGATTATTTTCATTACATTTGGAATTTTATTTATTAAATCAGTAATATAGTTTCTCTCTAATTAATACATTTTGCTATTTATTTATAGAAGATTGCCTGTGATTTGTGATACATTGTAAACTTTTTAGTTTTGTGGCGCGCTTTTCTAATTATATGTGACTTTCAAATCAAACCGTTAGGTAACTTTTTATAAATAGCAGATTCGTTGCACCCAAAGTTAATGTATACATCTTTATTGTTATCTCTGTTGTAAATTGCAAAACGTGCCGCTTTCACGAGAGTGCATTTAGACCTTACTTTTAGAGATCCATGAAAATAATACCTCATCAAAATTTAACTGAACAAGGCATTACTTACGTGAAGAAGTAAAAACAGAATTAGTTAAAGGCTTGCAAATAAAAAAAGTACATGCGGTGCAGAACCTGAAGCACAAATTATCTTTTATTCCTCAAAAATCATACCACCAATAAAAAAATAATTATCAACATTGATACGATGGTTACGATTACTTTAGTATACGTTAACTCAAGAGTCAAAATAACTTCAAATTAACAGTCAATTGTGGCTACGGAACCACTAAAAGGCCCCAAATACAACTCACCTTTGTCCAAACAGCGAGCCTATTTGGAGCGGACACTCACAATCGCAGCTCGACTGAGTAGCTCCGCTAAATTGGGACGTTTGACAAAACCATTTAACGTGCTGCAGGAATTTTGGGTGTGTCCTTTGTCTTGTTACGGTTTACTCACCTTTCGATATACTGATATTATTTTAGCATTGTTCTCCACCTTTAAAGTCTACAATCAAATATTTTGTTGAGAAATTTAATTAGTGTTTTCAACCCGCAGACGATAGCTTCACATTTAATCTCATCGTCTTGTTTAAAGTTGTAGATAATTGTACTAGACAGTGTCTTTAGTTTCACGAAGGTATTAACTCCAACAGTAAAGTTAGTCTTTCAAGCTGAGAAGCCATGTTAACGATTTTCGATACTTAACATGATAATACTATGTTATAGGTAAGTATATTATATGTTTTAAAGATTTCGGATACTTCTAGTCTATGATAATTATTGTCTCTACTTTTTCATGCTTACTTATCAACGTTTATTTATTTAGTCTCTACTCTACATAGCATATCTGTTTCAAACATTCCAACTTCGTTCAGCAACGAATATACTTATCCATAATTCGAAGTCTCTAAAGCGATCGCCAACGCTACTTCACTGCAAAAAGAGATATGTGAGTTCTCGGGCGGGTGGAGCTCAAGGCTCCGACTCGGGGGGCAACAACTCCTACCTCGAGCGTCGAACCAAGTGCAACTGCATCCACGGCCGACGTTTTAGCCTTTTTGTGTCTCACCACATCGCCCCGGCCGCCGCACGGCGCAACAACTGCAGTACAACTTTCAGAACCAACGCCACCGTCGTCTATAGACTGAATTGAATGTCAAGAACGTATTCAAATTCACGACGGTCTTGATATTTTTTATTCCTCGATTCCAATATAGCAAATCACCTACTGTATAGGTACGATTAAACTATGCTAATTTCAAACAAAAAGTTGTTTTAACACATTAAAATTAACATTGGACTTATCGCGTCGCAATCACAACAAAATTGAATTCCGCATGGATTTATCATATTTTTGTCGGTTACGAATAACTTTGTCATATCATCGTCCTCGGTATCACCTTCCCTCCATGTAAAGGTCGACTTGTGGATCTTGTGATAGACGGATGACATAATAGTTAAGCGCAAACAAAATTGGGCCGGAAATGTTGAAGAAAGTCTATGAGTTGCTGACAGTCTGAAAGCACTCGCTGATGGCTCTGATGAGTAAACTCATGAAGTGACAGTGAGGTTTCGCGTTGGTTTGAAATCGTTGACAGGCTTTCACCCGTGACTCCGTGACAATAGAGTTGGAGAGCGCGGGGCAGGAGCAGCTGTGATCCCTCGGGCTGGCACCCCCCGCCCCGCCCCCGCCGCCGCGGCCGCGCGCCGCCGCCGCCACCGCCAGTCGCTCGCCAGACGCCGCACCGCAAGCACGTGTGCCCGACCCCGCGCGCCCTCAGCCATGTGGTGAAGTGAAACTGTCAGTGATACACGTACCGGTCTCGCGGCGGCTACCCCACTCTGAACGGTGATATTTGTGATTCCGAAGTGGTTCCCCCGATTTGGAAAATTGGATTTTACGAGCGAATAATGGCCTTAGCCAGGTGAGCTATTTTGGTTGTTTGGGTGGACGCGGAAATGTGACGACCGTCAAGTTTTTATTAAGAAGCTTTATTTTTTGTGTGAAATTCAAGGTTGTAATCCTTGCCCTGATGACACAGGATCTGACGATGTACCATGTGCCTGTCACAATCGTGATTGCAGACTTATTAATAACAGAGCGTAGTCACAATAGGCGAAAGTTACCCAGCTCGGCACGCTCACTAACTTTCCTTGTTGTGTAAGGCGAATGTCAAACGAAATGGAGGAGAGAGTAACATTAATAGAAATCAAATTAACAATGAAGTTTCCACTATTACTGAGTGTAGTTAGTCTAATGATCTCGTAATAGTAGTGATCATTGGCTGATGTGTTTGTTAATAAGTTACGTCTACAATCAATGACAATATTCCTTTCGTAGCAACTGGCCCTTCCCCTAAAATCACTTGAAATGCGTACGGTTGATGTGATGTCGATGTTTCCTCTTTATTCCTTCGCACCCTCGTTCGTCACGGTAACCCCAAAACATTTGGAACCCCATTTTTGTCTATAAATGAGGTGTGTTTACCCTGAAATTCCATGATAATTTCAAGTTATACATTCTACTATGCTTTATTATAACGCATGTTGTTTTATGATCTAGGTCTTTTAGATAGAATAATCTTTATCAGCGTATTGACATTATTCCTAATTCGCCAACTTCATAAACATCTCAATAAAACCAGAAGTCACGGTAATGTATGCAAATGTCACCAGTTGCGTTGCTACAATCTTCATCCTCTGTCTCTGCTTGTTATTAAACTAAACTCGTTTCCAAGCAATATTTGTTTGCGATCTCATCCGAGCCCTCGACTATACACAAAGACACAATAAATATGAAAGTGTTTAAAAAAACATTATAGAGGATCCTGCATCAGCGGGTCAGGTAGCCGCCCGCGCCGAAAACAGTTCCGAGGGATTCAATGGTGTTTTGTACCTTCCTTTTTTGCTTTGGCCTTATCCGCTGCTACGGATTAGAATTGTATGCAAGCAGCTCACAAAGGTTTTAGATAGTCTGTTTTGTTACCTTGCCTCCGCAGAGCCAATGAAATGGCCAAGACTTCAAGGTGTGAGTTTTGATTCCGCATTGAAATTGAAAATATGCTTTTAAATCGGCCCGGAAGCTCTCTCCATTGTGACGTATCGTGAGTTCACGTAGCGAGCGATGTATCAAAGCGGGCTGAAATAAGGATTTGCGGGGATGCGCCTTCAGGGTTCGTTGCCCTCGGGACTGCAGGAGGCTCGACGCGCGGGGACAAGGAGGCGACCCTCTTGTTCTTATTGCATCGAACACCTCGGCGTTTCTTCACGCATCCCTGTTTTTGTGCCACAGGATGCTCGGAGGTTAATGGATTTTGGGACCGGCAAAAACGTCGCACACGGCTTTCGTAATTCAATTTGAGACCTTTGTTTTTACTAAAAATATATTTTTGTTAAAACTGCTGTAAAGTATAGGTATATTATCTAGACTTTTAGCTAAGTCTTTGCATTATATTTTTTTCTCTACTTTATAGATGGTTTATCCTCTAGGTACAGTTTTGTAAATGTCTCCTCAATGTATTTGTCCAAGACTATCAAGGAAGTTATTTACTCCCGTAACCATAAAAAGAGACTGAAACTTTATGTTCATAATGTTACAAAGTTCAGCACATTGCTAGGATACGAGATTCCCTCAAGTGCTTCAAGCGTTGCTTGATTTCTTTCTAAAATGAACTTAAAACTTGAGCGGTGGAAAATGGCCCGAACAAAGTAGAAATTCTACAATTTCAAAATGTTCGCTCTCCCAAATACTGGTTTCGCAGCCGCGTGGGCATAACATCACTTACTTGGAACGAACGCTGAGCAAAATTTTAATTCACTTTAGAATAACATTTTAACTGAGTGTTATATATTTTTGTTTTGACTCACAGAAAGCAAAGTCACAAGTGATGGAAGCGTGTTGCAAAATGGAGGTACTTTAGATTACTGAAAATACAGAAGAGAATAAACCTTTATTGGTCACTAAAATAACAGAACAGACAGTATATACAAATATACATACTAGAAACAATTAACAAGAGGCGGCTTAGATACAATTGCGACATAAATACAAACAATATTTACATAATAATATTTTAACCAATAATATACATACCTGTAAAACAGATCTACAAAATATAGTCGTCATGATTACAAATTCAGTAAAGTATTTGTATTCGAGCGGCACTATTTCACAATCCAGCGCGCTCGCCTGAATTCAGGCTAGTCGGCGACGCTAGGAGATTGTGAGCTCCTGTTTCCACCGACAGCGGAATGCGATAACTAAACTGGGTTTTGGCGACGACATCGTATTTTGATACCGATAACGCCGGTTAAACAGAACCGCCCGTTAGACGGAATGAGACCGTGCTGAGCTCAAATAATGAAACATCAGTTGCAATAAGACTGCAGTCATTGAAAAGATAAGAGCTCTCTTTACTTTGGCACTAATCCAGCTTCTAATAGTGTCACGAATGCGCCGATATTATAGAACGTTTCACGTTTCTTCTCTTGTCTCTATTACGATTTTTGCGCTCCTAACGCGTTATGTCACGCATAATATTAAAGTATTATCAAACCAAAGTTAATTTTCCAACTACTTATCACTGTGACGCTTGTAGAATTCACAAGGCCAAGGCTGGATATGCGCACATTCTTTCCTCGGCAACTAATATACGTTGATTATATTGTTTATTTTACTGCCAATCAGCTGCTAAACGTGTATACTTGAATATGAAAGAGAACTTTTCAATATTTTTCATAAATGGTAGGTAAATGAAAATTATATAACAACATAAAGAAATCATAATTGAACCAGCTGATGGAGTGAAAACAAGTTACAATCACTTGAACTACAGAGAGTGCTCGAATGACTGTTCAAAAAGAGTTCCATTGAATTGTATAGTGGTTGTTATCTGGTTGTTTGATAGTTGACGATGTGGTGAAACCTGGTGCGGGGAGCGCCCCCTCCGTGGGCCGTCATCGGTGAAACTTCATAATTTGAATATCGCGTCTTTGTGCAGATGGAAAGTGCGTTGCCGTTCCGTCTTCAACTCATACCTTCTCTTTATGCCATGATCTCAATTATAGTTTCACCTCATATCATCTTTAGAGATCTTGGTTTCTTTTCGGTCGCTCGAGCCGTTAGTTCCATTAACGAAATGTCATGGCTATTGTCAATACGCGTCTTGAGCCATTGTTAGAGTGACGCTCCTACAAAAGGCCAAGGCTTAACTGGGTTAAATTGAAGAATTATATAGTATTCAAATTTGCGTTCACGGCTGGGTCGAGCCCTGCCGGCGTGTGCCCGTTGCACAAGGTTCAGAGCAAGTGTGTAGGTCGCCACGCTCCCTTAAACATCTGTGTGATCTGCACCGCAGTCAACCAGCTCAAGATCGACAGATGGAAGTGTCGGAAGCCGTGTCGTAACTACCACGGACCATAACCGCCTCAAAGACCCCAACATGGAAAAGTTACATTCTTTCCGAAAAGCCTCGGATTCCGAACGCAAAGTTTCTGTACACGAAGTTTCTTAAGAAGAGCAATCTAATTCAGACGAAAGGAGGTGAGCAGTGTCGCAATAAGCGCTCGCGCGATGCCATTATTGAGCTGAACTGAAAGTGGCTCGTGAAACTGTGACGACCAGGGGGGTCACTCTACATGACGAAAAACTAAGTTTCGGAGCGGTGCTGCGCGAGCCGCGACTCTATCTCGTTGTATTAAACGGGCCCATGCACGACAGCTTGTTCGTTCATTTTTCGTCAGTATAGAGTAACCCTCCGGAGCGGGTCACGCAGACGTTCTCTCATTCCGCAGGAACTTTTAATAATAGAATCCGGCACACACTTACATAATTGAGTAATATTATAGCGCCCGTCATTATCATTACTAATGTCCTAATACCTAAATACAGCTACCATTCTTTATTAGCATCATTACCAATCACCTCTAATGATTAAGATATTTGTTCTCGGGTCTTGGATGTGCCCGTAAAATGGCAATAGGCCCGCCCCCTATTACATTGGGCCTAACATACACTCTGGCGAAAAGTGGGTGCAGCAATGCACCTCTGCCTACCCCGCAAGGGAGTACATTAGTACAAGGCGTGAGTGCGTGTTTTTTTTTTTTTTTTTTTTTTTCTAATGATTAAGGAGCGGTGATTATAAATGTATGTTCTATCCGGCTCATTATAAATCTTTGTTCCAGTTTGCAAGCTAAACAAAGATTAAATAAACATGCCACAAGTAGCTGCAAGTAAACATCGTTAGATATTGTTGTCGAGTTATTATTTTATGTGCGACCGAGTTACGAACGGGCGGCAGGGCGGTGGTTATGGAGACGGGGTTGTTTGGAGCGGTAACCTATTTTGTGCATATCCCGGCGATTCAATGTTACCTGTAGGCAGTTGGCTGGAGGGTGGCCGAATCCCGAGGGCTCGCGGCGCTGATGAGTCCGGATCTGTGTCAGCCCCCCCTCCCTGCCCCCGTCCCCGCGCCCGCCCCCGCTGCCCCCGGCGCGGTGACCCATGAAGCTGAAGTGTTTGCTACCCTCGCTACCTTTATTTAATGATTAACGGCCACAGGTCCGCTACCAAAATCACATTTTTCATTTGCATTGCGAGTGCTCTGTGCAGGCTTTCCCTATTATTTGTTGCTTTCAATCCGGCGTTATTTGAGAGTTTCCGTTGACCGGTCGGTGGTATTCGAATGGACCTTTCACTGTTGGTGGTAGAAAGTAGAAAAGGAATATGTCGATATCATTTATCGGCTTCATCAGCACGCTACAGCGAGGCAACTATGACGTGAACGTTGTGAGATCTCTGTTTAAAGGTCGTGCATTTAGGTTATAATTATTTACAAATGCATCACCTCGGGGCATTCTCTACATTTATCAATGTACACAGCGCATTAAGTATCTGAATACAGCGTATACTTGACCAACTTTTCGTATAGATTGCGCTTCCATAAGATAATGTCGGTTTTAACTATTAGAACGGCAGCGCCCGGCCCCGGCCACAATAAACATAAAAGTTGTCCGCTTGAGGTCGACTCATTCACATTCTACTCCGTAACTTTCAACCGACCAACTTCTTTTTATTTGTACTGGTTAATTTATCGGTTTGGAATGGACAAGTTATGCTTACAGAAGCAACACCATTCGCCGATTCCGTTAAATCCCATCCACAATCCAGTGACTCTTTTAATTGGACTCGTCATAACCGTAATTGTGAAGTTGTTATAAAAAGCCTCGTTTTGATTGCATGATCTGGTGAACAAAGAGGGTGTGATGGCAATGGTGCATGTGGTAGTGTGGATACAAGCGGCCGGCCTCAGGCGTGTCACCTTCGGCGCGGCATTGTTGCCAGTAGGAAGCGGCGAGCTCTATTGGGCGTGAGGTCGCTTTCAATGCACCATCTTTTACCTTGTGCCCCTTACCGGCGCCGAAGATCACACGCACGGTCACTTCGCCTACTTATTTTTTTTCAAACTCAACAATCTGGGTCGAACGCGCTGCAACGTAAAATTTGACCCCACTATCACGGTTTCGTTCTTCAGACCGTTTTAGCATAATCTCCATCTCTGAAATTACGATCGCGCCGCTGAGATAATTCCGCCTACGTAAACACCTGAAGGCGTAATGGGCCTGTAACATTGGGAACGAGCAGAGATTACATCTGACGTCTCCTTGGGACGCGGCGATTCACAACGCTCCCTGCAGCTTGTGATTAACATCATTGTTAAGATGTAGGAAAGTAGAACGGGGGCGCCTAACCCAAGGTTTCGGACGTAGCTGAACAAATTCTGTTAAATTTACTCCAATAGTCGGTTTTACCTTGACGGCTTTGTATCGTACGAGGGATAATCTATGCTATTTTGAACGCATTGCTTACAAACGTTTTCGCTAGAAATAGCTGAACATAAATCAGAGCGACTTTCGATTCGTCGTCGTCTGAAGAAACTTATGAGCGGGTTTGCGTTGCATAAGACGGCTCTTATGTTTTCTATAATTTGATGTGTTTCTCCACCGCCGTGGCTCCGCATGCGAAACCCTCTGGTCCCGGCTGCGCGGCCTCAACCGAGATACGCGGTGCTTTCTCGTCGGAACCGGGTCGCGGCAGCCTCGCGCACACACGCCGCCGTCGCGATGGGCCAATCACTTATTTGAATAACCGCGCCGACGGATCGAGACGACGCGTCTTCGGTGAATCTTACAACTGTAATTGTAGCCTGTGTTTGTTTGCATCACTAATTATTATTATTGAAATCTTTCTCGTATAATAGCGTTATGAGGTTCAAGATAGGCTACCTAATTTGCTAAGTGCTCGTGCTCACGCTTTTAAGCATTTAAACACAACTGTTGCTTAGGTAAGAAAAATCATAAAGTTTGAATAATTTAAAGGTGTCGTTAAAAGTTCTAGTAATATTAGCCAAGGTTATAATTATAATAAGCTTGCAAGATATTAACATGAGTTAGTTTGTACTCGTCAAGGTCTCACCAATTGGTTTTTCTACGGCTCTACCTCCATTACCACCTTTAATATTGGCTTGTTCTGTTAATGAACAACTTTCTTCGGTCTGGTTCCATTTCTACCTTACCCGCTTTGTGATAAAGTCAAGTAATCAACGACTGTTTTAAAACGTGGAAACGTCAAACCTTGATCTAGAAAACTTTTCCCTGCGATCCCATTGAAGTGATACAATATAAATAATATAGTGTCGACCCTCGCTTCGAGGAAGTAGGGTCACGCAATATATATTGGGCTCGAGTCAAGGTTTTGCCAATCATTTAGGCCAGTTAGCTTTACGGCAAGGTCAATCTTCTTCATAACCTTATTATGAACTGCTCAATCACTATTATACCAAACTAATAGGCACATTACTGAATTGCAATATTTAAACTAGATCTAGATTTTCGAGGTGGGTAACTATGTCAGTCAGCAAAATCGATTGGATCAAGTTGAGCTTGCATATTCATCGGGGAACAATAATGTAGAGCGCAGAAGGGTCGAGGCGGCTCGGTTTCTTGCTGGAGTTATAAATCAGGCTGGCGCGATGGCGGCCCAGTTAGATACCGTCTCGGCGGATTTATCTCCAAATTGATGTCTGCTTTCCAATACTACCTGCGCTACCGAGCATCGGCGCATCGCAGTCGCTTCCCTCTTCCCCTCACCCGCAACCTATTTCGTGGGGACAATTTTATCTAGAGTAACCTGTCGCTACGCCAAATGTCTTTGTCAGTAGATTAGATACATGTTGCGCGGGCTTTGATCTCAGGATTTAGCGAGCCCACATGAGACGGCTGTGTAATGTGTAACGTCAAACATTTCTGTGCTGCGGCTCGCGCTATGAACGCTATTCGCGGAATTCCTCCAGCTCGCGATTAACTAATAGCTGTTCGCAGAACGTGAAGCGTTTGTTACGTAACACGTCTACTTAGAGTATCAATAAGACGTGTATGTACAGTTGTGAATTGGTCGGCTTGTCCTCGGCCTCGACGGTGCTTCCGCGTCCACGTCCCCTCGCTCGGTACAGCCAGTGATAATCTTTTTGCCGCGATCCACCTCGACCTTCCTGCCAATACAATATTATAAGCATTTTATCTGTAACCTATACCAATACAATGATTTCCTTTTCTAGGTATAACCAACAAACTGCCAGAACGCCTTGGAAGTACGTAACCCTTTTTGTTTTACTCTTTAGTTTCTTAACTCGCGCTGTAAATAATAGGCTGTTTCAATGGTATCGGTGTTTGATGGCTTTACCTACCTCTATCCTTCCATCCCTCTGTAACGTAGTTAGCTAGTGGTGTGTAGCGACTAGAGTAGTGAGTGGTGGAGGCGTGCGCCGGCGTCACAGTGACGTGGCGCTCGCCTCCGCCGCCGCCGCGATGCGTCGCGAGGCTGAGCGTTCGTTAGCGAGCACGAAGGTTAGTAGCTCATTAATAACTCTGCGCCGCTTCCTCCTGCCTGCTGCGCTGCTGCGAGAAAGAGACGGCACGAGCTCCTCGCGCCAGGAAGCCGCAGAGGGCGCCACCTTGTACACCAATTTATTCGGACTTTTTGTAATTGGCATTCATAGCTGTCCCACCTTTATGCTGCGAACTTTGTGTGACCTAGACCTTCAGTCGAAGTCACATTTCCTGATTAGGTCTAATAGGTGTTTCATTAAAATTGTCGTATTGGTATAATAAGTTGCATTTGAATAAGTAATAAGCACGTTACGGCGCCTGTGCCCAATCGCTGCCGTAGAGCTGGACTGGCGCCAACTTTTATATTACGCGGGGAATCTGGTTGCACTACAGATCTAACGATCCCTATAAGGTGCCTGAATTACATCTAATAACATAGTACTTGGAGATAACAAAAAAACGCCTAATTAACGCTGATTATTAGCAAAACCAGGAAGAATAACAACGGTATTATGGTATAGTATAGGTATGAACGTGATATAAATACTTATACAAATACATTATATGAATATTGATTATTTTATCTTCAATGTCATTCATAAGCTTTGATAAAAACCGAATACGATATACCGACATGATTAACGTTTTATTTTATCTTATTGTTCGTTTTTTCAACACTTCCTCATCATCAGTTAATACAGTTTCACTGATGGTGATTTATATTTTAGGGCATAATCATGCGATAACCCAACATAAATCCCAAATTTCCGTTATAAGGTCACACATAATTCTGACACACTAAAGGCGCAACCTTGTCCAATAAAACTGTTACTATAGACTTGACACCGATAGATAGAAGTTATTGGTGACCTAAAATATTGTTTCATGGCAACAATATCAGATCGCCCGCTGATACGCCGATGAAATATTTTGATAGATCATCACTATCATCATCATTACCTAGTTTTTGACCCGATTCTTTTATTTCAATTTGTCCCTCGATGATAGGGTTGTCTTTGACTGCGACATTTAACAAGTTGGTTGTTTTCACCGCAATATCAGTTGTAATGATTATAATGAGTGGTGGAGCCACGTGTCCGCCCTCACGTGGCGCGGTCACCTTGTACTCCACATCTTAGCTCATCTAACTAGAATAGAAGTGCTCTTTGTAACTATTTCCGCATGCGATCCCAACGACGTGTGTTCAACATGCTCGCACATTGTTTTATCTAATTTATGAAATATGCACTCAACAGGTCTGCTATTTTCAACTTAAATACAAAACAGCTTTAACTGCGCTTTCTACATTATGACTGAGTTTTGCTCGCAATATTTTTCGCCAAACGAAACTGGCTCTACTTACTGGAACTGTTGGGTTTAAGATCCTTGACTCGTAATGCAACGACTGTTTCCATCCCTTTCTACTCTCGATGTACCCTCTGAGATATATTAACATGGGAACTGCTTTAGTATAGTGGAGGGTTACCTTCAGAACTTGTTTTGTCATCTCGTCCCTTTACATCGCGATGAGCCCTCGCTAGACCACATTTAGTCTACCCTTGACTGTCCTTACCCGTACGTTTGCTTTCTTATTGCCTTTTGGTATTTTCGGATTGTTATGAAGACTTGGGTTTATCGATGGGTTTGACATTGGGCGCCCATAGGTGAGCTTGTTCTATTGGATGGGCAAAGTGCCTTTGGGTGGCAGCCTCGTGCCGGCCTTGAGGCACGCCGCCCTGGCCCCGCCGTGATTGCGTTGTTACGGGGAAACATTTGCACAAGTGTTAGCTGATTCTACATAACTACTCAAAGTGCTTCCTCGAAATAAACGAGTTACTTTACACCCCTGACGTCTAACAGTACAGTGATAATGTCCTCACTTTTCGTGACGCACAACAGCACGTACCAAAAACTGTTCAACGTCCTATAATCCCCCTTATTTTTTGCGCGCACGTGCTCGGAAAATCTCGAAATATCTCCGCAAAGATAACCATAAGTTTCGGCTGTGGTTATATTGCGGATAATAAAGCTGAAAATGGGAAAGCCATTATCGGTAGCACCGCCGCCGCCGGCTGCCCCTCGGGTCTCTTCGTCCAATAAGAATCGCTCACTAAGAGGAAACTTCTCTAACTTGCTAAGATCGAAACACAAAACTTTCCTCGTAGGCGAGCGACACTCACCTCACCTATATTACCACCGCAGAGCTAAATTGTATAGGCGATATTGAATTTCCGTTCCGTACCTTCGTGTAAATATTCTCACTAGTTTATTGCCCGCAAGACTACATAAAAAGCGATGATAACCGCTAGCCCAGGTTGAATAGACTGCGGTCGGAGCGTAAACTATCGCGGCGGACGCGCGCTGAATCCACCTTAAGTGCTATTTGTGTGACGTTTACTTGGCAATTTTACTGCTCATAATATACTAATACGCCTCTCAGCTCATTTTGCGACATGCTTAACCCGAGAATAAACATGCTAAACTTGAGTTGAGCTATTTGCCGGCTATGCGCTGTGGTCGACTCGAACATGTACAATAAGGCTATTAAAGTGTCCGACGTGCACAATGCGCTTCCTTGTTTGACTTGCGCGTCGACGTTGATGCGACCTTGTCGACCATTTATCGTCTCTATAATTCGTATCACCGGGCAGACTCCGGCGATGCATGCGCCCGCGCTCACCTTGAGCTCGCACATCGGAGCCACGTCTGCCCAGCACCAGCTTGCAACAAACGTAAACAAAGCGACGCCCCGAACGCTGCCGACCAATCGGTCACGTTCCTATGTTTATTTCATTTGCTGCGTTAGCAATGACATCAATGTGTATTAATTGTTGCATTTGCGCGATATGCGGCGTTTAATTTGCACTCCAACGCTGTTTACCGCGTCGGCTGGGCTCGTTCCAATTTGTCTCGAGAAAACATGATCAATGTAATGGCGAGGCGTGAACTGCAAACAGAGGATCGTCTGTTTGCGGCGTGGTGACCGATATCGCTCGGCGAGTGCAAACAGCGCGTCCTTGAGATGGAGCCAGTCGAGGACCCTGCGGGTCGCGCTCAGGGCGTCTGACTCAGTGCGTGGACTCAAAGTCGTAAAGAGGGCGATGCTCACGCCGCCCTCCCCGCCCCTCCCCTCCCCGCCCCCGCGCTCGTCCGCGTAGGGCCAGCGGACAATGCTGTCCTTATTCCGATGCTATTGTCTCGAAGCTGATTCTTATTAATCGGCTGCAAATTAAATAATAGACGTCGCGTCGGTCAGCCTTGTCCAGAATGCTGATGTCACAACGATAGCTAAATATCGGTTACGTGTCAAGAGTTTAGAATAAATAAACGATCAAACAGCACATGGGCACGCTTTTGAACGAAGAATCTTGGTCAATATAAACAAAAGAAATTCCTTTACCACAAAAGGTTCAAGAAATTCAAATTACCTACGGTCGTGAAATATGAAAAATATTGTAATAGAAGATGGGGAATCTATGATTGAAACGGTACCGCCGAAGTCTCGGTGGTCGTAAATATAGAGGGGGATTGCAGGTCGGTGGCGGCTATAATAAGCCACTCGGTGACACGGCCCTGCCCTCCCCGCGGTTGTTCACTCCCAAACCGAAGAATACTTTTAAAATAATTAAGAAACTCAACTAAATACCTCACCTCGACTGAACCCTTCACGAGAGAACGTTCCATTACTGAAGCAATAACTTCTCGGATTTATTTTGTATCTTTTGTTCTCTTGTGAGTTTTTAAATGTGTGCCTTTTGAACGGACGGGCTTCGTTGATTAAGAGATGTTATTTTCGCAAAGAAATGTAGTGACGTTGGGTCTGGTAAGAATCTAGATTATGAGAATAAGATTCAGCTGTCTCATTTGTAAATTGGTATTAGTCATCATATCATAGCTCTAAATAGAGCAACTGTTCTATTACTCATTTAAAGCATTTGCCAAAGCTTTGTGATTATGATTCAAAATTTGCTTTTGATGACGCAAAAAACTGGTGTGCTATCCACTTAATTAGACTTGCATCTGTTAGATGCGCGCTGCATGAAGTAGCTTTTTAATTTGGCTAATCCCATTGAGAAACAAAATATGGTTGTTGTAATCAATCAGCGAGGAAGCTGCGGCATGCGATGCGATGCGCACTGCCTGTTGTTTTTTTTTTGTTGTCCCTCGGTGGTCCCTGCCCGTGGGTGGTCTCAGGGCGGACTATTTCACCATTTCCTTTGATACCTCACCCGGTGACTGCCACCAACCTTGACGTGTAGCTCGCATTGTACCCGCTACCGGGCCGTATCCTCGCTTTTATCAGCAACTAACAGGTCAAGTGACATGATTCACGCATTGTTCGCGGCAGGAGTGGTCCAGTTAAATATAATCTGGGTCGCGGTGGCGTGTGAGCCGCTTGTCCTCGCTGCAGTATCTTATCTGCGCTAATCCGCCGCCCGGCTGATACGTCGCCGGGAGCGCGGCCTCGCCACCACCTAGATCTAGATGCGCCCTACTGTCATACTCTCGATATACATTTTAATATCCACATCGGAATATTTTCCTAGGCCTACTTTTCCCAACTGATATGTTGTAGAGCTACAAACGCCTTGTGCCGGAGGTCAGACGGTTCCAGGTTAATGGGACTCTTCTCTGCCTCATCACGCCTCAACAGCTCGGCTGTGCTAATGAGCCTAATGTTGCATTGTCCGACATTGATGCAGCGACGAGCGGCCATTCGACTCTGCAGAGATATCGCCGCTGGAACGCAGCCATTTTCTATCGATAATTCGCCCAACAGCATAAATATGTCGTTCCACATTGTGATGACGGTGTTTATTGTTGCGTACGTGATGTACGCGCGACTCACTCGAGAGTCGTCTCCGTGAGCTCGATCGCCAGTTTCTGGGTCGCGTCGATTAATTCACTTAGCCTACTTTTGTTCAGTGCTGTAACACTTTTTTATTTGTTTGACATAATTTTGCCGCTCGAGTGTGCAGGGCGATGATGTCTCTTGCTGCTAATTTCGGTACTAATCCAGATCCCCGCCGGTGTTCTATTTGGTGATGTTTGTTGGTATCGGCGCTCCTCTAATATTGAGTTCATGGCGACTGCTATCGGAGGCCGCGCGACAACAACAGCTGTGTTCATTTAATTACTGACCACACGCGCCCGTTGTTTCCCCGAAAGATAAGCTTGACACCCAATTACTATGTAGCCTTTGGATAGCGCTTATTTATTCCGCAATTAACTGCGCTGGACCTCGTTATGCGCTTTACAAGGCATTGTTGTAGGACTCGGCGCCTGAGAAACCGGTCGTTATTGGAACCCCATGAAGTTACACATTTTCGCGTGTCGATTTCAAATTAGGCTGAGTCACATGGAGCGGTGGGCGCTGGGCGTGTAATGCAAATCTGATTTCCCTTCACGTGCACGGCGCGGCGGCGGCGGCGGTGGGGTATACCGAGTCGCCAAGTTTCAATGCCTATTAGCATACGTCGGCTAAGCCGCTCCACCAAGTTTGTTATGGAGCTTTATGTGTTATAGATAGGTGGTAATATCGGCTTATAGCAGCTGCAGCAGCGCAGCTCTGGCCCAGATGCCGGCGCGGCGTGTGTCGCGGGTTGCGCAGCGAGCGGACGCGTGATGAAACTGACACAGATTCTAACGCGTATTTGGACATCGCGCTCCCAGCTCGTGAAAGTCGCGTAGGACCGTCATGACTATGTTCCACTTGGGGATTCACAATTACACATTTTGACGAACCGAAAATCTATGGCTCCTCTTGTTTCTATTGTTCGCGCGGTGCGTGGCGTGGTTCTGTGCCGTGTGCCAGTTCGGGCGCTCCCCGGCCTCTGATTGGTCGGCGCGCGGTTGCTACATTTTCGCCTTGCATTCAATTCCATGAGAAGTTGCAGCCGCGCGGCCAATAGGTCACTCGCTTACCAATAGAGCTGTGATATTTAGGCTACACATGTCATGTCCTCCTACGCAATAATCGCTCCTTGCGTCCACTTAATCGTTCCATTTCAGTTCATAATTGTAGCTCCAATTTTGTGTTTCGTAACTCCGCTGATCTACTTAGATTATGTTTGACGTCGAATCAAATAAGTGTAAACATGAATTCAGAGCAGTTTCAAAAGCGCACGTATTTCAATTTCAATTATACTCATAATGCTGATTCGTATCAAATTAAGTACTTGTGTGACACAGAACTCTGTTAGCCTCGTTGCAAAAAATACCCTTTGAAAGTGGAGTAGCGTACGAATACAAAATAAAGCGCATGTGTGCCGTCACTACTAGATTAATGCTGCCGACAATGCTTCGGTAAGAAACTCTTTGTTGCAACAAAGAGTTGTGTGGCCTTATTTACTAGCCGAAAGAAGTGTACAGCGTACAGTCTTAACCAATCGCCATTATTTATAAGTAACCGGGTTTCGTCAGGTATACACTATACCTATATGTTGGCTAGCGACGGTTCCCAATCCGGAACTTGGATGTCCCGCGCCGCGGTCGGGTTGAGTTGGGAAGTTTCCCCGCGAATTATTGAAGCCCCCAGTCGCGGCCGGAGCGGCAAGTCCACGTAACTTCGCTCCATAAAGGCTAAAGTGCTGGAAATCGATAGGTTCATGTCTTGTGATTGTATTCCCGGTTCTTTATGTCGGTGCTGTAGTTTCGGATGGCGAGTTTATATTGCCGCATATGTATTATTATTTCTCTCTACTATGCATATAGTCTTTAAAGTAAATTCTAATTTAATGAAGATGCCACAAAAAGTGATTGCAAAGGTGTGGTGCAAAGTTGCCAAATATTATAAGCTGTAGTAGATAAGATAAAATATTTCGCAGGCAAGATTCGGGCAAAGGCAATCATTGAACAAATCTTTATATCTAACGTAACCTAACCTTGTCTCCTAGACTCTCTGGTGCTGACAACCGGTTTGTCCTCAACCATAGAGCATATCCCTTTATCCCTTGACTGTCTAGTTCTAACATCCACTTCTCCCGCAGGCACGGTCCGGGCAGCGAGTGCGGCGGCGGCGGGCCGGCGGCGGCGCCCCCCCAGTCGGCGCGCGTCACGTCCAACGGCGCCGGCGGCATGGCCGTGAGCCGCGTGCCCAGCCCGCTGCACGACGGGAACACGCCCGTCGCCGAGAACTGGTGCTTTACACAGGTGAGGGGGAAACCAGCCAATCAGCGGCTATCAGGTCTTCCAACCAGGGTATCGTCAGCCAATCAGCGGCTATCACGTCCTGCAACCAGGGTGTCATGTGCCAATCATCGGCTGTCACGTCCACCACCACGCACTATAGGCCTAGAACCCATCCTTCATTGGAGGAGAGCCGAGCACCAGCAGTGGGTAATGCGTTCGATAACCAGCTACTGCTAGGAGCGCTACTCTTGCTAGATTAAAAAGATGGTTTGGGAAGCTGTTACGCCAGCTGTGACTCTATCTGATACATCGTATTGGGTCAAACATGAGTACCCTGAAAGGACAGATGGTAGAGATGCAATTACCACTAGGTCCGCCACCACCGCCTTTCCTTGTCCAAGTTTATCGGTCTAGCGTTCTGGACAGGAAACCTGCTGATGATCGGACCATATTATGTACCCAGACCTGAGCCTATAAACTGGAAAGTCATAGTCTTAAACCCCACGAAGCAAAAAAAGGTACTGCACTATGCATATCATAATAGTGTGCTTCGAAAGCCAACTTAGTAAATAACTGCAAAAGTTTTGGAAGTCATAAATAATCTAGGGAACGAATATGAACATGAACACCGAATGTAACAATTTGTTTGCTTCGCTTATCTTCTATTTGGCAAACAAGTTTCACTAATGTGGACTGCTAACTGTATCAAAGCGGCGGCAAGCGGCAAGCCAGCCGTGACTTGCCGAAATGCGGGCATGGCCGCTGCTCTCCATGTTGTATATGCATTTTAGGACAATGTGCCTGATTCTGAAGCGGATAAATCTTAATTTTAGAGCTGAAAAATGTAATATTTTGGCTCTTGATATGGATTATCCTGGAAATTATTGAGTAAATTAATGTATAATTAGATTTTGGGGCGATTGTCGCTAAAGACTACTAGGTATTAACTAGCTATAGATAGAGTTAGTGTCTGAGCATAATTCTAAGGATTAGTACATCTAACTTTCCTAAACGATACTGTCGGCGCTAGTTGGACGCAAACTCTAACAAACTATCGTGATTCAATTTCACTCAAACTGACTCTGAATTCTCAGCTCTGTTACATCGAGGACTATCACGACCTCTGTCTCTGTCACTCAAACCGGTCGCAATATTATTTTGTCCCATTCCAACATATGCCACTGGTACTATAAAGTCAATGACTGCGGCAAAACTATTTAGCTCTCCGATATGATTTCCATGTTCCAATCATGGAGGCTCGGCTATTGACAGCAGTTTAGAAAATTTCCATTTTAAAACTCACACCCACACGATGTGTTTGCATATGAACTTGTTTACTTTGTATAATATTTACGTTTTAAACGTAACATAATTGATCAAATATGCCAGTGGTTCTTATTCTATCTTCTTTGACTAATATATCTCATGGTAAAATTATTTCAAAGTTTCAAAAATATGTGACTCCTCGTTCAAAGAATAGTTGGAAATAGAATACGGTACCTACACGCCAGCGCCGGAGTGGCTATAAACCGCGGCCACTGTCGTAAATAATAGTCGTATACGACTCATCTCGACACCCACAAATAGGCGGCGATAATTCTGTTTAACGAACCTTATCTGTGAACTTGAAAACTGTTTAACTGATCAGGAAGTGTGCGTGCTCCAAGATCAGATCGGAATCTCCGTGTCACGTTCTGTTCTGTTTTCAAATGTTGAAACGCGATGGCCGCTGCGGAATCTTTCAGATGTCCCCAATCCGCAAGCTGGCAGTTTAGTGTGCTTCAGTGATTCAGCAGGGCATTTGTTGCGCAAACCTTGACGCTATGCGGACCGCTCACACACATTACATAACGTTTAGGACGTCACTCAAATCCGCACCGAAGTTATCATGAGTTTGCATGCGATAAACGCGAAATGTTTCTTTTAGTACTCGTAAACTTGCTAAAAGAAATGATTACACAACACAGTAGGCGCTGCTTGATTAAATGAAAATAAAATGTTTTCGCTAATGTATTTGGGAAGTTGCTGTAGTTTAAACGGCATGTTTCCTGGTCATGGGTCGAGCATCTAGAGCGACCGTTGGACGATCGGGTATCGCCTTCTTTGACGTTTTTCGACAAAAACTTATTTAGTCCAACGCCGGTAACGGTGTTTTTGCCGCGAAACACTACTTATTATAAGGTTTTGCTCGGACGTCTTTTAATTTTGGTCTGCGGTTCCGTTATTAACGGAGGTATATATCTGAAATCGGCGTCGGCAATTACATTTATTGTTGTATTGCGTCGCGGCGCTTTCCCATGGTGTTGGCGAACAATTCCTGTCAATCAATCAAGTAGAAGTTGGCCGTTGGTTATGGTTTGATTCGCTGGTGAGCTCTAGTCAGTGTAGCTCTCGGATTCTTTCACACTCAATGCTTTGCTTGGTTGAGTATGAATCAGTAACGCGTGTAGCTAGCAACAGGGGTGATAAGGCATCACCTTGGCGGAGGTTGCCACGTGCCGGCTGCACGGGCGCGCCGCCCACTCGCCGGCATCCATCGCCCCTCGCCCCACACGTGCTCGGCTACAGACTCACTCCCACACAGCAGTGGATGCAACCCGCTGCGGAAATCACGCCCGTAAATAACATGGAACTGTGAACTTTGCAGAAATTTTCCGCGCATGTCACTCGGTTTCAATTTCCTTCTTGATACCGTGCATATTGCGTTGCACGTAAATAGCTCCTTTGAAAGCGTGGGATGAAAGGGCATTTTGCTAGGTAAATGTGATTATGGAGTATGATCAGGTTAGTTTACAATTTCATCCGTTTACAAACTTTGTTATTCACTGTAGCGGTTTGCTGCAAAGAAGTAGCAAAACAGTAGAGTCGCTCTAAACGGGTGAGTCGTCGGCGATAAATCTGTCGCCCTCGGTCCGTATACGGGCGCGGTGGAATCTGCGAATGGTTATCTAAGTCCAGGATGGGCCGGCCTTGGCGCGGGTCGCCGACCGGCCGAAGACCCCAGCCCGAGCTGCAAGCGACGGGTCAACGACCTGCCAGCACGGCCCGCGGCCCGCAGGTTGAGCACCAGCGACTAATTACCACGTGCTTACCCAGCGTCACGTCACGTGCCGCCGAATGTGCTAATTGTAACACCCGAAATCCCAGAGTAGTGGTCACCTCGTAACGGATCAGAAAGAGGACGCGGGGACCTTGGATCGGGACCTTCGGACGTCTCGACTGTTTGGTTCAGATTTTATACGCCATAAAGCATAGTCGTAAAGCGAGTCCCGGAGCTGTCAGCGGCCAATTAGGAACAAAAGAGCGGTCCTCTTTTAACTTGATTGTGTTTGTGCACTTTTTCATCTGTCCCGGAGATTTATAGAATACGGGAAGGTCGTCTTAGGACATCTCGTTACGAGGCGCAGACTGATTTATGTCACTCCATTATGTATCGCTTTCCGCCGGCGGGAGCTCTGTGTTTTATAGTTCCGTCTTTGTCTACTAAACACCCAAACAAGTACCGAGTACTTGAGTGAACTAAGCCCGTAGGGTGTTGTGAAAGTGTTTCATAATTCACGGCAAAGCGCGGTCGGTGATACGAAATGCCAGGGCATAGGACTGGATTACAGTTGGTGTTTAGATTGGAACCTCGATAACAGTTAGTTATCTAAGTATTGAGCAATGGAAGTAGAAATATCTCGTTTGTTATCGGCGGAATGGGGAGAAAAATCACGAATTGAAATTTTATATCTTATGTTCTGCGTCTGTTATCTATATTGATTTAAAGTATTTCTAAATATAATGTATATTTTTTATTAAATATTTATAAGCCCCTTTGATGCTTAAGGCCCTAGGAGATAATAATATATTGTACATTGTACAATCGACACTACTATTTGACTAGCCGCCTCACCAATATGTCTAGACTATTCTAGCCCACATCAATAACCCTTCCTCTCCTTTGTTCCAGGTCAAGGTGGTGAAATTCAGCTACATGTGGACGATAAACAATTTCAGTTTCTGTCGCGAAGAGATGGGTGAAGTGCTAAAATCATCGACATTCTCCGCGGGTGCCAGTGACAAACTAAAGTGGTGCCTCCGAGTGAACCCCAAAGGACTAGACGAGGAGAGCAAAGACTACCTATCGTTATATCTGTTGTTAGTGTCGTGTAATAAATCGGAAGTGCGTGCCAAGTTCAAGTTCTCCATACTGAACGCGAAGAGAGAAGAGACAAAGGCGATGGAGTCGCAGCGCGCCTACAGATTCGTGCAAGGCAAGGACTGGGGATTCAAAAAGTTTATCAGAAGGTTGGTTCAACTGTTTTTTGTTTTATCATCAGCCCGTAAGGGTGCTTTTCTACCTGATATGTGCTATGGATTACGTTGCTATCGATCGGATAGGATCATGTACATTGTTCCAACAAGCATAACACTGGTGGGGACAGCTTTCTTTCGCATCATTGCAGAATAGCTACATAGCACATCTCTGGTGGAAAGGCAATCCTAATTGTTACACTGGACATAGGCCACTCCCAAGGACAGCTACAGCTCCAACTAGATAGAGGGCGTCCCACTCTACGCTTGTCTTTTCGTGGTCTTTATTACTGTTTTCGTAATTTTACCGTGTTTAAGGTAAGCGGTGAACCGTTCAAACGGGCTTAGTTATTTGATTGCTCGTAAAAGCTTTAATGTCTTTAATGTAGTGCAACCAGCTTATCTGAACTACCATCGACTAATTTGTTTACCTAAAATACGTATTATGGATAACACAAAAAAAATTGTACAACACGCTTTCAGTGTACAATAAAGTTTCTAAAAGTTTTTGAACTATAATCTGAAACTTTTCTTCTTCTGTCGTCTAAACAAGGATAGCTAGTTACTGTACCGGTATTGTATTGTATTTGTATGTAAAATAACTGGAACGTTTTTGTTTGCGTTAACCATTAAAATTCTTAGAACATACAAGCTATCTACTATATAAATGTGCCCAAATTCCGTCAATAAATTAGATGTAGTTTTTAGAAATAAAATGTAAAAATATAGTATAAATACGATGACGGTCGTCATACTTACGTACGTACGTGTGTACTTGTGTTCCCATTAAATAGTTTAGTTTCATAGATAACGTGTTTTATGTTGATTTATGTACGAATCAGCACATAACTTATATTCTACTAGAGTTTAGATCATGTATCGTTAGCAGTAAGGGTTAAAATTTAACGTTATCGCATGTCGATCGTTTCCCGTAAGTACTCACGTCATCTGGAATTTATTTACACATTTTGCATGATAAGTGCTTACGAGGAAATGCGTGAAAAAATACATCGATCATATTTAATTACCTAGGTATACGTTCGTGGTTTTCGTTTGCCCTATATTCTAGTGGAAAAACATTTAGTTAAAACACGGATAAAATACTTATCATAATCAGGTCATAAGTCATGATAATCTACATCATAATCATGTCATAATTATATGCTTACATACAATGTTACATTTTATACATACCACGGCTATGAACATTGAAAATGACCATGGCGCTAGAAGCACACAATATTCAATTAAAAACCTCACCTAATGGACCGATTACATTGACTCATAACCAAATGACTAGAAGGATACCGTACGTACTGAGCCGTCGATGTAACAAAACGAGGACATGCCCTAATTTCGAAGCTATGAGTCTAATTTTATATCCATCTGAAGGCCCACCTTTAATACCCACCGTTGTTACTATACGGGAATACTTAGGCACACGTTTCAATTATTATTTTGACTGATTCTCTTTGATGATCATCATTATTAGCATGTAATCGTGCTCTGCTGGACATAGGCATCTTCCACTATATGTCCCCGGTACTCCTTGTCATGAGTCGTGGGTTCTTAACGGGCCGGAGGGCGTCCCTCGCTACGCTTTCCAGTTCGTGGTCTCCGCTCGAGAACACTCACTAGATTAACTTCCTCTGGAATACCAATAATTAGCAAAACGCAGGGGTTGCGGGTCACCTCTGATTTCTCTGAAGGGAATAGGTATTATGTAACATTCTATACCATAGATACAAGAATGTGATTTTATTTTATGTAACTGGGACACCGATGTCGTGGCGACCCATCGCTACAGTGACTTTCATTACATTCGGCTTCTAGAAACACTCTGGAAATATTGAAAGAAGAATACTTATAGACTCTCAAAGATATTTTTACTGATTTCAGTATGTTTTACGTTTTAATTATAATTAGTGGCAATAGCCGATACGATTCGCGTTCTATAGCGAAAAGCTTGTGGTTTGGATATTACGTAAGCACATAAATAAATGCATTTATCAAATATATATTTGATATATGAAGCTTCTGTTAAACCTTCGTAGATTCATCACATCAAACTGCCTTGCTGGCTCACCACAATGTAATTTGCCGTAGAAATATTATTGCTAACTATTATAGCTTGACCTCCAATACGGAGTCAAATCATAACAAATAACCAATGTATTGAGCATGGCCTTACAGGATTTCTAAGAATGGATCGCGGTTTCAGTAGCTTTATTTTATTACCTACTTGTACGTTACTGAGGTTACGGACTGAAATAACATTATTCATTACGTCTAGATTGCTAGGTTTCAAAATTACGACTAAAGAGGTACTTAAACTTTTAAGATTTAGTTAAATTTTACTGTAGTCTACAGACTCATGTTCGTGGTAGCTATTAATTGAAAGAAAGAGGGACTTCAACTGTTAAGATTTAGTTTAATTTCACTGCATTCTACAGACTCATCTTCGTGATATGTAGGTATTAATTGAAAGAAAGAAAGAAACACATTTTTAATTCATAAGTAAACAGATTGAAAGTATTTAAATTGAAATAATACATAAGTAAGTTGTTACAATTATACGCACACAACATACTCGTACATTTTGTACCAGTCAGTAATTAATCATTCGTACATGTATCTCGAATGGCTTAGCACGTAATTATATTAGTCATTTATTAATATGTTAACAAGGATTTGTGGTTTATGGTCGAGAACATTGAATATAATAAACTTGTTAACTTGATAATATTTATTCGCACTGCAATGCATAGCTCTGCGTTTCCAGTAGACAAACTGTTTGCCTCCGACTGAGTTAGTATAGCGGCGTTTAGTTTTATGTTTGCGAGTTTTGTATTGTGTGGAGGTAGTTGAGGCTGGAATGTGACATCAAACGTATTTTCTTTTATCCCAGAATTCCCTCGGGAAAACAATTGAAAGGAAGGACAGGACGAATAGGGCAGTATTTTTATCATTATTATGTACTGAAATATGCTCGGTGGGTCAAATATAGAGGGCATTAATACAGCAGGGGTAGGTGGAATGTACCCTAAATTTCTGTAAGTTTCGCATTTGTTAGTATTATTATCATAGACTTCTCAACAAATACTAGACTGCCCCATTTTTTCACGAATCTGTTATCTTTGGGAACTTTATGTATGTCGTACGAATATTCTAAGAACATGATAACATGTATCCCTCAATTTGCGTCCAGCGAGCGTCCTGTCTGTGGCACAACTTACACAAGTCCATTAAAATGGCAAATTGATGTCCACCGAAGTTCAGTCACTTCGTGCAACACCCACTATCAGTTTGTGTAGGAAAGTTTGGATAGTTGACGAGAACTATGTAATTTTGAATGCTATCGCGATAGAAGATAAAAAGTATATTTACAATTATGCTTTCTGCCTAAGCAGTTGAAAAGAAATAAGAACAGTTTCTAAATTTTCTTAATTATACTTTCTACTTAGGTACTTACTCACTTTTTCAACTTAGAAATTTCAGCCTGAAACCTTTAACCAAAAAAACCTTCTGTACCTGTTACCTGTTGCTCTTTTATTAACAAAAAATGGGAATTCATAGAAACAAAGCTTTTATTTGGTCCGACCTCGAAAGTTTTCGGAATTCCTGTAATTGCTTACAGCTTTTATTATGAAGGAAAACATTTCTACGAACTTAAAATGTTCATTGCCTGTTTCACAACAAACAACCCTACTACAGTGAGCTTACTTCTATGAATCTTCATCATTATAAAATATCTGTTGAGATGTCTTCGAAACTTTCTTCCTTCAAACTACTTAAGTGTGTATCTTTCCATAGTAAATGTTCATCATTGCACAAAAAAATCCAAGCAAAAGTCAACCTCACATTGCCCTAGCAGGGTCCAAGGATAGGCTCTTCAAACATCCAGCGCTAACCTCCACCGTTTCCGCAATTCCAGAGATTTCCTACTAGACGAGGCAAACGGACTGCTGCCCGAGGACAAGCTCACGATATTCTGCGAGGTGTCCGTGGTAGCCGACAGCATCAACATCAGCGGCCAGAGCAACGTTGTACAGTTTAAGGTGAGATATATCGTAAAGTAGGTACGGTTAGGTTAGGTTTATTTTTTAAGAATATACATAGTCTTTATACCACATAGGTTCATATATTTTCGAGCGATTAAAAGGCCTGCTGTCGTGATAAAGCGACGGTGATACCAGGAAATTTATACAGAATTGCAAACCTATAGATTTTACGTGATAAATAATATGAAAGTTCTGAGAAGTATACTGTGTTCGCTCGTCAAAATATTCAGCTACTCAGTGGCAGCGCCATAGAAATTTGATTATTATTAAAGCTATGTAGGTTTGTCCTACAAATGGTAATGTAATAACTACCAGGACCGCATGACTACAGTGAAAATATTCCTGCAGCGTAATTATCTAGCACGGAGCGCAATACCCGCAAAACAAGATGTGACAAAAATCTTGCGTCACGCGCTCGCAGTCTTGAGAGCGCCTTGTCCCATGCTAGGCTTGGTGTAATGCTGCCACATTATAATGTTATTGACATATTATAATATGTCAAATCTCAAACGTATATCCAATCATCCACCAATCACAGCAATATCTTTCACTCTGTTTTTTTCGTCATGTGTTCTCCTCAGTGACTGAGACTTTGTGAAATAGTGGTAGAGTAATATAACACTATCGATTTTTTTTTACGTCGAGTACAATGATATTCTATTCTATTCTTGTATTCTCCAGGTGCCGGAGTGCCGGCTGTCGGACGACCTGGGCGCGCTGTTCGACAACGAGCGCTTCTCCGACGTGACGCTGGCAGTCGGCGGCCGCGAGTTCCAGGCGCACAAGGCGATACTGGCCGGTGAGTGCTTCTTCTTCTTCTTGTCGTGTCGATGGCAACTGTCACACTTCCGCGACCCAGTGGACCGCCACGTCGATACCCCGGTGAGTGCTAGCTCTATAGTACTCGTAAGGCCGTTAAGAGAATGAGTTTTTGACATTCGAAATCCCATTGATATTTGATGACTGCAAAGGAATACCTACTTTACTTACGAGACATACACAAACGTCAAAAACGTATTCTCTAATCGGCCGAAGTATAGGAGCTTTTGAAGGATTCCCGTGGCTATTTAAGGCTAAAAGTAGTGCAGGGGGGAAGCTGTTGGAGCCGTGGGTGGTAGATAGATAGATAGAAAGGTACTTACCATAGTGGTAATGTGACAGAGATTAGGGCGGTTGCAGTGTTGGGTATTTATACTCGTGTTTCGAAGGGCATGTATAGGAGCATCTTATAAGGAGGGCTAGATTCTTATTCTTGGCGAGGATCGTTTCGAGAGTTGACTGATAGTGGAGTTGAGTTAAATTCAACCCTGAATAAGTTTCATTATCATGTTGCGTTTTTATGAGTAGATATAACATATGTTTTAGTTTACAGTACTTTATATTATTGCTTATTGATTGAGCTAATGATTGTTTTAAAATAACATCCTTAGCTAACTAGTGTTACTTATCTCGCCTAGATGCATTTTTCCTGTTTGATTTCCTTGTTGGTGTTGTGCAACTAATCAGTTTTAATTGTGGTTCTTATAATAATATGTTGTAAAGCATTTATGAATATGACATACCGTCTCTATACATACATCATTTTAAAAGGATGTTTTATCATCCTCGATAAAAAGGATTTAAAACTAATACAGAAAACCTTATTTTATACTTTTATGTAAGTAAACGGAAGTGGCTGAAATCAAACAAATAAGTAACCTTGTAGGTTATCAAGATAACATCGCCAACACAACAAAACTTTATATTTAAATCCACTCCAGTTTTAAGTAATTTGTAATAATTCACGCTAGCACAGTCACAGTACGGTTCCTTATCGCAAATTGGCTTCGAACACGACAATATCGTAAATTCCATGCCCACAGTTTGACCTTCACTGTTTACGGTAAAAACGTTGTAAAAACAATTTATTATATACTGTTTATTTGTTATTATATTAGTTAGAAGTCCCTGAAATAACGGTTTGAGTATTCGAGGCCGCACTGTCATATCTTGACAAGGTTGGAGCGGGGTTGAGTTGGGTCGGTACCTACTCATAGGATAAGTCAGTGCCAGACTCACCAAAACGCCTGAACATGACAAAACCATCTGTTGAGCGTGTGACTTGTTTGTGAGGTTTCGACGATTCGTGTGTTAATTGTATCTTTCTTTAGTTATCAAAAAAGCGCAAATTTTGAAAAGAAAAGGGTTGTTTAAATACACAATCGATTGTCGCAGTTGGTTAGATTAGCTAGCCTTCTAAACTTAATCATTTCGTTCCGTTAATTCGAGCGTTTTCGTTTAGATAACTTTTGCTTTTCTTAAAAGCTTATAAAGCGTATTACTGGGGCTAGTCTTAATTAGATTATAGGTTCTTGGTATGAAAAAGTAGATTTAACAAATTTGAATTATCACAACGACAGAATCTGTAACGTGTTTTGGAAAAACAACCTTAAAGAGATGTTAGGTTAACATTAATTGCCTTACAACTTTATAAAATCAGTATGTGTCTCCGCTTTGCTTATTAATATAACACCTACTTTTCATCAACAAAGCAATAAGCAGTGTAATATTATTATTTTTAGCGCGGAGCCCGGTGTTCGCGGCCATGTTCGAGCACGAGATGGAGGAGCGCAAGCGCAACCGCGTCGACATCACCGACGTCGACCACGAGGTATGTACACTATCTTGTCTATTTGTCGACCACATAGCTTTAGCTATAGACACCGAGGTAACTACACCGTCACATGTCGACCACATAGCTTTAGCTATTGATAGTATCAATTTGATATGATGCGGCTAACTGCCAGTTTCTATAACTCTATCTATCTATAACTGGTAGTTACTTTCATACGATTTTGACAGATTGCTACTTTTGATAATGTCAAAATCGTATGAAAGTAACTATCAGTTATCAATTATGGATAGATAGAGATATAGAAACTGGCAGTAAGGGTGCTTTATTGTCAGAGATGTGCTATGATACGTTGCTATGAATGCGTTTATGTGGACCAATTAATATGATTGATGGACAGCGCTGGTGGGAACTGATTCTTTCACACCATCGCAGATGTAGCTGCATAGCAAATCTCTGGTAGAAAGGCACCCTAAATGTGGGCCACCTTACTTAAAAACGTATCGCAGTAAGACCTTATTTTTAGATTTGGTTTTCGGGTATTCATGACCAAACTGCTGCCAGTTCATCTATCAAATGTTATTTATTATGTGTCTAACCCCCATATCTCCTCATTCTTCAGGTGCTACGCGAGATGCTCCGCTTCATCTACACGGGGCGCGCGCCCAACCTGGACAAGATGGCCGACGACCTGCTCGCCGCCGCCGACAAAGTGAGTGTAGCGAGACAAGCGAGCCACGGTTTAACCCTTTAGTGACTAACTGCCAGTTTCGTTTTACACCCTTCGAGCGCTTTGTGGACGGAAGAAATTTGGTGAACCTCTGATGGGTTAAAGATAGATAGTTTGTTTTGTAGAAACCACAGGCTCCTGAAGTATCATATACTTAAACTTACTAATATAGAAGGTTTCGAAGAAGGTTTTTTACAAACTTAGATTGTCCACTGCTCGACATAGCCCTATCCTAAGGAGCAGTACAACTGTATAACTTATATTAACCCTCAATAGATTAAACTACGAAGACACTATTGAGGTGCCTTAGTCTAACAAGAATGAAGCCCTTTCACCTAATATTTATCTAATTTCTTGACGACTTCGTACCAAGCTTCCGGTGCACAATATCACGGGTTCGAGTCTCGCCAAGGGCAAACATTCGGTTTGACCCGTATTGGTATCTTCTGCCTTGTGATTGGTTGTAGTGTATGTATAATTACTTATGTATAATAAAAATTATGTAGATAGGTATATCAACAGTCTAGCACCCACAAACATACAGGCTCTGACTGCCCCCTATGGTCCCCCAATATTAATCCCCCCCTCTCCTCATTCCAGTACGCGCTAGAGCGGCTCAAGGTGATGTGCGAAGAAGCTCTCTGTCAGTCGCTGTCCGTGGAGTCAGCGGCGGACACGCTGGTGCTGGCCGACCTGCACTCCGCCGACCAGCTCAAGGCGCAGACCATTGACTTTATTAACACGTATGTACTATGTAGAATTACTTACTGTAGCGTACGGTCTAATGGCATCATTAGATGAGAGTCTTCAAGGGGTGGTAAAACATTTGAGTAAAGTGGCAGTTAGCCGGACATATCTGGGGAGAAGCCGATATCCGCTGGGACGGAGGAAGTCTCGAGAGGAAATGATGGAAATGGCTGGTAGAGTGCCAGGATTATGATAATAAGAGCCACAAGAGATGGATACTTATAGCCCAATCCTCGTATGACCTATAACGGTTTACTTCCCTCCCATCTGCTTTGTAGTTGTATAACAAAGCATATCACACTTTTTAACTTACCTTCTGTCAATCTAACCCTTTCCCTCTCCACAGGAGTCACGCAACGGACGTGATGGACACGGCCGGCTGGAAGAACATGATCTCGTCGCACCCGCACCTCATAGCCGAGGCGTTCCGCGCGCTCGCCACCCAACAACAGCAGATCCCGCCCATAGGGCCCCCGAGGAAACGCGTCAAGCAAGCCTAGTGCCCCGCCGCCAGCGACCTCTATACCAAAGACACATCGCAAGGAACACACATCTTTGAGTTCTACGCCGAGTGATGACGTAGTGCGGGGTAACGCCGCTAGGTGGCAGTGATTTTGGGGCTGCCAGCCTAGTTCGCAAAGCCGCCGATAGGGGGCAGTGATTGTGATTTGTGGCGTGCTGCCATCTAGTGACAGTGGTCGGCGGATGTGTTCGTAAATAAGAGAATCCACGGATTCAAACCCCTTCGTTTACTATGATTGATCTCAAGACGATATTCGATCCTAATTTTGTTTTTCCCTCGCGGCTAGTTAGTGCCGCGGTCATGTGTTAGGTTACGGTGATGTAAAGGACGCTTTTTGCGCGTTGAGTAGTTTCGTATTTTAGATGAGATATACCGGTATGCGTCTATGCTTGGAGTCAAGTGTGTTTGTCTACATTGTTTTGCAAGTTATGTTGTAATGTATAAATTATTAACTAGATATTTGAAATAAAGCTCATGTCTAAATCTATCCATGTCTTAAGAATTAAACAAAATATTATTATTATTAAAATTGATTGGCTTATTGTATTTATGAATACGGAGTGTTTCTGATTGGCCGGTGAAATTGTATCCTATATCGTTTCCCTATTCGATGAAACATGTATTTGGTAGGTGTTTAAAGGTAGCACTTTTGAACAATATGTATGTTTGCAGTAGATTGGTAATTGAATGCAATAAAGGTGTAAAAAGTACTGCGACACGGTTCTAAGTGGAGCCGTTTATTTTATGATTACTAGTCCCGCGGGACCCTGTAGTACCGAGTGGAGCCCGCCCGGCTCTCGTTAGAACCTTGTCACACGTAGGTGACTCGCGTGATAAGAAAGTCTATTAAAATCGTTGGTATTGTATATAAATATTAGCTACAACGGGTTTTAAATGATAATGTGATCGCGGAGCCTGCAATATTTACGGTCTGTATAAAATTATTAGAAGTTTTATTCCTATGATGAACTGTGTATTGCGTACATCACATTACTTTTATATAAGTAGTACGTGCGAGTTAGTGCCGCCATGTACAGTTGTAAATGAAGGTCCCATTTTCATTTGAAACGCGAAGTACCAACCCACCATTTTAATGTATCTAAGTAAATTGTAAGTGGAAATGCAGGAAGGAGGAAAACGCCATTTATATATTTTTTTTATGTCTATAAAAACTGTTTCCGGACATCTTTGTGTTACCTGTTTCTTACACATTCGTGCTTTTTTACTATCACAATATAACTAATTTGTTCACTTGTATATTTTTCTCTAGTGGTTTTGATGTGTTTATTTGCTTCGTGATAAAAACATTAGTCGGTTTTGTTCTCGCCTCGATCTTGCTCACTTGTTATGTAGCTCTGAACCCTTTTACCTTGTCCTTTAGTATTATATTCGCCTTTTATCGTGTCACTGTCAAGGCTTTGATTGATGATTTTTAAAAGAGTGAATCCGATCTATGTGTTATCTTATTAATGTAATTATTACTCAATAATATAATGTACTGTGGCCAATATATAAATTTAAAGTGAAACACCATTTTGTACCCATTTTCCCATAAACATGACAACCTGTTGTATTGTAATAGTAACACGATTACACAAAACAGAAATGTCAAAAATAAATAACTGTGATTTTCAAAATTTGTCAATAAGTTGAGCGAATAAATGAAATGATGTAATATACAACTTGACTTTGTTTTTTACCTGCTTTTGATACGGTATGATATTACTACCATTATGCAAAAATAATAGAGCATTTTTAATGTCATAACGATGCTGTAGGTATGTTTATTTCTTTGATCATAAACACCTTCTATTTATTTACGTTTATCGATTTGCACTTGTTGTGCAAGTCAAGTGGTAGGTAGAGGTTACAGAAACATGTAGAGATAAAAATCCTGATAAGTTATGATAAGTTTAATCTTTACCATCCGACACCATCATCATCAGCTAATAGGTAATATTATGCATCTGCAAATTAATCTTTAAAATCAATTAAAATAACCCATTCTGTTTAGCTGGTACAAATTGCTTGTAGAATAGCTCCCAGAACGCCATCTGTTCGTGTTGGAAGCGACTCCCGGCCGTCAGTGCCACGTCGATGTTCACGTACGGTCTGGTGTCTGTGGTGATCGGCTCCCAAGCGAAGGGGATTTCCTCAGTCACCTCTGGAGTTGGGTTTCTGGAAGGGAATTTAACAAATGAGTTGTTAAAACGTTTTGTGGATATTCGCTAGTAAATAATAATTATTATTATTCTGAGTGCCACATCTTTTATTTACAGTGCTGCCAACTGCCAAAGTGTCTGTTTCCTTGGTTTCCTGTTTCCATATCCGAAGACCATAGACAAATTCCACTTCCTTCCTACTTACTACATCAAAAGCGCGGGCTCTATTATTCTAAGGTGAATAAATTGCAAAACGATAAATTTGAATAATAACTTACCCGTACTTAATAAAGTTTGACCACAAATAAGTGAAGTGATCAGATACGATTTTCTCCTCTTCGTTAAATGTATCGTATCCGTTAGCAAATACGTATTTGAGTTCGGCAGCATGTGTGGCGAGCCCGGGTGCGCCGCGGTCGTTCGCACTGGCGAAACTAAATACATACTGGTATATGGGTCCCGCGCCTTCACTTAGTAATTTCGCCATTGCCAACTCTGAGGGATACACGAATGTAATATCTGATAGTATGTGGTCCAATGTCAATAATGTTTCCTCAGTAATATCCTCATCTCCAAAGTAGAAATGCTTGAGGACGTCAGTAGCATCCTTTAATGCTTTGTCAGATAAATTAAAGTAGGATAGAGCATTTTCGATAGCTAAAGGACCCACTCTACCCGTACCACACCATTCGCAAGTATTGACTCCAATCAATATCGGTGTATTTCTTATTTTTTCCGGAACTTTTACAGCATATGAAGGCGGGATGAAATTTTCTACTCCCGCAAATTCTTTCTCTATGCACGGCAGAAATCTTAGGTTCAAATTAGTCATTGCTCCAATGACCAAATCTGTAGACGTGTTTGAAAGAAACTCCAATGCTTGGTTCGTATCCTCGGTGATGAATCCAAGATTCTCCGCGAGCTTGATAGCGGCCTGTGGGTCTCCCTCACTGAAATAACCAACAATTTGTATCACTCCGCTCTGAGAAATAACTTGGCTGAATAACTTCTCCGTATCAGCGTACAGCTGGAACATCGTCGAGATGGCTCCAGCACTCTCCCCGGAGATGGTGACGTCACGGGGGTTTCCACCAAATTGCGCGATGTTTTCGTTTACCCATTTGAGAGCCATGTACTGATCTTTGAGTCCCTGATTGCCTGGTACTTCAGGCACGTCGAGGCACAGGAACCCGTATGGTCCCAGCCGATAGTTGATGGACACCACAATTATATCCTGAGCGACCAGATTGTGTCCAGTTGGAGAATCGTAGGAGGCGTAGCCGTCTACGTAAGTGCCTCCGTGAATAAACACCAGCACGGGAAGAGGATTGTTGTGGGTCGCTTTAGAGGGAACGAAGATGTTAAGACGTAGGCAGTCAAGGGTAGTTTGAGATGTTTTTCTACTGGTTTGTGGGCATGCGATGTTTCCGTCACTTGCATTGAAAACGTTGTTGAATTTTGGAGCTGGTAAAGATGTCTGTAACAATAAAGAGTAAATAGTGAACAGAATTCTTCTTATCTTAACATACCACCTTTCCAGATTGATTCAGATTCTTATTTTACCTAAGTAGGTTGTGTCATATGCATAGGGTAACGTAACGTACCTAGGGACATTTTCGACTACCCCAACTTTGAATGAAGCTATCGCAGCGTATAACTAAGATATTAATGTGAAATTTTCTTTATTCGGTAGGATATATAATCTATTATCACTAGTATTTGTGCTAAAGCTTTAGTGTGGGCAGATTTTATTAAATTAAGATAAAAGTAAAAAGGCTTGTTTTGACCCAAGGTACGTTACACGTTTGTACCTTGGGACACTGTTTCCTATAGCTTTGTACTATGGAAAATGCAAACTTCTAAATAACGCTTTATATCTCTGTTCTTATTGATTTACTGCATCTCTCTTCTGTCTAGTTTCACTCTGGCACTAATAAGAACAGAGATATAAGGCGTTATTTAGATGTTTGCATTTTCCATAGTACAAAGCCATAGGAAACAGTGTCCCAAGGTACAAATTTAATCGTGTCCCAAGGTACAAAAAAGCAATATTTAACCAAAATTTAAATATCTTTATTTTTAATTAATAGGAATCTTTCAGATAATTGCCATGCCATAAAATTAAATAACTGAAAAGTTATACGTGACATCCATGTCTTTATTTTGAGCATGCCTCAATGAGATAAAGCAACACAAAAAACTATACAAAAGCTACTTTTGACTCCAAAAAACTTCATATTGTCTTCAACACACACTCGATGCTGGTATGATCACGAGACTCACTAGTTTTGCCAAGCGAGTAAAATACTATACCTAGGGTAGAATTTTAATGTGTTTATTTAGCCGGTTTTTAAAATACAATCAATGTCCCGAGGTACAAGCGTCCCAAGGTACGTTACGTTACCCTATAAAGTTCACAAAAACAAAACAACACACTTACCCCAAAAGGATTAGCTGTGTCGACTTGGGCATATGGGATGCCTAGAAAAGACGAGTAGTCACCATCCAAGGCCCTCTGTCCCCTTACCAGGCCCTGATCAATCAGAACCAAGGGATCCACCCTAACTTCTATAGCAACGGTATGCTGCACTATAAGCAGAATACTTAATAACACAATAAGGAGCCCCATTTTACACAAAGTCTGGGTGCTGCCGTCTCAACAGGTAGGTAGATAATATCTTTGCCTCTGCATGTGGTAAATCGCTACTCGACTTTTGTATGATAGGCATTTTATCTTGAACTTATCTCAATGATTATTTATCAGAGGTAGGTACCATTTTGAACAAAAAATCTGAAGTACTTACCTATCTATATCTAGGTGCATGATGTTGCGAAAATATTGATTTTGATGACCGGTGCACACTTATCATTTGAATCGTGTGACACCCACCTTTTATCAAATCAGCGCATAAGCAACACATAAAAATAGGATTATCCCTACTATACCAAAATAGCATGTGCAGCAGGTAATATCTAAGCCCGAATCTGAAATCAAAATTATTCTCCATTCTATGGATAATAGAAAATGGTAGGTAGTTGGTCACGGGACATTTTACAATAGAGAATAAAAAATTTTCGCGCATTTTGAAATTTTGATTACAGATTCGGGCTTAGATATTACCTGCTGCACATGCTGGTTTCGGCTTAGTATACCCTTTTTGCAACACTGTATATTTGTAGCGACTGATCATTAAAAAAGGAATATTTATTATTGCAGCCGTTTTATTACTTGAAAAAGCATAGTTAAAATTAATTAAAATATACTAGTATGTTTGTCTTGTACATATTGCTTGTAAAAGAGTTCCCAGAATGCCATTTTCTCGTGCTGGAAGCGACTCCTGGCCGTCAGTGCAACATCGATGTTCACGTATGGTCTGGTAACTGTGGTGATCGGTTCCCAAATGAACGGTATTTCCTCAGTCTCCTTTGGAGTTGGATTTCTGAAAAAAAAACTTAAATAGTTAACTATTTTAGCTTTTTCACGAAGGAAAAAATTAATAATAAGTTTTATATGCCCATAAAATAACAACGTCGCGTGGACTAGTATACATGTATGCCTTATGCACATAATACATAGGCATTTTAAGCATAGACAAAACAGTTCATTAGCTAAAACGTTCTGTAAGTTTTAGGGGGATAGAATTTAGCTATCTCAGAATAATAATTATTGTCTCTCGGATTAATATTCTGAGAAAATATCTATCGACAATGCAGTGCTGCCAACTGCAAATATATCATCCTATTTCCGTTTCCATATCCAAACACCATAGATAAAATAAAGTTCTACCTCCTGTCCACCATAGACAAACGTTTTTTTTGTTTTGTTTTGAAACTTCTGAATATTTGAATCAAAAGGGCGGGCCTCTGGGCAGACTTAACAAAAAAATATATTGGTAAGTATATTACGTAACTACTTGTTATTCTATGGTAACTATCCATATTAAAATTTGGATCTGTAATCTAGTATAATAATAGGGTACTTTAATAATTAAACTGTGAAACTTACCCGTACTTAATGAAATTTGACCACAAGTAAGTGAAGTGATCAGAGACGATCTTCTCCTCTTCATTGAACTTGTCGTGTCCGCTAGCGAACACGTATTTGAGTTCAGCAGCGTGAGCGGCGAGCCCGGCATCTCCCTTGTCGTTCTCGCTCACGAAACTAAACACGTACTGGTATATCGGACCCGCCCCTTCACCCAACAGCTTCGTAATTGCTAACTCCGTGGGATACACGAATGAAATATCCGATAGAATGTGGTCCAACGTCCGTAATGTCTCCTCCGTAATATCCTCATCTCCAAAGTAAAAATGCTTGAGAACGGCAGCTGCTTCTTTCAACTCGTCACCAGCTAAGTTCAATTCCGATAGTCTTTTTTCTATAGCTAAAGGATCTACGGTACCCATACCAATCCATTCGCAAGTGTTCACACCTATTAATACCGGTGTATTTTTTACTTTTTTGGGTGCGTCTGCTGCGTATGCAGCGGGAATGAAACTTTCTACACCAGCAAACTCTTTCTCTACGCACGGCAGAAGTCTCGCGCCCAATTTAGAAGAAGCTCCAATGACCAAGTCTGTAGATGTGTTTGAAAGAAACTCCAATGCTTGCTTTGTGTCCTCTGTGACGAATCCAAGATTCCCGGCAAGCTTTATAGCAGCTTGCGGGTCACTCTCAACGAACAGACCAGGACTTTGTATCGTTCCACTTTCGGCAATGACCTTATTGAACAGCTTTTCCTTGTCAGCGTACAGTTGAAACAAAACAGAGATGGAACCAGCACTTTCTCCTGCAATGGTCACTTCTCGTGGGTTTCCGCCGAATTTCGCGATGTTTTCGTTCACCCACTTAAGGGCCGTGTACTGATCTTTGAGTCCTTGATTGCCTGGTACCTCAGGGATGTCGAGACACAGGAACCCGTATGGTCCTAGTCGGTAGTTGATGGACACCACAATTATATCCTGAGCGACCAAATTGTGTCCGGTGGGTGAGTCGTAGGAAGCAAAGCCATCTACGAAACCTCCTCCGTGAATATACACCAGCACAGGGAGAGGATTGACCTGAGTTGCCTTGGAGGGGACGAAGACGTTCAGTCGAAGACAGTCAATGGTTTGTTCGGATGTTTTTTTGTGGTCTTGTGGACATGCGATATTCCCATCACTAGCATTGAAAACGTTGTCGAATTTTGGAGCTGGTAAGGACGCCTGGAACAATAAAATTATGTGTAATAAGTAAGTATAGCCTTGACATTAAGCTGTGCACATAAATACTCACCTTCTACCTAACGGGGCCATAGGCGTAGGTGTATCGCCCTAGATGTTTTCACATCTACGCCAGATGGGAGGGGGGAAAAATTGCTCAAAGAATGTTTATGAAAAGCAAACAAACACAAATTAAATAAAACAACACTCAAGAAAGTAGGTAAGTATACACTTACGCCAAAAGGATTAGCGGTGTCCACTTGGGCATACGGGATGCCTAGAAAAGATGAATAGTCGCCATCGAGAGCCCTCTGTCCCCTAATCAGACCCTGGTCAATCAGAACCAAGGGATCCACCCTAACTTGAATAGCAACTGTATGTTGCACTATAAATATTGTGCTTAGTAAAACGAGCAGCCCCATTTTATAGTGTGGTCAAGTGGCGCTCTAGGTCTTTACTAACTTTGCAAATGTCTAATGCAAATCGCTACTCAATATGTTATGACACTGTTTTATCTTATTCTTGAATTTATCTGAATAATATCAATGATTATCGTAGGCGGACAATTTTGAACGAAAAATCTTAAGTATACCTATAGGTACAGTCCGACAAAAAAGAAATGAAAACGGAAATGGTTCTACTTTTACCTTTATTTACGGACAAATCTGTTCAATAGATAGGTAAGTAGTTCGGTATTTTTATTTTTAACATAGTTTGGTAACCTAGGTAGGTACTACCTCAGTATCTCAATATTAAGTCAAAAACCTATTAAGTACTTATACTTAACTAACTAGTAACTTTATAGATGGACTGTAGGTACCTCTAAGGTGTTGCAAAAATATCTTAACGTTATCATAAGCACTGATAGCGACAACTCTTCGATCTTACAATTCGCGTCATTGCAAGATTGTTTTGGCATGCAAGAAACAGTACAAAATAATGTTGGTGCTGATTATTATGCTGTCCATCATGTGATCCATCCACATTAGTTAGTCTTTCTGCAAAGACAAAGACAAAAGACAAAGACAAAGACATTTATTTGCGTGTTACATTTATAATCAGTTCAGCACATTTCACCTTACAGGCATGCAAATATTTAGGCCAATAAAAAAGGATTAATGAAATTTAGCAAAATACAATAAATTGAAACTAATAAAATTCTAGACCCAATAAAATTACAATAAATTAAATTATCTGTATACTGATAATAATTATTACATATGTATATTGATGATTTTAAAGGATTTCAAATACCCCACAGAGAATAGAATAGACCCCGAAGACCTCGTGGCCTAAATAGAGACGCCTTATTGACATAATATTATGCCTCGCATTAGCATAAACTGGGTATTTAGAGCCTGAGTGCGATGCTACGATACCTACATCTTCTTTTTAATTAATACATTTTGTTTTATAGTAAAATCATAACATCAAAACTTTTGAACGCAGCCGTACAAGCGCGTCAAGTTTGTTTGACAATTTCACTATTTGACAATGACATTTGACAAATTAACTTTATTTTTGACGTTTCACCGGTTTCATTTTGATTTTGTTTGTAAATTTTGTAATTTTTCAGTATTTTTATTTTTGATACTCTTTATTTACGATATAAAACATGAGTAAAGCACTAAGCAATAATGGTTTGATAATTTACATGTACTCCTTATGTTGTGTGTATAGTTTTTGTTGGGTAATTTAATAAACAGCACTGAAGCCTTTGAAACTGTATTGCTTGAGCACTGACTGCTAATTTTACCGTGTTGTTTTGTGTTGTGAAGCCTGTAGTGTCCTCAGAAATAACATAAGTAGTAGTGGTGGTAGTGGCCGGGTGCTGTGTGTTGTATCTGCGTAACCATGCCAAACCTTACTAGCACCATTAATCTTAACAAGCACATGGACGACGCTGTGAAGGGTGGCTTGAAAGAATGCCGTGTAGTGCTGGAGAGTATAAAACTTACTTCTGCTTCAGAAATGGACCAGGAGATGTCGGATACAGGTCTGAGGAAGAGCGGGAGACAAAGGAAACAACCTAAAAAGTTTGGGGAGTTTGTTGAAGGCACGAGGCAGCGCAGGGCTCAGGTTCTCAGCTCTGATGAAGAAGAGCTTAGTGACTTTGATGGGGAAGTGTGTCCTCAAAAGCCTTCAGGTAGTCATGAAAATTTCAAAAAGCAAATAAGTACTTATATTGACTACTTATTTTAGTCTCCAGACATTAGTTTTTTTACTGTAATTCTTTAAGTACACTTCAAATTAAACCTTACAGTAGTCAAATTCTTAAATTAATAATAATTAACAATTAAATTAATATTAAAACCTTCACTTTTCAGCCCTGTTCAGCAATGATGATGTGGAAGGCCAAGACATGTTCAAGTTTAAGTCGCGGCACACAAAGCATGACCTACAGAACATGGTTAAGTTAGCCATTTCCAACTCCCCCAAGGTAGACACTCCATTGAAAACCCCCAGAAAAAGCCTTCTGAAGGGGACTGCTAGTCCATTTGGTAAAATATGTGAGGCCACTCCAAAACAAGTTAAGGATATTATGAAGAAGAGTAAGTATTTATAAGTGAATAATTATAAATAGGCAAATTGAATCTTAAAAAATGATTTATTTATTTATGAACACTTTATTGTATACAAAGCACAGTATAAATACATGACAAATTTTAATGAAAACACAGTAAAAACATATGTGGGTTGGCTTATTGCCAAAAAGCAATTTCTTCCAGACAACCTTTGTTAAACTTTAGTTATTTATATAAGATAAGTACAATAATACCAGTACTACTAATTTAGCCTACAATTTAATGGTAGTAGAATAGTACAATTGAGTCTTCATATCAATATTATCTGAATATGCTGACCTTATATTTGTACCATTAATTTCAGGAATCATCAAAGAGGTGGACAGCGACAGTGCAGACAGTGACTTCTCGGCCAGCAGCAGTGACTTTGTACCCGAGGGGAGTGACCATGAGGTAATATCCATTGGTTTGTAGTTTATCTTAGGTTAGATAAGTTCCCGATTAAAGTGGCCTGCTAGGCTGTCAACCTTATATACATATAAAAGTAGGTAGAAAAAAATGTGGCAATCCTTGAGAAAAGCCTATGACCAGCAGTGAACGATAATGGGCTGATAAATATTGAATCAGTGATAGAACGACTTACCAAGAAGTAAATAGGCAACTGAAACTGGCAGTCACCTACATAGTCATCTTATGGTCGACTTCATCTTGGCTAACTCTAAATCTGAACTATGGTTTGACCATAGTAAGAGGATTATTAGCCAGTTAGATGAGTTGTTACTTGTTATCAATGACTCCCAGGGTATGCGTTTTTTTACTTTGGCAAGCACAGAAACCTCTCTCTTGGAGGACATTGTTACTGAGAGGGGGTCAGGTTTCTATAAAAAGTATAAAAGTAATACCCATTCCGAAAGAATGAGTATGTATGTGTGACCTAAATGACTTTCGACTTTATTTTACAAATCATTATAAATTCCAGAGTGCAGCATCTTCGCAGTCAGGCAGTGGCTCCGAGGACTCCTCCCCGCGCGCCCCGCCCCCGCCCCCGCCCCGCGGCCGCCGCGCGCCGCAACGGAATAAGAATAAAGACTCGGAGTATATTGTTACTCCTGATAACTATTTCATGATGAACTCTAGTAAGAAGGTAAGGTTATAGGGGGTTTTCTGTGGAGGGGTTATAGAAGGAAGGGTTATAAAGGTTGCAGCTCATTGGGGCTACACGGCACCTAACCAGTGTCCAATCCAGTCGACAGGTGGACCGTGTGTGGTGTGGACACCGCTTTATCACCAGTGAATGTCGCATGGTCATCGAGTGGATCAACACAACCCCTTAGATACGTTGTTGGTAGTACAGTCAGGTAGTAACAATGTAACAATGCTTCTGAGGGGGGTCAGGTTTCTCTGCCCCTTACCTGTACCTGCATGAGGAAGGCCGATAATAGTGTTTTCGCTGCTTGGAAAAAGCCTCTGTCTGATGATTATAAACAAAGACTTAATTCTCTTCATATAAAAACTTTATGTGCACAATATTACAAATCAAACTACCCTACATTACATTACAGCCCCAATTGTCTATTTCAGATAGTAACCTCAGACCACACGCTCGAGAGACTCAAAAACTTCAACCTAAATGATAACATGGAGCAGCAACAAGATATCCTGATGTCAGCCGAGCACCGGCTGAAAGTCACCGAGCTGAACACTTACTACGAACAACTGTTTGACAAGTGGCTCTATGTACTGAGTGAAAACTACAATATTGTGCTCTACGGGGTGGGATCCAAAAGATCCGTTCTACACAGATTTCAGGAACAAATGTTACAGGATTATCCGTGTATAGTTGTCAATGGATTCTTCCCCAGTTTAACAATGAAGAATATTCTAGAATCTATAGTTATTGATCTGCTGGAGTACACACATGTGCCCTCGAATATTGGAGATGTGGTGAATCTGATTGATACGCAGTTGACAGAGAATGGGATAGAGTTGTTCCTGATTATTCATAATATTGATGGGGCGATGTTAAGGAATTCGAAGGCTCAAGCCATGCTGGCGTGTTTGTCGCAGATTAGAAACGTTCACACGCTGGCCAGTATTGATCACATCAATGCGCCGTTATGTGAGTATACCTTTGTACTATAAACTAATATAAACTATTGCTTGCTCTAACAGTGATGGTAAAAATCTAGAAAACGACACATCTTGAAATTACGATTATAATTAATTAATTTTATATTGAAAAGTGGTAGGTTTTGTTTACCTCACATCCTTGTTTCCTAACGTATACGTCTTTAGCGATTGCTGTTATGAGTCAAAGGCCTTTCTATACATAACCAGTCGTCTAAAATACATACCAGAACTAAACAATAATCTACCACAGCCGGACAGCCACATAGACGGCACACAATTTTCGTGCCATAGCTTTGATAATAATCTAAGTATTTGATCTACGATAGTGTATTTTTCTATGCTTTTGTATTTAATAAAATTAAGTCCACTTCATCTTTCTCTCATATATGCAAATATTTCATGGCTACGACATACAGGTAACTGTATCATAAAAATGCTGTTACTTAACGGGAACAAAGGATTCAGCCCATGCAATTTGCAATCTAGATATCTATCTACACCTAGTACCGCATTGCGTCAAAACTACGCTCCTAAGCCGAAACTAGTCATTAGGTCGGCTAAGCCTGGGAGCTAACTATTTGTGCGGGCATTCGCGTAATAATTGTTCTAAAATCAACCCAACTGAGTTAGAAAACGTGTAAAGTGCGAACAGAGTATAATTGGAACTAATTAACGGTTCTGCAAGGATTTGTTTGAAAACTGGTAAACTTTGTTCGTAAAGTTTAGTTTTACATCGTTCATACGTGTATTGGACTTATCATCTAGATCTAGACAGGTAGTTTGTGTGTAATTATAATTCTTATTTGATAAAAAAATATGTGGTAGTGATTACATTGAAGAAAGGTGGAAAAAACGCTAATTTCTAACTTACATAAATTGTGAATTATGTGTAGGTTAATGACTTCCAGGCAACGTTTAGGTGGAAGGATATAAAATTATGATAAAATATGGTCAAGTGTGCTAAAGAATTACAATGTAAACCCTAATAATAAAAATGGTGTATTTTCCCCGCTGCATATAACCCTTCACCCTGAAAAATAACTAACCAAACACATTACCATCCACAGTGTGGGACCACTCCAAGCTCAGCAAGTTCAACTTCACCTGGTGGGATACCACCACCTTCATTCCCTACACCGAAGAGACTTCCTTCGAGACTTCCCTGATGTCTCACCGAAGCGGCGCGCTTCAGTTGTCGTCTCTTAGGAGTGTTTACGCGTCACTTACCACTAATGCGAAGGGAATATTTAATATTATTATACAGCATCAGCTGGATAATGATAAGCAGGCGCATTATCAAGGTGAGGTTTTTTTTGTTGCTATAAAGAGGTTCAGGGTTCGATTGAGCTGTGGAGTTTTAGAGAGGCGTATGTCCGGCTGCGGCTGTAAAGGATTATTCGCTAATGATGATAGAAGATTAATGTGGAAATGTGAAATAAAAAAATGTATAAATAATCCATCCATGGGTAAGACATCTAAATTGCAAGCCCTTGCTGCCACGCTGTGTGTTTCTTCATACACATAATAATTTTTAATTTTGTATCTATTTTATTGTACATAATGCAATATTACCTACATGTGTTCTTTCCAAACATTGCATTGAGTGAAGAGTAGGGTAAAGGTTCACACACACATCTCCCAGCACTCCACTCCCAGGTCCTTCAATCAGGACAGCAACCGTTTCTGAATGTAAGTCATATAGTTAAAATATGTAATTTCTCCCCCAGGCCTCCCATTCCGCGACCTCTACTCCAAGTCCCGGGAGCAGTTCCTCGTGAGCTCGGACGTGGCGCTCCGAGCACAGCTCACCGAGTTCCTCGACCATCGCCTCGTCCGGACCAAAAGAAGCTACGATGGAAGTGAGAATCTTGTTATACCGATCGAGAATGGACTGTTGCAGCAGTTCTTGGAACAGCAGAATAGCTAGTGACGTCTAGTAATTTGTTGATTGCCTTCTGTTCTAACATTTGCGGGGTTTACACAATAAAGCAAGTTATGATGGGAGTGAGAACCTGGTGATACCCATCGAGAATGGACTGTTGCAGCAGTTCTTGGAACAGCAGAATAGCTAGTAACGTCTGGTGATTTTTAGATTGCCTTTTATTCCAACCTTTAAGCAGGGTTTACACGATAACAGTACGCTCCGTTCTAGCCAACTTGTATGGAAATGTCTGATCACGTGATCTGTTGTTCGGCCCGAGCGTTAATGTGAAATCCCAGCTTTGATTATTGTAAGAGTGAGTCGATTGTATTCTTTAAATGTATTGTTGCATCCAGCAGCGGACGATTTCGGGCTGATGACAATATGGTGAACTGAGGCCGTATTGTGTTTATTACTGTAGTATCTGTTGTTTTAATCTTAAATTGTAGTACCTAAGTATCAATAATTGAAAATGAGTTTTGTTAAATGGATTAGATAAGGATAGGTTGTTAGGAGCGGATAATTGTTAAACATGATTTTAAGGTTAATTTATTGTGTTCAAGTTGTGATCTGAAATAAAACGCTACTTTGTATGTTTAAGTTTTTATTTTACAATCCCGGAAATAAAAAAATCTTATTAGGATTATATAATATATATCAACAGGCCAAGTTGTAAATTACTTAAACTTAATGACTTACATATTACAATAAAATTATTAACTAAAACTCTCTTCAACAAACTCTGGCTCTGACGCCGTGATGCATCAACCAAATATTTCATTATTATTGAATATTCTTATAAGTGCATTCATATATTTAAGATTTAAAAAGATTGTAGAAAAATACCTCTTTGTGAACTCAAAAGGCTTGTTTTAAAATTGATCTAATTATTGGAATATGTAATACTTAGCGTCTACTTGTGGGGACGCTACGTGTCTAGTCGGGCACACTGGGCCGACGCCGGTTCACATTACATACTGAGATTTCTTTGTTTTGCAAAACAAATCTAGTTCTTTACTACTGACTCGGAATTACATCTAATGAACGAATGACAAGGACCGGTGATCACTCAACAACGAGTAGAAAAGGGAATGTATGCGGTGACTTTATTAGGAAATATCGTAAAAATCTTTTTTTGTTTTCCTTGTACTTTGAATCATTCAATTTCCTAATGACAGACGACTCCTAAGATATAAAAATACTCTCGAGATTTTAGAGAAACATGTAATCGACAGCACAGGCGGAATACAGTCAATAAATAAACCGAGGGAAAGGAACACTTGCATTACTTCCTACTGCACGAGAGTTGCATCTATCACTATCGTCATGCACACTCGATTAAGTATGTCAATAGAATAAAAAAAAGTATTATTACATATACAAATTTAATTGAAACATTAACTTCTCGGACAACAAACTACAGGCTCCACACGAGGACATCAACATAGATAGAAAACAATAATATTCACAGCGCGTCCACAACTTAACACTAACAAGAAGCTTAGTCTCGATCTCACAAGGGGTCTGTGGGACATTGGGTATGAAAGTCTGGTGTTGTGATACGTTTATTGTCCGATGCATCGGGCGCTGTATACAGGGTGCACTCACAGCGCGGCTCAGTTCTCTTCCTCGTCGTGTTTCCGTTTCTTCCCCCGGGTGCTCTCCTCCTGCTCGCCGTCCGTTTCCTTCTCGCCGTCTGGAAACGGAAACGGAATGTTGTTTATAATGAGCTCAAGGAAACAAAAACTCCTTATCCACTGGTGGTCTGATTGTAAAGGTTAACATCGTAATGAAGACTGCAGAGTTAACCTAAATGTGTGCATCCACCTACCTTAAATGAATCAGCGTGATGATAAATTGAAGAACTTAGGCAGGCAATGGTGTTGTCTGCCCTAAAAGGATATGGGGGGCATCCCATATCCTCTACTCTAAGCCTTATGGAACGACGACACGTCGAAAATAGCAAGTTATCAGGGCTGGTTTGACACTGCTATGGTTTTTTTTGCGGTTTGTAACGCCAAAAGTGGTCAATTATTGGTTCTCTAGGTTTCCGGTGAGGTTCGCTTCGCCTAAAAATTTACCTAATGAGCTAGGAAATCAGCTGTTTGCATACCACATACGTAGTTACGTGAAAGGGTAACCAGCATCCGTCCATACGCAGTAACTATTGAGTAGTTTGCATTCATACTTACAAACTTCCTCTTTTATAATGTGAGTAAACTGACTACTGACCTGTGGTCTTGTGGTTGTCGGCGTTGTTCTCATTGTCCTCGGCCTCGTCGTCCTCCTCCTCCTCCACGTCGCTGCCCTCGTACAGCGAGCTCGCTGAGCTCTCCTCCTCTGTAATAAGAGACTTTATTAGCTAAAATGTATTTTGAAGTTACACTGTAAGTATAAAGAGTCAAATGTTTTTATTCATCGTATAAATCTTTTTTTTTATTATGTCAATTTTTACGAACTACTCTCCATTCGGATAAGGGGCTCTTTGTCTTAGGAGAAGAACGGAAGCAAGAAACTCCTGAGCCATATTTTTAAGTAGTTTTTAGTAAGTTTATAAGTGGCAGACACACTACCTGCAAGATAAATTACGTAATCGAGTTTCATTCATAATCAATGAGCAGACGTGAAACTAACTTATGATAAAATGACTGTATCCTGATGATAAGGTATCTTTTGACCACACAGGCCGGATGTGGTATGGTGACGTGACTCACATGTATACTACTCGCCTGCAATTCTATTATCTGTAGGGGTGTAAGTACCTGCACCTGGCTCTCTCACGCTAGCCTACATCTAAATGTGCTCAACCCACCTGCTATTAGCTGATAAAAGCGCCCATAGGCCTCATGGTTTGCGACTGTTTCCATAATGCGTACTCCCAGCCTAGAGTGGTCTGGCTTGTGGTCAAAAGAGATTGGGAAGCCGAAACTTACCTAAGTTATCATTGTACACGGCACTGAGTGACACGTCGTCGTCGTCTTCACCGTCGGAACCTGCAACAATGGAAACAGCACCATTAAATCAAACACAAACTCATTTTAATTCCACCAACACGTAGGCAACACTTAGGTATAAGGTCTCACATGGACACTATTTCGCTAGACTCGTAGATATTGAGTCTTCGTTGTATTGTGTTTATAATAAACTTAGCTTACAATACATTTTATTGATACTAAAACACATAATACATAACAATTTAAGACACTTAAAACCGTACAAAAAGCAGCCTTATGGTACAACATATCAACTAAGCATCCCATCACAAGTAGATGCTTACTTTGTCTCTTGAACAACAAGTTGACGGTGAACAGAAGGCCGTATATTGCGTACATTGCCATGGGTAGGGTCGGGCCGGTCCTATCTGCCACAGTGTCATCGCTAATATTCAGACATGCCATGTCTGTGTGCAGATCTGTAACACAGTAATTGTGTTACAGTTACCACCCTTTGTTGCGAGAGGTGTGATGTGTGATGGTAAAGATATGGCCGAAGCATGTGCAACCATGACCAAATGTTCTGTATGAGCTCAATTAGTAGTAGATGGGAAATTGAGGATACATACTTGAAATAAATCCTAGAATAATGATGATGGTAGATAGAGATAGAGGAAGAAGCTAACAGCACATAGGATCAATGTGAAACAATGTCATTAACAGCGGAATATGGTACCTTAAGCTGAAGAAACGGTGAGCTGGCCAAAGTAATCCTTGTAAGAAACAATTGAAGGAAAACCAATAACCCGAATACCAACAACCCGGCTAAAACCGAATGTCCCCCCAGATAATATCAATGATGTATTCTAATAGATGATTAAGGTGTTGTTTGTTACAATAAAATTCTTAAGTGACGCTTAGGCAGATGGTTAAAATACCAATATTTCAGTGTCTTGGTCAGAAAATTGCATATTTCTATAAAGAAATCAGGCTAATTAAGCTTAGCTGTTTGTGGGAAACTTGTTTCTGGAACATAGGGTTAGCTGGTTGTGACACACTTGTTTCTGTAGCTCAGAGTCGCATGTTGCACCCGTCTAATAGTTGTGGTTCGTCTAGCTCATCATGTCACTGTCTGATATCACTTAGAACATCTCCCCTGAATGGTAGCGTGCACTTACTGTCCCCGTCGTGTTCGTCGTCGGAGTCGTTGTTCCCATTCAGGTCGTCCTCGTCCTCCGCCGAGCTGTCCTCGCCCTCGCGATCCTCCTTGTCGAACCTGCAACGCACAAGCATCATCATTGCTGTTTGTTACTCATGTAGTAGTACGACAATCTCCCATCGGCAAGGAAATTGCGAAACGAAAGTGGAGATGGATTGGGCACACTGTACGAAGAGGAGCTACGAATGCCGCAATTATAGCTTTTGACTGGAGGCCACCAAATGGCAAGCGCTCCCGGGGACGCCCTGTCCAAACATGGCGCCGAAGCGTCGAAAACGAGCTGCGAGCCGCTGGACTAAGCTGGAGTGAGGCCAAAAGTACAGCCAAAGATAGGCGGAAGTGGCGGACGTTAGTGGAGACCCTCTGCACCTCTGGGGTGCCATAGGACTGCAACAACTTATGTAGTAGTAGTCAGAGTCACCCTGGATTAACACAAATCTGACTAAGATTTTATCCCAGAATTCTCACGGGAAAATATTTTAAGGCAAAGCGAAGCTCACAGATAAAGCTAGTGGTCCTATTATTATTGTCTGCAATCTTAAATAAGGAACTTGCTATTATGTTACTTGAGAAGGCTTTTTTCCTGCTCCTTGGGCAGTGAGTCTGTGGTGCTAATCTGACTGGCCAATCCTTTTACCACTGTGACAAACCCTAATCTAAATGTACTTTCTTTCTTTCTTATCTAGCAGGCTGACAGACACAAAAGGAATTATCTTCTGCTGGAAATAGTACTCTCACAAAGAGTGGTACTCTCTATCCTTGGCATTCTCATCCAACTATTTTCATAGCCTAATATCTTAGAGATATCAGGATGGAATTCTCTGATATTGATCATATTTTTGTTATAAGAACTTTTCTCTAGATTAAGTAATTGATGTTAAATAGAGTCTTGTCACACTTACCCATCCAAGTATTTGAGAGAAGGATGTAAGGCAAACACCTTGACCCTGTAGTCATCAATATTCGTCACGTCATTGTTGAACAGATCCAGATTTCTGAGGTTCTCAAACTCTTCAAGTGGCTTCAGGGTCTCCAGATCTTTGATTTTGTTTCCCGAAAGGTTTAAGTGTGACAGTTTCTTGCATCCGTTAAGGAAGTTGAGTCCGTTGGATATTCTGTTGTCAGAGAGCTCAAGTTTCCTCAGCTTTGGGAGTGTGGGGAACCCTTTGAGTGTTGTGAGACCGACGTTGTTGAGGCTGAGCACCTCAAGGCTGGTGTACTCGTCCGTCAGCCCCACAATGTTGGTGCTGCGGCAGTTATCCAGGTTCAACTCCTTCACCTGGAAACCAATATGTTGAACTGTTATAATGCTTTTCAGTGTAAAGGAATAGAAAAACCATGTGGCAGCAGGATCCTTTTTCATAGTAACAGCCTATTCACCTATTTGCTATGATTGTGCCATGGTCCTCCTCAAATTATTGCAAACACTCTCCTGTGTTTGTTGTTTTATTTAAATTTTGCGCCACTACAGTGGTAAGTTTCTAGCGCCATCTATTTTTCAGATGAGGAATCATTTACATGTTTATATTATACTTGTAGTTGTCGCCTGTCGTTATGGAGAGTTTAGCTTCTTGTGTGAATTTAGATAAATACACAAGAAATAAATAGGTTGAATTTCAGGTGCATAAACAGATTGAGATGTAGCTCAAAAGCGTTTCGAGATATAGGGAAATATGAAATAGACTATACAGGAAGGTTTTACTATGGATGTTACGGATATAGCTTTTAGGTGCCCAGTTTACTCATAACTTCAGGGTTAGTTATAGATATCTTTAAGTGATTTCGAAAATCGCTATCAATTTAATCAAAATTAATGCTGTATTGATCTCCATCTTATAAGTAATGCGAAATTAATGAGTATTGTAACTGGCTGGAGTTATTTCGAAAGAATGCCAATAGAAGTCGAGCGAGCTAACGAAACGTCAAGTGTTGTGAGTTGTCAAAGCACTTGCGTAGTTTGTAAAATAAGGAAAAATAGTGCTAATTTCGGCAAGATGTCCTGTTCGTGACAAAGCTTTCAAGTTAATCTTGTAGTTTCTCATGATATTGAGAAGATCCCGTGTTAATATCGAGCGTAAAAACGAATTTGTTAAAATTGTACAATGGCGGATGACACGAATCCAACCAGACAATAAACATGGCCGCGATATGGTAAGGCGTGTGTCAATATAAAAATATACCTAAATTATGTGTATTTTTTTGTAAGACACAGATACAGTAATGGGTACTACTTATTTCCCTTTTATTTTTGTGTAATATTCATTGATAATTACACCTTTTTATTTAAATTCAGTAGGTCTAAGGTGAAAGGGCGCGAAATTGGGTTGAAGTATGTCAACCTAAGAGGGTTTCAGCCAATATCTATTTGTTTGGTATCTTTGAACAATTCTAGTTATTACTACGCCGTACAGTATTTAATCTTATGAATTTCATAATGAATTATGTAAATTGAAGCAGTTTTAACGGGCAAATTACATCCCAATATTAAACTGACATTGACAATACACATAATCAATGAGCCTTCCAATAGGCATGCAATGAAGTTTTTTATAGTTTTATCTTTCTATCATGCATTTAATTAAGTGCACAATGCAGTTGTAGGACCTATGCTGAACACATGTTCATTAATTCTATGAAATACATAAAAACAAGGTTGTGGTAACGTTCATAATCAAAGTTTCAATACTTAACCTCAATCCAAAAAATATTTTAAATGGGGACATTTAACCCGAAAATTTACGTAATAAGTAAGTAAATATATAAGTCAGCATGTAACATGTATAATTATAATCATCGCAATATCGATAATCTTACAAATTCAGTGGTATGTGCCCATGAAACGTAACAATCGGTAATGGCTATTTTTTGTAATTTAACAAGCTACATGTTCATTTAGGCATTGGATTAACATTAGGAATTAATTCAAGTGTATTCTCAATAAAATTCATCGAACTGCAAACGATAATATACGAAATATTAAGTTATAAGTAGAGGCACTTCATAAAATACGTATCGACAAAACATTCCAGCATCGGAAAACAATGATTTACCTGTGATGGGTTTCTGCCTCGTAGTTCTAGTACAACACGTTTTTCCATTGCAGATACTCCGTAGATTTACACTTTATAAATACTTTTAGATCACTTTTACAGCAAATCCAGGGAACAAATTCTCCAAAGCTTGGGTTTCAAAACAGAAGGAACTACAATACACGAGTGACGGCGCGACAGTGGCGCCGCCTGGCGGCGACATTATTCCGCCGGATACGGTCTCGTTGAACTGTTGTTTTCGTATTTATTATTTTTTATCCAAGATATTTTTGTTATATTCTCCTGTTATAAAAACATATTTTATTAATTTGATTTTAAACTTTAGTTTTTGTTAAACTTAAAGCATAGAAAGAGTAATTTACAAAAACTTTAATTGATTACTTGGCAGCACTGGGGTAGGTGTTGGATATTGGCAACTTTTTACACATTGGGCGGGAAATTATGAATGTTGTTATTGTTGTTGAACCGAGTTGAACGATCTGCTTGCGATTATTAAAATTATTTTCAATATAAAAAGAGTTTTTGGATATTTGAAAAACTATCTGCTTACAACCGACTAATGAAACCGAAAATGTTTGAGTAAGCAAGTGTAGTTTGTAATGAAGTAGGTAAATAATTTTTTTTTTTATGGATTTGGTATTGGCTGATGATGATGATTGAGACAACTAACTGGCGGTGTTAGTTTGGCGGTATATCTGGCTCACTCGAATGCGGAGTCTTTGCGGTAATGGTCTACACTTCCTTCATAATGTTGGACCATTTCCCATCACTAATGCTAGTGGGCATTGGTAGGTAGTAGGTACCGACTCATCACATCGAGGCGTGTAGACGAAACCGTTTCGTCTCAGTGTTACAAAAATTTGTAAGTATTAAAGTTATTTCAGGAGAGACCCTGAAAACTCATTAGAATAATAATTGAGGTAGTTTGAATGACAATGTGGGTGCCATGGCTGATATGCTGTGCTCTCAAAAAACTTCACTTTTTGGCCGAGGCGGCTAACTTTGTTGACACATTTTTTCAATCAACTGGGATGGCGAAGAGATAAGGTAGACAATATGATTGTGTAGGCAGGTACCTACACTCTACAATCAGTGTTCATTGTACCACTTTGGCAACACCCTGTCACATTTTTACTTAAGTAAGTATATTACCTACCTACTAAAATTTTAATTTAATGCCCTGTCATCAATATATTGATGGACTCATCTGGGATTGAACCTGGACCTCTGGATTCAGTCAATTACACAATTACAATTACATGATCCAAGACGATCAATGCTGCTGCTGTAACGGGTTAGGATATTTATTATTCTACTCAACCTGTCCCGTAATATTTATAATTAAGGGTCAGCAAGGGGGAATCGAGGGTTGGCATTGTCATAGAATTATGTAGTAAACGATGCTCTACAACCTTGAAAAAAATCACACAGGTAGTCGAAGAGTCTAGCTAGGTGCTGAATGATTCGAATTTAAGTAAATTGTTATGGATAACTGTAAATAAAATTCAGAATATGACGAAAAACCAGAAAATCACACTCCCGTATTGTAACAACTGTGTCGTAATTATTAAGAATTTTCATATGATTTTTATCATATTATAAAGTTAAAGGCTTGGACTAGGCGCTAAATACCTTGTTTTTTAATAAACACAAACTTATTTTGTGTAAATTAATCCCAAACTTGAGCAATTTTTTTCCCTCAAATCTTCATACAAATATCTATGGCGGCTTTCTGTGTTATAAAATCATAAACACAAGTGACGTTTGACTCAGTTGGCCGCTGGCCTCCAAAGAAGGGTCACGTCGGTTTAGGCAGCACTGACAGCTCGCGATCTTATCGTGTACAGATACAAAATCACTGCACATTGGTTGTCATTGCACTTTTTCAACTTTTATGACACCAACATAATTTGATTTGAAATTGAGGAAGCATAATTCTTCCAGTATATTCAATACATTAAATTAAATTAGATAGTGTGCAATATTCTCGTGACATTACAGTCTCGTAAAGGTCTGATGAGGAGCAGGAATATAGCGAATGGATCTAAGTGATGACAATACGCACGAACATTAGGTTAGGGATCAAAAATACAGTCTCTTGGTGCTGGTTGAGGTATGGTCTCGTGAGGATCTGATGAGGGCAGTAACACGGTGGTAGCTCAATTTTATTTCAAAGATGTTAATAGCTAAAAGCATCGAGTTTAGGCTATTAAGTATGTTTTTCAGAGAGAGAGAAAGAGATTTTATTTTTCCTCTGGATGTGTTAGGTTTACTGGGTTTACTAAGTTCATTCTGTATGGCATCAAGTTGTTATGTGTTCATAAGTAATAATTATTTATTAACAAAATGCTGTTGGTTCTCCACGAAAATGTAAAAATAAAATTAAAATAAATAAAAATAAATTCGTAACGTAAAATTGTCAATGACGGAATTTCTTCTATAGACAGTAGCAACAAAATAAAAAAACGATAGATTGCGTGATTTGAAGATAAAGATACATTTATTCGACACATAGACAGCAACAACAAAAAAAATATAGATTTAAAGAAAAGAAACACATAGGTACTTATACAAAACAACAAAGAAAAAAAAGGATACACATCAAAATAACTGGAAAAAATATAAGCCCCAATTTACTTGTGTGGGACAGGGAGTACCATAATATTTTTTTTGGGGTACTCCCCATCTATGCGAAATATCAGCTTGATATCTTTACCCGTTTCTGAGAAAAAGGGCGGTGACAGATAGTCAGTCAGACAGACGGACAACAAAGAGATCCTATAACGGTTGCTTTTTTTCTTTTGACGTTCGTAACCGTAAAATTAAGTAAAAATATTATGCTGCTACCAATAAATGTACTTACAGGTATTGAAAATGCGGTATATATAGTACTAAACAAATTATAAACAAACAAAAAACCCGACTGCACGCTAAAAAGATGAAAACAAGTCCCAATGTTAATTGAAAGTATCGTAGGCGGGGACCAGCAGAGGGTTCACCATTTAGCTGAATGTTACTTAGAAAACGGCCTTGAGTGGCGGTCAAGTTGGTCCCCGCCTGCGATACTTTCCATTAACATTGGGACTTGTTTTCATGTTTTTAGCGTACAGTCGGGTTTTTCGTTTGTTTATAATTGTATTTTTTTATTTGTAACTTTTTAGTTGTTTTTATTTTATGAAATTTTACGTCAGTAGTTCATGATCATTTTTTATTTCAATAATTTTGGTGTTGTTATTTAAATACCTTCAATATGCATATTTTTGTAATGTGAAAATCAAGCCCTTTCATTTGATACCTTACACGGCAAAGTTGAATTATTATTTTTTCGATCATCACGTTATGTCCTCTAGAGGGCGCTATGTACATTTTAATTATAACCATCGCGCCATCAATACGCTTCTAACAATACCTCATACATCAAAATCTATCAAGCCGTTTAGGCTACAGGAGGGAACAAAGAAACAGACAAACATACATACATACAATCAAAAAACATTACCCTCCTCCTTCGGCAGTCGGGTAAAAAGGAGTAAGACAGGGGGTCATTCTGAACTTTTGCTCTACGAGTTTTGGAAATTAACAAAAAAAAACCTTTTTCATAGAAACTTTGTTGAACATGCAACTTTTTACCATGGAAAACGAATTTTTTTTTTTTCGAATTTGCAAATCGCGTAGAACAAAAGTTGTTCAGAATGACCCCTTGAGTCATCCCCTTTTGGCTTAGTATAGCCCTTTTGCGACACTATGTATTTACTTTGCTTTGTCGTCGGGGTTCAGTTGGCTGGAGGATGCCCGAAACTTATTATCTACACTTTAATACTTGTAGTTACCTTTCTACAAGTAAATAACACATTTGTTTGAGAAAGCTAATCGGGTTCCGAGTATAGAGTAAAGTGGCACCCCTATTAATTTCTACTCTTTCCTGGTGCCTACCAGTGTAAGTAAGAATTATACTTACTTACCCTAAAATCACCCAAAATGTACTTGAACATAATTGTCAATAAAGTAGGCGAGTAAAAGTTTATCGACCCACTGTGCAAACTTACATGTGTGCGTGTCACTGCGTGTGCTGTGTGAAGAGCATTGAAAACCCAAAATTGGCGCGGCACGTCACCCTGTAAGGGCCCTTAATGGTAGGATTACTAAAAGGACATTGTTGCGTGAATAAACACATATACCATAGGTAACTCAACATATACTCTAAGACTAGTCCCTTATGTAGGACATATTATAAGGAAGTAGATGAGACGGTTGAACATATTCTGTTAGCTTGTCTACCTACTACAGAAACAAGATAATCTATTCTTGGACCAACAGAGCGCCTATCTCAGCTATTGCAACACCCAGGCTTGCTACTCCAGTTTACTCGGGAGGTAGGCTGCCTGAGCTGAAATCAAGGGGATATGTACAAAGGTTCCACTCGAGAGAGCCACGTACAAGAAATTCGCTCCCTCTCAGAATATAATAGAATAGATACTTATTTATTATTCTGGGCTCTCTATCTACTACACACTACACTATGCCCCTTCTGTGACAAGGCTGTTATTATTCGGAGTCTACGTCTGACTCTCAGAAGATTGATGTTCGCATATCTATGATGCGCAGATTAGTAGGTACTTTATGTTCCTTATCTGTGCCAATGCGTATGGTTCCTCAGAATAATAACGGCCTCGCTTATGTTAGAGGAGAGAACGGGATTTTAATGCCGCCATGATCTAGAGCGGCCATTGATGAAGCTGATCATGTACAAAGTAAGCCCTGATGTCACAACGGCATTACTATTTTCAGTACCTACACCTTGTAAACTGTACAGTGTACAACCTGGCAATGAAATGAAATGAAATGAAATATATTTAAGTATACCACGTAGAATTTTGCAAGAAAGAGTAGACGCTATATATTAAGTAGCTTTCTATACTTAGACGTAAGAAGGGCTGTCGAGTCACCCGCTAATCGCTGTACATATTTTGTAGTCAGGTGATAGGTCGCGAGCCGTATCCCCGATTTTGAATGAGTACCTAACTACAATGCACTTAGGGTACACAATGTAGAATCTAGATACAGGTTTCCTCACAATGTTTTTCTTCACCGTGAGGGCGATGGTAACTAATACATTCTACTTACTTATTACTATAAAGAACTCATTGGTACCTATACCTACATGTCAGCGCCAGGATTCGAACCCGCATCTTTGGCGTGAGAAGCGGGCGCTTACCGATTGATATACGACCGCTACACATTCACAAATCATAGATTATTATAAACAGCAGGTAGGTATTTATTTTATTTCCTAACATGATGATTAGACTTTGGAAGTGAGCTGTTTGTGGTTTGAGGCACAAAACAAACCATTGCTACATCGCGAAGCGGAAAATATAAAGGCTAGGCTCCATTGCTGCGTTGTGTTGCGTCGCGACAGCTCAGGAGTGACAGGAATATCGCAATATCACCTGAGTAAAAAGTAGATAGTTTTTGAGATATTATAACTTTTATAAATTTGCCGAAAATCTTATTTGGTGCAGTTTATAAAATGGTAAGTAGATAGTTAGGTACTTAAGTACTACAAAATGAGCAATTTTTTTAAAATAACATTTTTGCGTGATATATTAAGTATACTTATGTAAAGTATTGTAGAGTCTAAGATGCTTAAAAAATTTTTTTTATGACTTGGAAAACAAATTTTCTTCAATCATGTCTCAATTATTCCGATATAGACTTGAATATCAGCTTAAAAATTTATTATAACCCTACATAGAGCCATGGTAGTGTAATTGATAAGATCTCGTCGATTGAGAAGCATAAGTGTATAATGGGATGTTGGAACATACCAACGAAATTTCAATTAGGGTTAAATTTAAAAAGTATCAACAATATTATATACCACGTGTTCTTAAAGCGATCTAAAACGTCTAATCTGCACATCGAACCCAGGACCTACGTCATAATGGTCAGGTTCACTAACCACTACATCATTCGGTCTCTCATAACAATCCACCGTACATATTTTTTCCAAACGGTCAAATAAACTTTTGGGGAATATGAATTCTCAGGTGCAGACCTTTAAACCTACCTCTCCTTGGGTCCTATCTGACCTATCGCAACTTGGGTACCTGCATAGTGTCAACATTGCCGCTTGAGAACTGCTTCTGTCGCCTCCCACGCTATCGGTAACTACACTGTCCACTTGGTAAGCAAAGTGACAGATTAGGGGGATTCTGTCTCAGCGGGTAGGGTTGCCCCTCCACTTTTCTTGGCAGAATAAAATATTCTACTTATACTTAAAATGAACTTTAATCTCCAGGCATAAGCATCTGTAAATATAACATCATATAGGGTTCTCATTATATTTTAAGTTCTTAATAAAATAAAAACATGGTAAGTTTTTTGAACCTGAAGTGGCAATGGGCTGGCATAATAATATTATTTCGAAGAACCGAGGACCTGTGGGTGCAAGAGTAGAGACCACGAACTGGTGATCGTAGCGCAGGAAGCCCTCCCACGACGCGACGACCGTACGATAAGTAGCCGGTGGCATGAGGAAGGCCGAGGACAGAGTGTTCTCAAGCTCCTTGTGAAAGAAGATTAACAAAAGTAATTATTTATTTAATAAAAAACGGCTTATTGACGTCAGCGGAACTTCTCTATGTATTTACTGTTACTTTCATAATAGTTCATAAGGTAATTTAAAGCCTGCGATAATAATTGTTTGAAACAGACTGTAAATAAAATATTCTTCTTCTTATTGTCTCTAATATCACCAAAATATGAACGTTCAGTTCGACACATCCTGGCCAGTCGGCAACTAGTCTATCTGCCTAATCCTCGTACCACTGCGACCCTAGTCTACCTCAACTATTAATCACCAACTCGCAAAAAAGATACCAAAAGCCCCAGGTACCCCGACGCTGAGTTGTCATCAGGTGGCGGTTACCTGTGACAGCCCTGCGCGGGGGCGCATGCGCGGCGCCCCAGCCCGGGGCGGCGCGGCTCGAGCAACAGTCTGTCCGCGAGCGCGCCCCACACAGCGCCGCCCAACATGCCGCATGGTAAGCACCCTCCAACGTAATCTGTTCATCACCCACGGACATCTGATCGACTGCTGATGGTCACAAATCGTCATAGGTGAAGTAATTAAGCAGGCTTTCTGTGATGAAAGCTCTGGTTTTGAAAGAATGTATTATTCACGCAGCTACGCTAATCTAGCTCGATTTCCAAATTAAAAATTCTAAATTAAAAGTGAGTGTTTTAGTCGCGCATCCGTTGTGGTAGGCCTGGAGAGGATGTTGATGCTCATGCCTGAAGGCTTCGCTTGTTGTCGGTTTATTTCAATATTTTTGTGTAGCAAGAGATGAAGTGTTTTTTTTATTGTTCATTCGTCGCGTATCGGTGAGTAGATAGTTTAAGAATGTGTCTCAATTATTTATTAATAAAGCATTCCTACAAAGCAGCTATCTACGCTTAAGACGAAGCAGAGATATAGGTCTGTCTGTCTTACCTTCAAAAGCATAAACATCGTATAAATAGGCGCTTACGTATTCCGACGACGCAGGCGGGACAAAGGACTATAATTATTTAACTGTAACATACTTTATATCAGTTGAGTGGAGCTACGGAGACGCACAAAGAAAATAAGAAACCTTATTTCCCTAATAACGTCGCTTAAGGAGCAAAAATAAGTGTTTCAGCTGAAATAAATATTAAATGTTGGGTCATGCTCCGGGAAAGGCTAAGTATAAAGCTTTTAATAAATTATGTATTCCTGAAATTAATATTTCAGCCGACCACATGTTTTCGGCTCTGAAAGTTAGTTGCAGCTGTTAGGTAGGTACAGGTTACGAAACTATGATGTTTTTTCTTGATTGGCGTTACATTTAAGTACTAGTATAGTTAAGCTTTTGCTTTGTTCTACGTCGGTTCTAGACAGGTGAACTTGAAGGTTGTAAATGTACATTATATGTTGACCAAAGATGATTAGAGGCTATGCAGGCATTTTTATCTGAAACCAAATTTTTTGTAGGTATATCTGTCTAGGTACTTACAAAAAATACACCGAACTGTCTAAAAACCAAAACCAAGGCCCGCTTGACGATTTCGGCGCACATACATATAGGTACACACACACTGACCGAAATACACATTTCAAAGTTGTACCTACTATCCCATATTTTTCGTCTGAGGTTAAAAATAGCTGATGAATAGTGCCCAAACTGTGTACAAACCAAATGTAATTACTCTGCACCTCTCACGTAAGCCAGCCACTAACAAAAGGCTCTACAGACTCGATTCAGGCCCCAAACACAAGTGAAAGGATTAATTCTATTTCAGTCCATGTTCTGTGTTCTATTCTATGCCCCTTGCAAAGCAAGTAATGGGAACAAAAGATGAAAATGCCAAATTATGAACTGGGCGAGCCATTTGCACACAATTTCAGATTCTGTTTGTTTCTGTTAGACATTACTTAGAATACATTGTTTGTTCGCGTACAGCTGAAATAAGACTGGGAAAGTTATTTATTTATATTATAAATTAATGTGGTTTAAGTATATTAAATTTCTCTTTGTTAAGACTGTTATTAACTTGAACGTTTTAATATCGTTGTTCGTAGGTTTTAATGTAATACTCGCTCTACTTCTATCGTAATTATACATTTCAAAGAATAATTTCTGAGACGAAAGGTATTTTATTAAAAAGCGAAGTGCTGTTATTAAAATTCAATTAATTAGGTGACTCTAGACGCCAATAGTAAAATGGCGTCTTATTTGAATTGAATTTCACTTCTAGGAAAGCGTTCAGTATTATTGATTATTACTGTTTACATAACTTATTCTTGAACTTTTTGAGCTTTCTCGATACTTGTTTACACTCTTGATACCGAAGACCTTAAAATCTATGTTATGCATTTGCGAATGTAGGTATTTTTTTGCATATAAGTAGTTATTTATTTTATTGTTTTGTATATCTAGATCCGTGGTAAGTTCTTATAAGATCGATATGTTTTTTTATCTAAGCTTTTTTAAACCAAATGTCTGTCAGACTACATTTTGATTCTGATATAAGTACAAATATTCAAAGTATGTATAATATACGTAGGTATCCATGGATAGGTATACATTATGAGTGAATTGACCGACCGTCGAAGTCTGTAGGATATGATGGTCGTTATCTTTATCTCGGGTTTAACTGCGCATAGTGGCGACGCCTTCATATCAGGGGGTCACTCTAGGTTACAAAATACTAAAGATTTGGAGCGCTGTAAGGTAACCACGACTCTATCTCGTTGCATTAATCGTACATATTGAAAGACAGCTCTCGTTTGTTCGTTGTTTATTGTAAAGCTATAAAGTAACCCTCTTGGCACCATCTGGCGTAATATCAGACCAAATTATGTGTGTGTACTTTATTTTTTCTCATCTTCATTTCGCGTGTGGCTAATACGAATTATATTATAACACAATATCGATTTATATTATATCAGTAACGAGCTTCACCATCTTAACCCCCGAATTCGTAGCACGAACTCACAGTTTACAAGAGGCTTGCAACCGACATCGTGATACTCGAAGTTTGCTGTCTTCGTGTTAGCCAGAAAGTCAAAATTAGAGTATCCCTCCCTCATTTTTGTTACAAGTACTTAACAGATAAAAAAGTGTTGCATTAACATGGCGTCCATTGTGCTTCCCAGCTTCTTGTCTAGCTGTTAGGAAAGCTACTTGTGTTCCACTTTTAATGGTGGATATCTTTAAAGTTTTCAGAGAAATGTCTGCAGACATGTTCTTGCACCGCAATTAGCGTACCAGTTTAAACGACCATTAGGTACTTTTAAACACCTATCTAAAAGGAAGGGTTAAAATGTTTTAAAATTTAAGTATTAAATACAAAATGAAAATGAAAAAATATATTATAATAAATAATGTAGAAATAAAGAACTTTCTTTATTTTTGTAATAAATAATTAATTACGATTGTCTAATTACAAGAGTTTCAAATTTTTACGACTGCGTCTAGTCTGAAATCTGAAGGATCTAAAAAACAAAATTTTATCGATTACAGTGAAGTAAGTAGTAAGCGAAGTTAAACAAAATTGTTAAAGACCTACGAATCTGCGTTTTAATAATTTCACAAACCTAATTAAGTTTTATTAATTGCAACACTCAATAAAAAGTCGTGCTAATTTCCACAAGCGTCGCTTAAACCGAGCCTCATAAAATAAACATTAACAACATAACGAGGGAGTAAACGAGAGAACCAACAACAGTTGGAAACCCTCCAAATACTCAAATTACAATAATCTGGCCCGACATCTATTGAATACTCATAAATTACTCTTTTAAATATTCGCAGCAATATTCAGGATTTCTTTTGAATCGATGTGACATTGAGACTCATACCTCTTATAGGATAAAAAGGGGCTAGTAAAATTGCGAATCGGTTTCGGAATTCGAACGTAAAGGATTCTGTAGCAAGCACTACCTGCTACAATTTCTAATTTTGTTTGTTTATAGATTAAGTACCTACAAACCTATACCTAGGAGAAAGTCGTGGCTCCGTAACATAAGAGAATGGACGGGAGTGGCCAGCGTAGAACAGCTGATACGCTTGGCGAAGAATAGAGAGGAGTATGCAGAGCTGACCGCCAACCTCCAGTAGTGGAGAGGCACTTGAAGAAGAAGAAGAAGAAACTTATACCTTCTACTTCATATCTTAAAGCTGGACGTAACTAACCTTAACACTTACAAAACGTATCGCATGAGGCCCATCTTTCCCAACAATCGCTACAAATCCGCATTTCAGCTTATATCTTTGAATGGCGTCGAAAAATTGTACCGGAATAAAGTATTTACACCTGGCAGGCTCACCGGTACCGCCTTTATTCGGCCGTAAAGCAGATTTAAAATCCTCTTGGGAGGCGCGGGGGCGGCGCGGGGCGCGGGGGCGAGGGGGCGAGGGGTATACAGTGTTGAAATTATAAACCAAGGCCGACTTTCGGACAATGAATCTTGGTTAAAACTTCAGGAGATCCTGGTGCGCGCGATATGTGGGGGTTAATTTGTTTGCGGGTCTACACCGCCGCCGCCGGTGAGATGGGATGCAGTTTTTTTTAAGTTATTAATTTGATGTTATTATTATTTTGTATCTGTTGGAGTCTTACGGTTCAATAGCAATGATAGTTAGTTAATATTTTTAATTAACAGATAAACCAACAATATTATTATTAACTATTATGATAAAACAATTTTCTTGTGTGACAGCGAAAAAATCTCATTGAATCACCCAGAGCTTTGCTGCTACGCACAATCGAAGCAGTTAAAAAGATACGCCATAGGCAGCATACACTCACAACTATACACGAGCTATACACGACATACTGTACATCTCATCTCATCGAAGTGAAAATGAGAGTGAGTTGGTCCGCGAATAGCTGCAGCCTGTTGATTAGTGCCTCCCACACAAAGGGTAACCGCTTCAATCCGCCCCGCATTGCACCGGCCGGACCCTTTGTTTCAGTCCACACCGTGAAACTGAAAACTAGCCTGACTTTCCGTACAGGTACCTATATTCTATGAGTAGGTATGTATGTAGATTAGTTTGTCTATACTTCCCGTTTATTCGGTCGGTGTAACCCCTAACATCCCGAGAAATTAGAGACAATGTGAAATCTATTGTATCTGGTTTACCAATGGGTCACCGGGACGTAAGCGGTTAATTATTACCTATCAGTTTATTGATATACCCTTAGCCCTAAACTAATAAAAATAAATTCTAAATACAAAAAAAAAAAAATAGCTACGCCAAGCCGAAATTTTGTAATAAGAAAGCTATTTAAACTACGACTTACGAAAGAATACGACTACTCACTTAAGTATGAAAAAGAGGTCCAATTAAAGTTAATACCTACACAAGTACTTAAAACCCTATCGCCTTCATTCAGGCTCCAATCGAAACTTCAGTAATTTGGAAGCCCCTTAAAAGTCGGCCCAGGACTAGCCTCTCAAGTGTATAAAATATAATTCTACCGAAGTATCTAAATACCTAATACGTTATTCTCTTTCTGTAAATACATAATATTTCCTAGCGAAGGAGGTTCGTCTGTTCCCGACAGTCCGTTAGAAGTTATTTGTGCGAAGTTTGCTCGGCTGGTAATTTTGTTCTATGAAAGTTGTATTCTTGGCGCGTGGCTGATGGCGGCCACAGAGTAATTAGACCGCGGGGCGTTCTCAACCTGAATGATAATTATAATGAGCGAAGACAGGGGACAGGAGACTTGGTGACACTACATAACTATAGGAGGACATTGGTTTGCGGCACTGAATAAAATGTTAAAAAGTTATTCAATTATTAATAAAACCTCCTGAAAGATTTCTCCACGCGTAAGTTTTTGTTTAAATCTCTCGAGGCTTCCCTGAGATTTAACAACAAAATGTTGTATTGGATTTTTTGTCATTAAAAGCCATTTTGATGAATAAATACGATCAATGCGAACTTCTTCCAAAGAACCAAAGCCATCTTAGTCGTGATCCCTCACCCTTTATTTCAAACCTTTTTAATTCTCGGGATTATGGCTCTCACTGTGCATAAAATAAGCCGTTAAATCCAATGAATAACTGTTAAACTCGTTAATTAGCCGGAAAGCCTCCGGTTTAAGGGTCTGCAATAGGGAATCGAGGGTTGGCATTGTCATAGAATTATGTAGTAAATGATGCTCTACAGCCTTGAAAAAAATCACACAGGTAGTTGAAGAGTCTAGCTAGGTGCTGAATCATTCGAATTTAAGTAAATGATTATGGATAACTGTAAATTAATTTCAGAATATCAAGAAAAACCAGTCAATCACACTCCCGTATTGTAACAACTGTGTCGTAATTATAAAGAATTTTCATATGATTTTTATCATATTATAAAGTTAAAGGCTTGGACTAGGCGCTAAATACCTTGTTTTTTAATAAACACACACTTATTTTGTGTAAATTAATCCCAAACTTGAGCAATTTTTTTCCCTCAAATCTTCATACAAATATCTATGGCGGCTTTCTGTGTTATAAAATCATAAACACAAGTGACGTTTGACTCAGTTGGCCGCTGGCCTCCAAAGAAGGGTCACGTCGGTTTAGGCAGCACTGACAGCTCGCGATCTTATCGTGTACAGATACAAAATCACTGCACATTGGTTGTCATTGCACTTTTTCAACTTTTATGACACCAACATAATTTGATTTGAAATTGAGGAAGCATAATTCTTCCAGTATATTCAATACATTAAATTAAATTAGATAGTGTGCAATATTCTCGTGATATTACAGTCTCGTAAAGGTCTGATGAGGAGCAGGAATATAGCGAATGGATCTAAGTGATGACAATACGCACGAACATTAGGTTAGGGATCAAAAATACAGTCTCTTGGTGCTGGTTGAGGTATGGTCTCGTGAGGATCTGATGAGGGCAGTAACACGGTGGTGGCTCAATTTTATTTCAAAGATGTTAATAGCTAAAAGCATCGAGTTTGGGCTATTAAGTATGTTTTTCAGAGAGAGAGAAAGAGATTTTGTTTTTCCTCTGGATGTGTTAGGTTTACTGGGTTTACTAAGTTCATTCTGTTAATGGCATCAAGTTGTTATGTGTTCATAAGTAATAATTATTTATTAACAAAATGCTGTTGATTCTCCACGAAAATGTAAAAATAAAAATAAAATAAATAAAAATAAATTCGTAACGTAAAATTGTCAATGACGGAATTTCTTCTATAGACAGTAGCCACAAAAAAAACAAACGATAGATGGCGTGATTTGAAGATAAAGATACATTTTTTCGACACATAGACAGCAACAACAAAAAAAATACAGATTTAAAGAAAAGAAACACATACTTATACAAAACAACAAAGAAAAAAAAAGGATACACATCAAAATAACTGGAAAAAATATAAGCCCCAATTTACTTGTGTGGGACAGGGAGTACCATAATATTTTTTTTGGGGTACTCCCCATCTATGCGAAATATAAGCTTGATATCTTTACCCGTTTCTGAGAAAACTGTCAGTCAGACAGACGGACAACAAAGAGATCCTATAACGGTTGCTTTTTTTCTTTTGACGTTCGAAACCCTAAAATTAAGTAAAAATATTATGCTGCCAAAAAATGTACTTACAGGTATTGAAAAAGCGGTATATAAACAAATTATACCAGCAGAGGGTTCACCATTTAGCTGAAGGTTACTTAGAAAACGGCCTTGAGTGGCGGTCAAGTTGGTCCCCGCCTGCGATACTTTCCATTAACATTGGGACTCGTTTTCATGTTTTTAGCGTACAGTTAGGTTTTTAGTTTTTTATAATTGTATTTTTTTATTTGTAACTTTTTAGTTGTTTTTATTTTATGAAATTTTACGTCGGTAGGTATTTCATGATCATTTTTTATTTCAATAATTTTGGTGTTGTTATTTAAATACCTTCAATATGCATATTTTTGTAATGTGAAAATCAAGTCCTTTCATTTGATACCTTACACGGCAAAGTTGAATTATTATTTTTTCGATCATCACGTTATGTCCTCAAGAGGGCGCTATGTACATTTTAATGGAACGTCACATAGCCTATAGCCATCGCGCCATCAATACGCTTCTAACAATACCTCATACATCAAAATCTATCAAGCCGTTTAGGCTACAGGAGGGAACAAAGAAACAGACAAACATACATATATACATACATACAATCAAAAAACATTACCCTCCTCCTTCGGCAGTCGGGTAAAAAGGTGTAAGACAGGGGGTCATTCTGAACTTTTGCTCTACGAGTTTTGGAAATTAACAAAAAAAAACCTTTTTCATAGAAACTTTGTTGGACATGTGACTTTTTACCATGGAAAATGAATATTTTTTTTTCGCGAATTTGCAAATCTCGTAGAACAAAAGTTGTTCAGAATGAGCTCTTGAGTCATCCCCTTTTGGCTTAGTATAGCCCTTTTGCGACACTATGTATTTACTTTGCTTTGTCGTCGGGGTTCAGTTGGCTGGAGGATGCCCGAAACTTATTATCTACACTTTAATACTTGTAGTTACCTTTCTACAAGTAAATACCACATTTGTTTGAGAAAGCTAATCGGGTTCCGAGTATAGAGTAAAGTGGCACCCCTATTAATTTCTACTCTTTCCTGGTGCCTACCAGTGTAAGTAAGAATTATACTTCTCTGTCTCTCTCTCTGTCAGCCTTCTGTAGTCCACTGTTGGACATAGGCCTCTCCTAACGATCGCCACCCCAAACGGTCACCCGCCATCTGCATCCAGCGGCTTCCCGCTACCTTCCGCAGATCATCAGACCAACGGGTTGGGGGGCGACCGACACGCCGTTTGCCGACACGGGGTCTCCACTCCAGAACCTTTCTACTCCAGCGGTCGTCGGCTCTGCGGGCTACGTGGCCAGTTCATTGCCACTTCAGCGTGCTAATCCTTTTGGCTATGTCGGTAACTTTAGTTCTCCTGCGGATTTCTTCATTGCGAATCCTATCTCGCAGGGACACGCCTAACATAGCCCTTTCCATAGCACGCTGAGCAACTCTGAGCTTGTGGATAAGCCTTTTGGTGAAGCACCACGTCTCGGCTCCGTAAGTCATCGAATTATACTTACTTACCCTAAAATCACCCAAAATGTACTTGAACATAATTGTCAATAAAGTTGGCGAGTAAAAGTTTATCGACCCACTGTGCAAACTTACATGTGTGCGTGTCACTGCGTGTGCTGTGTGAAGAGCATTGAAAACCCAAAATTGGCGCGACACGTCACCCTGTACGGGCCCTTAATATAATTAAGACGTTACGCCGCGTTTCATGAGAAACAAACTTTCTCTTCTTTACGCAGACCACAAGAAAGGAAAAATAACATTTATGATTTTAATAAGCCCTGAGTTTTTTCAATAACAAGTATTTTATGATTTTAATCATCTAGGTTGTATGTATCTACGTAATATGTAGGTATATTTATGTCCTATCTACTTTCGACATGAATATTTTATATAAGAATGTCTAAGTTTATGAATTTAATTTGCAGTAGCGTCGCTTAAATACATAGTTCTACATCATCGAAGCTTACAAAAAGACGTTTTTTATCACTTGCTATCAATACACGAATCCTTATCAATGCCTTTATCTTAATTAAGGCTGAATCTTAGAAGGTCTTTGCGTCAACGACGATGTTATCGAACTAATGAAGGGTGAAAATCACTCGGATATGAGATACCCGTAGTTATTTCTATATGTCAGTATACATAATGTATAGAAGGGGGTATCAGTTACGATACAACCCTTAGGTTTCTCGGGTCCCGGGTGATTAGAATTTTTATCTTGAGTCATCTATTGAAGAACGAATTTACAGTAAATATAGATTCTTCATAGTGTAGGATACTTAAACATGTAGCTTTACAACCCGCATTTAAATAACCATTTAATAATAAGTACCTATATATAAAGTAGTCTTTCTTATAAGACGTTATTCGTAGTCACTGCAGTTTTTAGAACGTATATAATACTTACATAAGCATAACTATTGTTATAATTTCTCCCTATATCATACAACCAATCCTTATTCCGTGTTTTGATTCCAACATCCATTCACACACGTTTCATTTGAATTGGCCTAACTACCCTGTTACAATATCAACGCGAATTCATTACTCCAGCCTGCCCCGCTCCGAGCGACATCCCAATTAAACATGTAGCAAACAGCGAGATAATACCACACAGGGCGGCTGTGTAGGTTGCAGACACAGAAATACATCGCACACACGTAAAGTAAATATAGGGGCATAAGGGAAAAATAATCGAGGTTTAAAGTTTTTAGATTTAGGGCCACTTGCAGAAACATATTAAATCTAGATTTAGTGTTAAATCTCGATTTAAGAAACGTCAGTCCATATAAAATTTGACACTAAATCGAGATTTAGTGTCAAATCTCGATTTAAGAAACGTCAGTCTAGATTTAAAACTAAATCTAGATTTAATATGTTGGTGCAAGTGGCTTTTACAATTTACAGATTTTTGAGATGGGCTCTTTATGTCGACATGTTCAATCCACGACTGACGAGGAGTATTGTTATAAGTTGTGCTCTGACTCTGACTCGATCTTCATGAAGCTATAAAAATGTCATTCATCAAGGTGGGATCAATATATTAATATAAATAGGCTTTCAATAGGCTAAGGGCAAAAATGGTACTGAGGTACGATCTGTGAATAAGAAAAAAGTGATTTATTCAGCTTCTGTAGCAGAAGTCAGAACGTATTGATTTCCTATTTTTCGTTTACTTTTGTAGCCTTGACGAGAGTGATGGAAATATTTCAATGTGAAAATAAAATATTGCCTCTTTCATAAAAAAATATACCTTTCACCGACACGATTCTCACGTCGTCGTGTGAAGGAAATAAGGCTTTCATTCGGAGCCGTGACTGGTGTTCTTACTACGAACATGTGAACCTACCTACATGCTTAGTTGATAGAATGAGTAGCTCTACACATTAGTATACCTATTACCTATGCCTATTCTATTGACCGCCGCATTTTTCGATATAAAATAGTAAATGATTATACCTACGTATGCATAACAAGGAGCAGTGTATACAAAATCAACTCCAGTTCGCTATCGAATTATTATTATTATTATATGTATATTTTTTTCAGTCTTGTGGATCCAAAGCATATAATTTTTTATGCGTGCATCTACTTATAGCAAAAAATCATTTCACAGCGCATTATCTTCATAATTTGTAAGCGTACATATTCAGTTTAATTTGCTTCAGTAACAGCATAATTATTCAGAATATGCTGTTTATTTTCATATTTGATTATTATTTGGCTATTCTGTTAGGTCATTTATAATGACGAGTTTGAAATGTGTTAACATTAATGAATGTGCACGAGCTCCTGTTAATTTGCGGTGAAACTTCCAAATCAATGATCCTGCTAATATTATAAACGCGAAAGTTATGAGTATGTTTGTTACTCTTTTACGTATAAACTACAGGAGGAATTTTCGTGACATTTGATACACAGGAAACGACACCCTGCTACTTTTTATTCCGGAATTCCCACGGAAAAAAATCACGGGCAACAGCTATTAATATAGGAACTTGAAGTTATCACGAGTGGAGACCACGAACAGGCAAACGCAGCGTGGGACGCGAACCGGGACGGGAACCCTCCTGCCCGCTGGACTGACGACCTTAGGCGGGTGGCGGGTAGTGGTTGGATGAGGAAGGCCGAGGACCGAGTGCTGTGACGCTCCTTGGGAGAGTCACAGCACTATGTCCAGCAGTGGATGATTATTGGCTGATGATGATGATAATGATGATGATTAAGTTATCACGTGTGTCCCAGGTAGAGATTGTAAATCTGAATTCAATGAAAACGTTCTAAAACGACGACGATTGAGATAAAAAGCTCACGAGCGCTCAGGGCAGACAATCACAGCTCTGCGCTTGCTTTAGACTAGAAATTACTTAACTACAATTAATATAATTGAAAAACAGAGTGCCACTCTCCCTCCCCGTATAATTAAAGTGTAGAGTGGAGAAATGTAACTCCTTTGGGATTGTTTTGTAAGTATCTAAACAATAGAACTTGTACAGACGCATACACGCATACACGCCGTTAGACAAAAAAGTTTGCAACGTTTATGATATAGGGTAGATGTATGTATTTTTGTTTGTCGTTCTAATTTTCATCATTTTTAATCGTCTATATACATAGAGTATATAGACGATTAAAAATGATTGTAGCTAATAAAGGTAATTTATTTAACTGTACATTAATTTTATTAGCCAAATTCCTGAAATGTACTCAGGGAAGGCGGTAGTTTGGAGGCAGCACTCATAGGCAGCACTGCGGACATATTAAAAATTAACAGTATCATTGTAGCCTGGGGACATCGCCGGGAAAAATTTATAACTCTCCATTTTATGCGGCCAAGCGACACCAGGGGGCTGTTACTATATTTATGTCCCGAGCTTTCATTTATGACACAGTAAAATGAGTCTATTAATTAAATAACCCTCCTTTTTATGCAGTTGGGTTTATGTCGGATGAAATGGTTGATTTGTTCGATATTATGCTTGTGTGAGGTACATAGGTGTGTTTCATTTCATCAGTCTTGCGATTCAGAGCTACGATGTTACGAATACTTTCATTAAATCATATAAGTTATACCCACAACTTTAAGGAGTAGCCCAGACATTTTGTAAATATACAATGTATAAATAAAAGTTATAGGACGAAATCCTTGCAATGGCTGCTATTTGACTTTTCCTATTGAACTTTAGTATCTTTGACAAACAAGTCCTATTTACGATCTTCTCAGTCGAGGCATTTATTTCGTGACCGTGTTCTGTAACTTTCAGCGACAATGCTGCGTCTCCAACCCTTCTTTCAATTAACGGACTAAAATGTCACAGACAAGTAATTAGGCGTCGCAGACGGCGCCCGCTGCACAAAGCGACGAGCTAAATGTCTTCGTCTCTCAGTTCTGACCCAATTCTTCTGCTATCCATCTTGAGGTGGCGACTTATTGTCTGATTTAAACATCGGACAAATATGCCCATCAATGGAGGCTCTTACTTCTAACGATTGAGGCATTTATCAATAAGTATCGTTTAAAGGCAGGCATTTGTTATAATGCCGCAATTTGTCTTTACGTTTTATGAGCTTTTTGGCAGTAGTCAAAATTATAAATGCGAAACTTTGTATATTTTTTTAGTTAAGACTTCAAACGGGCAACTCTGATTGAGTGTGTGGAAATACTTCAAAGGCTGCAAACTTGCAAAGCGCCAAAGGAATTCAGAGGATATTTTTTATCCTGGAATTCCCGAAAGCGAAGCTGTAGATAAAGCGACACTGCTACAAATTGTAGAGATTTATTAACTTCACACTTCTTCTAAGTAACACGAAGATAAAAGTGATCACGATAGATATTTTAAAATCATACAGAAGTGTAAATACGAGAAAACCTTGGCCAGTTTTCCTGTTTGCCCGCGATGATCAATCGCTCGTATCTTAGTATTGGCTTTTGTGAAGCAATAGAATTGGTTTGAGTTGGTTACCTTCTATTGTACCTACTTGGGGTTCCGGCTGTTTCTGTTTTTACGGTATCAAAAGCTAATTTTTAAATATACACACACACTTCCATTTAATGAGACTTTAACGAGTACCTGTGTGGGAAAACAAAAAGGTCATAAAACCTACTAAATATGGTTTATGCTTGTAAAATCGTGTAAAATCTAGGAACCAAACTAGGTAACTAGAACGAGATAAAAAAATGCTTTCCTTTCGCTCCATGTGACTCCGCTGAGCTAGTTGTATCCGCGAGTCAGCTCTTTTATATATTAAACCGTTCGAGTAGAAGGGGTTCTTATACATTTGACATGTGTGTCCACAAACTCAAAACGCTTCTTCTTCTTCTTCTTCTAGTGCCTCTCCACTACTGGAGGTTGGCGGTCAGCTCTGCATACTCCTCTCAAAACGCTAAAAGCTACAAAAGCTTACGGGCTTTGAAATTGGTGTGAGCGGAATAGATTTAGTGTGTTTTACATTGTTTTACAAAATAAACTGATAATCTGTTTAAAACTTTACTGACTCATGAATAATTTGATAAATGTTAGTTTCAATAAATCATATTTTACACGAATGAGAGCATATTATTCTCAAACTTTGGTTACCTTTTTCCCTACGATGTAGCCAGCTACGCTAGCACTTTTTATTATACTATGTCTAAGCTCTGAATCGGGTAATTTCTGCTAGGTACAGTCAGGACAGGAGATAAGTATCTAAATATTTATCAAAATCTAATTTGGCGAACAGTAGATGATTGTAAGATTACTCTTTTATTAATGCTTGTGTCTTTTTTGATATATTTTTTTTCACTTTGGGATAAAACTGTTATTTCTTGACGTAGCTACTTATCTTTTTCGTTGAGTGTACTAGGTGCCTGTCTGCGGCGCTGCAGCGCTGTGGCTAATTCATCTCGCGCAGCGCTCGACGTCTCCCGGATGAAGGCATTCGCAAGTGGAGAGAAAAATACACATTTTCACATGCACTTAAGAAATAACAAATCTTTTCTGCGATATTTTTCATAACTGGAAAGCTTAGAAGGAGATTTTGAGAGGGTTTTTTTAAACTTCGTGAAGTTTAATGGTCTTTACCTAATAATTTATTACGGGTATACGTAGTTTTATTTGAAATAAAAATCTTAATTATTTAAACATCTATTTCTATCAAGGAATATCATGTAATTTCATAAAATTTATCTGTTAACAACTTTTATGAAATGCCGAATGTGAATGATAAAAGCGCCCCGAAAGTCAACAACAAAAGCTTAAAATGCTAATGTTTTGAATACAAGACATAATATTATACAAATTAAAGACTTTTTCCTCATTGGTAATTATTTAGGAAAGTAAATAATTATTTAAGTATATGGAATTCCTAAATAATAACACGAACAAATATGTCTCACGGACGTGGTGGCTGCTTCGGAAATGAGTTGGGAGAGCGAAGTAATAAATAAGCTGCTCAATTTATCAACACGGCCCGTGTCTCACGCTCAGTCACGTAGAGTATGGACCCGCATTTCTGTGTAGCGATGCTTCAGAAGGTACGTAGTATGGGTAGAATGAAATGATAATAATCCAACATACACATCATTTATTTCATATTTATTTCTTAAACTTGAGGGCTGGCTGGTGGACTGATAGCCATTATTTTTACAGTAAATGCTCTGTTATTTTAACAACAATAACTCTCTTTACAGATTTGCTTGTTCAGACACATACCTACATATAATTCAGCATACTCGTAAATACATTCATACAATGCGTTGAACCACACGAGCTTTGACCGTCACGCATCTGTCACTATCTAAAACAGCTTTGTTCAATACCAACGACGAATATTTTTGTTTATTCGAGGTACCCGAGTCAATATTGTTTGTGTCCTTTTCGCAATGTTGTCGTATGTTTGCTACGGCTTTTGGACAAAGGTAAAGAGTTCTTTTTTGTGCCTATATATTTTATATTCTTTATATTTGCAAGAATATTTAAGTACCCTAAATTTCTTATCGTTCCATAGTGAATGGTTACTATGAGAACATTAAAGAGCAGATAAATAATAAGGATCCTCCGTTATTCGATAAGCCTACAGTTATTCGACCTGAATGTCACAAACGACGCGGAAAAGTATAAAAAGACCGCGATGCTAACACAACTATCGACTTTATTTTACCAATTCATAGGTGAAAAATTCCTTTGAACTGTGAGCATTCAATGGTGACCTTATTCCATTGTTTTGCCGGCAGCGGGACCTATGGCCGGGGTCACAAAGGCTATGCGATTGTTTTTGTGCCATCAAATGAATGAAATGAACTGAAAATAATCACCCTGTGACTTGTGAGCCGATAGAAGAATCCTTTGCTTTTGAAAGTTTTCTTTGGCACTTTAAAGACAGTAATATTTAGGTAATTATTTTGAGTCTGGTTTATCAATTCTTAATCACATTGAGTTTTTTTTTATCGTTGATAGAGTAGTGTTGCTTCGTTTACTGTTGGTATCTTTAGTACGGCTCTTTTTACGATAACAATGGCGGTCAATTTGTTTTTTTGTCGATATTTCTGGAGTGGTTATGGATTACGTAACTATTGGAGTTTCATCAATAAAGTCGTAACAAAAGCGCTAATGACCCGAAACGATGCAATATCCGGATATCTATGGAGGTTCGAAATTGTTTGAAGAATATATATAACATGCAAATGATCATAACATTGCTACATACTTTTATAGAGTACTTATGTCTATCAAAAATACAAAAAAATATAAATTCCGGTCTAAGTAAGTATTTAAACGAGTTAATTATGGGTTTTGTATATCAGATTCGTATCTTACATAGTCTTTATATACAAAATAATCTACATAGGTGATACGTGAAACTAGACAACAAGAAAATTGTATTAAGCAGATTTTTATTCCGGAAATTCTACGAGTAAACCTCTTTTAGCTGAAACTTGCGTGCGACAGCTAGTGACAAATAAAGGTATTCTCACGGACAGACACAGGTAGCGTTTCCACACGAGTTGTGCTCGAGAGCAAGAATCAGATCACCACCCTTCATCCATGCGGGGTGACGCGTATATACACGTGTATGCGTTATATATTGCCCCTATATTCATAAGTAGATATACAGATACAAGTATAAGGGATGGAAATGACTGCTGTATACTTAAATTACATACCCAATGTTTTCAAGCTTAACTTCCAGTTAAAAGGAAGTTTCATTCTGATGTTTTGAATAAAACCTATACTGTTACTCTAGTACTACACTGGTACATATGGATTCAATTATATTGACAGCCATACCAAACCTAGTTAGCGTGGAAAATTAGCTAGTTTCACGGCTATAAAGTTTAGGTACTTTGAATGTGCTGAATTTGAAATCGAAGAAAGCAAAAAATTCTTAAAATATTCCCGCTTTCATGGTTCTCCTCAGTAATATTTTTTTAAAGTGCGTAGGTAAAGTATTATACCAATTTGGGCACTTTTTTATAAAACTAATGGATCATAAATTAAATAAAGTGCTTCATGGGCAGGTAGGAGACTTTTATTAGAAACGGTTGACGTGGAACGACCTATAAAAGTAAATTGAATTAAAAATATTCATGGATGTGATGAATTTTTATCACTTCAGTATTAATTATATACTTACCTATTACTTTATACGTACCGTAGTTATGTAAGATTAAATTCGAATGTTCTATTATGGTGGCAGAAACACGTTATAAATCACCCTTTTTTGTGTGAGGTGAATAATATTATGAGACAAACTGAAGGTCAAATAACAAGATAAGGATAAATGTGCAAAGAAGAATAACAAATATATTTACTCCAAGAAATCGAAACAAACAAAAAACTTTGTTCCGAAACTTAGTATCAGTGACAAATTGTGAAAATAACAAACACTTGCTTTCTTTCTCTCTTTAAAGTAGAGAGAGAATCATCATAAATTCATCATGTTATTGTTTATTCCATTTAAGAAGAAACCGCAGAGGTTCCTCAATAAACCAAATGAGCGTTTCATAAGTGTTTGGCCAGTGTTTAATACCTACTTATAACCTGCAATTATATTGCAGTTGACCATAAACATCTTCCAAGGTACACAATCAGATGCACCAACTAGGCCACACCGATCAACCGTTGGGTAATTTTCGCACCCTAAATTATGAAGTTGAAAAAAACCCATCTCAAATGGCACCTTTGTCAATCCTAAAACACCTTTCTTCGTCGGTTGTGGGTAAAAATCGTCGTCAAACGGCATCGTCAATACACGCGGGCGGGTTTAAGCCGGGCCCGCTGCGGAAATACGATTGACAGCCATCCGATGTATACAGGGTGTTATGGTTAAAGTACTGCTACTGCCTATCGATGAAAGCATTTTTTTGTTGTACTTTTAAGTGAACTGTGATTGGATGGTAAGGAAGAGTCTCTATCTAATCTAAATCTATCTAAATCTATAATCTATACACAAGTACTCAATACTTGTGTAAAGATTATAGATTTAGATACCTATATTTATTTACACAAGTACTCAATACTTGTGTAAAAATTATAGATTTAGATATTGATATAAAAGGATTTTAATATCAAACCAACATACACCTATATAAACTTAACAATACACGGTGTCCTTGTAACTAGATAGATAGTAACCTGAAATATAAAATCTACCACGTTTTTAAATATTTTCATACTCTACAAAAAGGTGAATGTTTGTTTGTTTTTCATTTGCAGACTGTTGTCGGTCGCCCGCAGGCGGCGGCGGCGCTGAACGAAATAAGAAAATTAAATACGTACTTAATAACGTCAGAGTTATTTGCGGTAAATTGCTATACCGCTTTACGGTCGACGGTTGTTTTGTCTAAGTAATGTGATTTCGGGATTGTATATTGTTATAAATGGCTTCTTTGTAGCGGAGAGCATTATTGCACTGATTCATGGTTCAATGGAATGGATCAATGGAAGGTAAATTAATAGTGTAGATATGTGTAGGATTTTGTTTCGGGAAAACGAGGTTTTGCAAGCGTAAACCGTGGCAATTTTAGGTGTAATGCATCGTACTGCGTGGTGTAATACAACTTACTTCTATAATTATGTAGGTATATATTCTGAAGAGTTTGGTGCAATAATTTTCATGTATTCACCACAAAAAGGCATGTACCATAAAATATTTTAATTAATTTATTTATTAATTTAATTAAAATATTTAATTATTCATTCTTTCTACTATAGGCTATATTATAGCAGTAGCTACTCCCAACCTTGGAAGGTGCTACATTCTGTTCCTATTTCTTAGGCATAAAAATTTAATCTCGCCCGTTCGTTTTTCTGCCTGCAAGAGTTTCACGTATCTACCTTGGGACGTTTCTAGCGGGAGCGGTGATATTGCTCACTGAATAACAAGTATTTTTATTCCTTGAGAGATTTTTCTGTTACACCCTTATAAAACATAATTATTGTATAACAATAGCATAAAAGTAATTTCAATTATGTTCTGGGGCTACACACTTACCTATGTTTCGATCGTTTAACAACGAATGTACAATTTATTCCACATGATATATCTCCCGATAGTCCCGATACTACTCACGTTTTTAATCCCCCTGTACACAGAGTACCCACGCTCACGCTACTCTGTGTGTCACCGGCGGCAGCGGGGCCGGAAGTGGGCGCCGCCACTGCGCGTGGTGTAATCTGTGCTCGCCTCGCTACACGCTTTGTGTAGCTACTCTGTGCTAGTGGGGTAGGACATGGCTCGCCCGGCTTAAGCTATTGACCACGTGTTTGCAGAATAGAAGCTTTTAGCATTAAGTTCGCCTATGTACAAATAAATTTATGTGCAATAAAGAATTTAATAATAATAATAGAAATAGTATCGGGAGGGTGGAATTGAATTTAAATAACTGGGTTTTTAAAATTTCGTAGCTCTTAGTATTTGCTACGGCGTAGCTCGTAGTAATGGCTACGGCGTAGCTCGTAGCAAGTGCTACGCGGCTACGAGTAGCTATGATTTTGTAGGTACCTTACTTGTATTGAAAATATACACTTTGCGATGAACAAAAAGTTATACAAAACATACACTGCATGCTACCATATACATATAACCTACGTTATTTACCTACATACTTGTGAAGACTCGAGTATAAAATTGCACCCATATACCTATAGATGCAATAGATACTGTACTCAGTTACTGAGGTTGACAAATTACTTCCTTTATCATGCTTCATACAAAAGAGGAGATATTTAAATCGTCCACAAAGGCCCACTGGAGGCCGGATGATAATTTATGTTGTTATAATGTTCGCATCAAGAAGGAAGTTTTAGTAAAAAAGGTTCTACTTAGCATATGTGCCTAAAAAAGGCCATGTTATTATAAGTTTAGCGTGATGATGTGTGTAACTTCGCTTGCCATATTTTTTAGAGAAACAAAGAACAAATTGATTTGTTTATGTTCATTTGTGTTTGTTTTATTTTTGCCAGCAGTGGCCACTATAATAAATTTAATGATAATAAACACTAACGGCCTTACCACAAAAACTTAGACAGTATTTAACAGGTGTTTAGAGCTGTCAAACGCCTACAAAATCTGTCAAATTTCGTTTTAAAAACTAGCTAAGCAGTGTTTAAAGTTTTTTGTGGTAGCACAGTAAGTATTTTAAAAATAGACATACTTAACTAGTTTCTTAGTTGATAAGTCCATGAAAAAGCTCATTCAGAAACTTTTTCAATTAGGGAAAATAAAGAGAAGAGCATGACAATCGCACAATTCTCATTGTTATAATGATTACCATGTCTTTTTACTGCCATTTCGTCTCTAGTTTATAGCTCCGATATCAGCACAGGGGTATATAAAATTTTGCAGTAACCTACTTACATTTACACTGTTACAAACAAGTTTGAGTAACGGCGCAAGTTGCACCGTGCACCGCTAGGCTTGGCGCATGTTTACAGCGGCTGAAAATTTTACACCGAGGTAAATATACATCGTGGGCACTATTAAACTTTGTGAATATTCGTTATTTTGCAACAAAAACTTTAGGTTTTCCCTTCTTTGAAACAAGAAAGAATAACCGTTTATTCAGTGCCTGTAGCCAAAACATCATTGTTTGAGATTCCTCGTAACAGGAGTAGTGATGGGGCTTGGTTTGGGATATTTTAGTACCTATTATAAACTGGGTCTTTTTTCACCGTTTACAGGCATGACCAATGAAAAAAGGGAAGTTTTAAATTGATAGAACTCCATATAACTAGGTGTTCGGAGACAGAACTTGTGGAGAGGACATTTCATCCTGATGTTGACAAATCAAACATTGGGAGCCATCGAGTTGTGGCCCCCGCAAAAGCTCTCATGCTAGATTTTTTGTTTATCAAATTTTGAATATAGAGGAGAATACACAAGCGACCCATATTCCCACACAATCAATTTCAAGCCTGAAGGAAAGTGGTCCGTTGCCCTTTTTATTTTAGGCCCTTTGTGTATTTCTCTCGGTGATTAATTAAACGCGCTACAACAATATTTCCCTTCTGTTTATTTTCCACTGAATTTAATTACTTAGACGTTGCGTATTTTAAAAATAACAGAGTAGTAAAAAAACATTAAAAGTGCAGAAGTATAGAAAATTATTGGAGTTTAGTATATTAGACCTTTAACCGCACTAATTAATAAGTTTCTGGTCGCATACTTCTGAAAATGCAAAGATATGCGAATGCTAAATTATAATTCCACGGTGAACCTTTGTATGTACATCTCTTACTACATCTTTTTAAATATAATATATTCTATTCTATATTTTTCTAGGAGATTGCGATATTTGGGTGTATTGGAGCACCTACATCATTGTCAATACTTATTTGCGAATCTGTTACTCAAAGTTTCCCTTGAGCGTTAGACGAAAATAAATGTAGGTAAGTACATACCTAATTATTTCTTATATTGTATTGTTTATTTTCATTGAATTTATAAATCACTAAGTATTGTTAAATTCAGCAACTTGCGGTTCCTACATTTCCATTTGCGAACGTCCATAAAAGCTATCAAATAATTTTAAATACGATATTAATTATTTAATGAGTATTAATGACCTATAACCATATTGGTGGACAGTGAGAGTCGAGTCCCCCCTGGCACGCCGGCCGCGACCGCAGGCGATTAGTGCGGGTTATTGATATATGACGCACGTGATTATGATCCTTGCTGCTTTACTGAACACATTTCAAGCGTAAAGTTGGTTTCAATCTAATATCTGACTCAATTAGAATATAGAATAGAATAGAATATAATAGAATAGAATATATTTATTGACAAAAAATTAGCCTATTACAACATGTTTATGATCTAAATAAAGTAGAAGTAGGTAATCTTAAATAATACCGAGTTAACTCACAATTTACATTACACAAGGCTTCGACTGCATGAAATGGCCCTGGTAGTATTCAAGTACAGCTAATATTCAAAATTTAATTAAATATTAGACAATTAAATTATAATTATTTACCAGCTTGAAAACATCTGACCGTCCGGTTGCCTACTTACCCAACAACTCTCTCAACACAAGCTTGCTGGTGTTGGGATCCACCAACCCGCACTAGGCCAGCGTGGCCTAGGTGTAAAGCCTTTTCTTCATCATTGGAAAGAGACTCGAGCCGCAGCAGTGTGATGACTAGCGGTGGCCGGTGAGCTTTACTTAGCTTTAAAAAATCCTCGCAGGAATTCCGGAATAAAAATCTGACATACTTCCTGCATACTAATTAAGTTCTGTAGTTTTACGTGAAAGAGTAACAATGTATGTTACCACAAAGAAACTTACACGTTTATAATATTAGTAAGATTCTATTTCAATAGGACATCGCAATTTAAATTTCATTAAACCTAAATTAATGTATCTACAACTGCGTGGATGTAAATATAATTATGTGCATTCATAAAATGTATACTTGCAGGGCATAAATCTGCAAGCAATTAATTTGAAACTACTTGGCTTACTCCGCAAAAGCTTTGGCTCAGACGTGGATCTTCATTTAAGTGTCGTTTAAAAGCTTAGGTCGTTAGAACACAATGTTATATGGTGACTCTAGACTAGATTACCCTGTGAGTGCAATGTAGGAGGGGCAATAATAGCTCCAGTTAAGCTCAAACGTTTGTCCAACTGATATGTCGGATGAGAGCTGATACCTGAAGTTAATTCATTGTGATTGGCTCGATGCGTCAGGAGGGGAAGAATACTATGTGAGTTTTGTACTTTTTTGGTCATTTGGGTTCTAAATAGTATATTTAATTTTTTTTTAAGAAGGTAATATTATATCTTGAAATTATGTACTATATACTGTATTGTCTTTTGAAAAGGACGTCACGGCTCGCAACCTCGCAACGCAACCTAGGGGCGGTTATTTGAGTACAAATATACAGAAAGAGCTAGGGAGTTACTGGAACTGCAGTCGTAAGCTTCTTGTATACCTACATACAAATATATTATATCCAAGTTAAAGTAAAAAAAACATCATACCTAGTTCAAAATATTATATTTTATGATGAAAGTGAATATTTTACTATCTTCCATATAGAATGATTTCGGTTCAATAACTGATAAAATTTACACCTGCATTATGATGTACTGAAACAACGATTGATTGATTGAATAGTGGTGAATAAGCCAGTGGTTCTAGAAACATAGTGTAGTGAGCTCGCTATCCAGGAGGGGTCAACGACACTGGTTGGTTTAACGTTACGTATTTATACTAGAGGTATATTTGCTCAGTATACAGGATGATATAAAAAGGTATAGTAAGCAGAAAGGACGTGTGTGACTCAGGGGCTCATAATGAACAACTTTGGATGTACGACTTTTGAAAAATCCCGAATGTTTTACTTGAATATCCATAGAAACCCTTACATTTTTGGAAGGAGACCCGTGCTCCAGCAGTGTGGACGTGATGGGTCGTGATGATGATGATAATCATAATCCATAGAAACTTTGTAGATCACGTATTATGGGAAGTTTTCTCTAATTTCTAATACTCAAAGAACGAAAGTTATTAATATTAGCCTTTGAGTGTTTTCTTTACTAAACTATACCACTTTAGTAGCACCTTATCATTTGTTTCATTAATATGGGTCTAGTGGTCGAGCCGATAAGCGGTAAAATATATATGGAAAAACATAATAATAATATCTATTATTATTTATCTATCCATGCCAGGTGAGGACGGGTATTTATTTGAAATTGTTCCACATTATAATTTATTTAGTTTTAGTCTTCGATGGAAATGTAGTAGAAGTTAGCCATACTTAATTAAGTTTCATTCATTTTTGATGTATAATTCTATTTCTGTATTTTTACATCAGTACACAGCTGTCTGTATTGACGAATAGATGGACAGAGTTACGTTTTCCTTTTGTTATTAATATACTTTAACCATATATTTATTGGGTATGCCAGTCAAATAAATGATTCTGTCGAGATGAATAAGAATAGAAAAGTCTTGAATTACAATCTCTAACCGTTTTATATTACTCAGATAGCAACAAGAGCTGGGATTATTTGATTTAATAAATAAATAATTTGTCTCGACGAAGTTATTTTTTCAGCGCAAGATGGTAGTTGTTGGAAAGTTATAAGATTGTGTTGGGATCACTCAGAAATCTTTATTTGATCCGAAGTTACGATAAAACTTTGTTATTGGCAGGATTTATTATTATTACAGTCTCAGACGGTAGGCAAACTTTGGGTTTTTATTTCATTTAACCCTTTCCGAAAATGAAATAAAGTTGTGAGTGCACAGGGGTATAATCGTGACAGTTCTGACATTGCGAAAAAGAGACGCTTAGCTACATTAAGCGTAAGAAAGAAACGTTAAGCTGTTAATGTTTTTTGTCCTTTTTGCTGTGGCGCCTGTTTACGTCAGTTCTCTGTGCCAAACAATGAAACAAATGAAAAATCTGTGCCAAACAAAGGCTGACAGTTACAACAAAATTTTCTAAATGCTATTTATTTTTGATTTGCTAGTGATTTGTGGGTGTTTATTAAGTTTATTAGACTATTATCATCACTTAACGAGTGTGTGACATGGGTGGGTGGATTTTGTTCGGTTGTACAGAGCATATTGAACGAAAACACGATGGAATGATGGATGAGATATATTTTCACATGTAAGTAGATACTATCAAGTTTAAAAAGCTTACATTCATCATAGTACTATCTATTGGCTCGATTTTAATATAAAACGATACTAATTTTAATACTGTAAGGTCTTTTAGTATCAGTTTTAAGTAAAAATTACGAGGTACCATATCATAACAAATCACATGGTGTTGCAAGTTATTGAAAATTTATTTTACCCACAAATATTATAGTATGCAAAGAAAATACTAGAAATTGTAACGGACTCGGGTTGGGTTTACAAATGGGGCGCACGAATTCGGTTTTTGTGAAGATTGTATTTTGTAGAAGTCATTCTCCTCTTTCAAATGAGGTGCCTCTCATTGTGAGGAAACGTTCGTTTCTTTTTTTTTCTTCCATGTGTGATTTCTTCTGTATAATATAAAGTTTATTGTATTGATACGAAATACGTGTTTCCTTTAAAAAAAACCCCATCACATAATTATTTGGCCCACAATTATAATGCTCATGCTCATCCATTTATCTCTTTCATAGGTTTCCGACAGAAAAAAAAATATCAAGAAAATGGATAGACATTACCGGTCGCACAAATTGGGAACCAAGGAAACATACAAAAATTGTGTTCGGCACATTTTGAAGAGGATTGTTTCGATTGGACGAAGACAATGAATTATAAAATCCACTCAGTTTGTGTATATTAAATAATTATATTGAAATCAAATAAGTATGAGTAAAGTTTTTTTTCTTATATCGTCGGTTGACAGGAAAAACTCACTAAGGCTGATTTTTCAATATTCAGATAAATGTTATCTGGGTAATACAAACATTGAGAAACATTGAGACGCAACAGCATCAAAATTATTTCCCAGCAAAACTTTTGTCTGGCTATTGAAAAATTTGCCTTTAGTGTCTTTTTCCTATCAACCGACGATATACTCAAGTTTTGTTTTTGTTATTATGATAAGTTAAATTTCCCCATATTTAGGTTTTATTTTTTTGTCGGCAACATCTATGGTTTGAGTGAGAAAGAGAATAGTGCACACGGCGATTGCGAATCTATTTGTAGTTGATCTGAGTGTGAGTGGCATTACAGCAAAGGATACATTGACGTCATTGACATTGACGTATCAAATCAGCAGGCGTATTCCGTAAGAAATTCATCGATGAAGACGATTTCGGGAATTTTAAGCAATGTCTAATGTGAAATCATATTATAGTCAGAGCCTGTAATATAATAGTATACTATATATAATATTAGTCACGTTTGGTGAAACTCAGTGTTGCACCTATATACCTACATATACATGTATACGTTGTTCGTCTATATTTTTTATACATATTAAATTATGTACGTAAGCGTTGCCGTTTGTGAAACGCACTGCAGTTGCGAACGAAATCAAATTAAAAATTGCATTTGCAAACTTCGTTCGTTATGTTGTTTCAGCTTGATTCTGTTTTGTGAATCTCATAAAACGCTGCTAGCTTTATAACCCCGATGCTCGCGTGTTTTATTTTACCGTAAAAAATATGATATGCTGTACCATTTTATAACTGAAAAACGTGACGGTATATGAGACATGGTATCTCTCGAAAGTCCTATCTAGTGAAAGATCTATGGAATATATTACGTGAGTCATGAAGTAAGTTCTAGCAATATTTATATCAGGATAAGATACTTTAACGGGTGGTACGTGCCTGGTTGTGCTACTATAGTCTAGGTTTGTCTTTCACGGTGAAATATTTTGTGTACAGTTTGTAATATGCTGCTCATGCATATGTAATTCAAACATGACACATGCTCACGACTGTCATCCTCGATGTGGGGGTAGTCAGAGAGACTCTCGAGATGCTAGCCTCACCAAACGGACTATAATTTATAGTATACTCAGTATATTTAATTCATAAAAATTGGAGAGTTAACTAAAATAAACTAAAATTTTACGGAAAAGCAAAGCAAAGCACAGGCACTAGCTAAAATACAATCAAACATAGTGTTTTACGAATGTTCGTTGGAACTACAAAACAATTTATAAAGGTATCCATGGACTTCACTCATTAAATATTTGTGTAGTAATGCCTACACCAACTTGTATTCATAATATCATCGATAATGGCCTGAATTTTTTATTACAACCTCTATACGATCATGCATGAGACTAACCCGCATTTTGAGAAAGGTTAGTTAACAACATTTTTGTACATATTCCTGAATTAATCTTTATGTTGTCTGGCAAAGATTTTTGAAAAGCAAAAAGCCCATTTGTAACTTGTATGTACCTACGTATGTACTACCTTATTTTGTTTAAATTTTATTTTAAATATATAAAAAAATTCAAATTTACATGTTTAGGTCGGTATATAGAGAAGATAAATTGAGTTGAAATCATCTTTAAAAAAATATCGCTCGCTTGCCCCGACTCACCTTAGTGTAAGTAAGTACCTATTGAAAATTATAATCTTACAAATCTTAATTTCAGAGTTCTAGCTTCGGCGATCTCAGTATTGTAATACTTTATGAATATAAAATAAAATGAATATAAAAAGCATTTAGCCGAGCTTGTTGTTTACCAGCTTTGAAATCCAATACCGATCTAATATCAAAGTTTAGTCGATATCAGCTGCAGCTGTAGCCGCGGCTAGCGGTATCAAATATAACGAAGGCTTCATAGCCGCCGAGCGCCGTGGAACAGGATACTGACATCGGCTTGACTAATATTGACTGGCTCGGACATTGGGGTGCGGCCGGTTGAAGAGAGCTTTTAGTGTAAATAATAGTTAGAATAGCCATAGTTATAAAGTTACGTTTAGTTACGCAAGATTATATTATTTGAATGGGTGTTTCGAAACTCGTAAGTGAGATAGACGATTTATGGGTTCACATTTTCAAGTCATGGTTATCTTAAATATTATAGTTTTTTTGTATACTTAAATACCCCTATGAGAAATGCAATCTGTGAAAGTCGAGAGCTCCGTATTTTCCGTAACTGTAGTTCAAAGAGATGTATATCTTTAAAATGGCCGCAGTGTCGTCGGCAGCCCTCACAGAAGAGCAATACTTGTTGCGATATAAATTCAAGTAGATAATATTTGAAGTATAATAATATTTTACAGTGGGCACAAGCCGGAGAAGTTGGAGGACACAAAAGGTGGCATGTTACCAGTTAGCGTAAAAAAATATAACAATATTTAACCTTTTTAACTTAATTTGCAAGAAACAGAACAGAAGGTTGATGATGATTGAAGTGAACGATTTTATTATCTCTGCGTTTTTGGTATTTTCGAGCTGATTTTTTTTCCTCAGAGTAAAAAATAATAAATCCAGTTTTATGACGATGACCCGCATGATACACACTGTAAATCAAGTTAATCAAGGATATGTATGGAAACATTTTATTAAAAACCATTGCAAAGCTGAAAAAAGGGTTTTGGTACGGAAATCAAAAGGCTGTTACCGCTAAGTTCAGTTTGATGAGTAGTGAGGTCCAGTGTTTTGATACTATGTATTGTATAGACGAATTTACAAAACTTTTCTTTGATTTACCCGGTATAGTCCAACGACTATCCAATCCAGTATATTTGATGTACGGTGGCCTGCGTCTAAAAGTATACAGGCGGAGTTTTTAAAATAGCAATCCCTGATGATGAAGGGACCAGCTACATCTGTTATAAATCCGGGGACGTGTTGTGTGTGATGTGTGTATCAGTGGTGTTTATGTGGATGTTCTTGAGCAGCATGTGAGCTTGAGATCGCTATTTTAAAAACTCCGCCTGTATACTTTTAGGCGCAGGCCACCGTACTTACCTACAATTTGTCCGTAATATATAATAAGTATATGGTTATACGAATTTTGTTCTGAATTGATACTAAATAAACAATTTACTTCAATATTTTATGTACAGTCCCACAACTTTTGTTATCAGCAAAGTTGTTCAATTTATTTGTTTTGTTAAAACGCCATGTAATAACAAACCTCTGAAACAGATGAAACCGCAGCCGCGTCGCGGCCGCGTTCATACGAGTAGTTGCTGCAAGTTTAGCCGCCAACATCACACCACACTTTTATTACTATTCTACGTTACGAAATTGTGTACAACAACTATTTTACTGTGGAGTGTTGTAATAAAATTATGTTGTTAACATACTTTAAGTGATTGTTAAAGATGGCTTTCTGAAAACAACAGGGCTGTTTTATTGGTACAATTTTTATTCATTGATATAAAGTATGTGTCTATGTGAGCCAATATATCTAAAAAACGGATGAACCGATTCGAATGCATTTGTTTTGGTTCAATAGTGTTCTTAGCTTCCATATTTTATGAAAATCTGTTCCATGATAAAAAAAGTTTTGCCCTCAAGTATTTATTCTGAATAAATACTAAGGTGAGGATATATAAACTTGCTTTGATAAACACAATCGATCCATATGCGATGCATCATCGCGGCACAAAGACAGTGTATATGAAGTTGCTATCTTCATGATCGCCTAATTGCTTCGGGGAACTTGTTCGTTGTAGTTGAGCGACTTCGCTGAAAGTTGAACGAGTCTCGGGTGACATGCTGGCGACGATGTCCTCCTACATAATACAGCCTCTGCTATTAAGTGACAATACTGATGGAAGTTCAGCTAAGTGATAAGTTCAATATTCATCGTTGGCTCGTCGATGAATGTCCATCATTGTCTATGCTTAATAATTATTATGTTTTTTTTTCACATATTCAATTATTTCATTCAGAATTACAACAATGGATAGTATTTGAAATTCATAGGTAAATGCCACATAGATTAATATATTAGGAAAAACTCTACTTTACTATGGTTTAGATAAGGTATAGCTAAACACAAAAGAGTAGAGATTAATGTTTTTGGAACTAAACAGATTTAAACCTGGCAATAAAAAAAAACTTGTAATTTGTGGTCTGTTTCTATGGTTTGAATGTCAAACTCGCCCTGTTCCTGTATAAACAAATCGAATTTTGCTTAATTTTGGAGTTTTGTGGATTGTTGAGTTTGTTTACGAGGTGAAAATGAATAAAACCATTCGCAGCGAAGCTAGACAGATGATTTACAGCGTTTACCTCCGACGTTTGGCGGAGAATGAGGCTGGAGAAATATTAGTCAATATATACGATGTTTATGAAAGAGCAGCGTTTTATACTGGTGAGTAGGTACTTAATTTCTAACCATTAACATACATTGATTATATTTCTTGTAAAAAAAGTACTATTTTGATGTAATAGAATGCCTTTCAATGTGTATTTGTTATTCTTATAGAGGTTAGAAAATACTCGTGTCAAACGTTACATGACATCAGGGCCTGGATGCTAATGTTGTTAAAACATCAGGTCTAGATACTTTTTTACTAACCCCCGACTCAAAAAGGGTATCGATAAGTTTTACAGCTGTAGGTGTCTATGTGTGTCGGTCTCTCCGTGTTAGAGTACCTATTGTAAAAATATGTTTAAGAATATGTAAAGAGTCGGTATAATCCCCAGACATAATAATTTGCAAGTCACTGCTTTTCTGACCAATTAAATAATTTGTTGCAGGAAAATCGGTAAACACAGTTTTAGAAGAATTGCCGGGGCGCATTTGAACTTTTCTCCTGAGCAAGAAAAAACTGTAATAAAATATCGATGTGTGATACTATCACTTTTCTCCTATAGTAATTACATAATGGGATAACCAACACGTGTTTCAGTGCAAAAAACATTATGAAATACACAATGAAATAAAAGTTACAGTTGATTTGATTTAATGAAATTCATTCAAGACTGCCCCCCTCTCCCCTACTAATTTCTTCTCTTAACATAAACCTCCCCAAAAAATTGGCATATTATAATTAGTAAATATTTGAAACATTTCTCGTTTTGATTTTTTCTGCTAAAGTATCGTGATACTTTTGTCCGTTTTCTATACTATAATAGTGTGACCACTTTCTTAGATTGCCACGCCCTCAATTATTCTCTACTCTTTTATGTTCAGCTATATTAGCATGTTTTAATTAATCATGACAAAGCAAACGTTTCCTGACATAACTCTGTGCTTTTAAATATTAACCAGGCGTGCCTGCGCGAGGGACCTCCGTGTAGCCGCCCCGGATTTCATTACCGCTGCCGATTTTTTATGTAATTTACCTACATAAATAAGAAGATAATATAAGAAAATAAAAGAATAAAATAAACTTTAAGAGTAGTATAAAATACTCTTTTTTTGACTTGTAGTCATAGTACAACGCGGACTCGGGTGTTACTCAATGCTTGTAGCCCAGTTTAGGAAGGGTGAGGGTAGGGGCTTGTAGCTTGTTTTTGGAGGTTTTTAGTGGCAAAATTTTAATCGTATATATGTTTTACCAATGAAAGTAATTTTAAAGACTGTTGTGTATTGTTATGTCTACACATCTTAGCCTTCATTGACATTCCGGGAAAAGAGCAATAATAATAATTTTCGTTCACGTAATAATAATATCTCACCTGAAAAAGTCAGGTGCCGTAATGAAATTCATTTAGTGAGGCGGTCTAGGTCACCCAGCATGACCTAGGCTATCCCCAGGACGCGGCACTGCATTGCAGGAAGCAATCTACATGTAAATTAACATTCACATATGAAAATGTGCGTCGGTCTGTCTGTTTGTGGCCACGAATTATTCTCCACATCTGCATCTGAGAGGACTGAATTTCAGTTGTGGGAATTCTGCATTTGCATGTTATAGCGATTACTGAGAATACTAGCCATAGATTAACATTATACGAACGTTCGTTTATTGTTAATCTAAGATAAATGTTACTTTCACAGATGAAAAAGTTAAGTTAAGCTGTACAAATGAGATACTGGCCGGACACCATCACCAATGTCGAGCTATGGAAGGTTACAAACCAAAAGCCTATAGACATAGACATCCAAGAGCGGAAATGGCGATGGCTGGGCAACACACTGCGAAGACCTGATGACCATATCCCGAAAGTGGCCCTACAATGGAAACCCCTGGGCGGTTCAAGGCGACCCGGTCGACCAGCTCATACTTGGAAGCGGTCCATATACAGCGAGGCCCAAGAGAAAGGGAAGTCGTGGCCAAAGCTCAACTTGCTGGCCCACGACAGAGAAGGATGGAAGCGCCTGGTGTCAGCCCCAGACTCCTCGGAGGAGTACCGAGATTGAAGAAGAGGAACTACAAATGTACAGCGAAAAGCGGGAGACTCGCTTGCGAGTCACCTCTTACTTCCCCTTCAGGGATTACATATGTATGTAATAGTAATAATAAACACTATCTAGTTATCGTATTGCTCGCACTGATTGTACACTGTACAGTCGGCATAAGGAATTAGGTTTCTCTGAATATTAAACTGGCTCTGCATAATGTGGGACGCCCCTGGGAACCCGCCGCATGTAGAGGCGCTACTTTAATTATATCACAACACACCAAGTGATTCTAAGTCCAACAAGTCTACACCCTGTAGAAGCCTTCAGTGTAAAGGTATTTCTTGGGGTAGGGTTGCTAATTGTGTAAGTAATTTAAAATCGATATACGTACGATGAGCTGTTTTGTTTTATTTACTTCTATTACGATTAATCTTGTAATAACGAACTTGTTTTGACAACCATTTTCGGATTCAAAATGTATTGAATTTGACCCGTAAATATTATTTGGTTTTGACTTCGCGTTAGGGCTTTAGAGTGTTGTGGCTTTACTTGTAGATGCCTCTGAAAGTAGTGGACGATTACGGGTTGATCATGATGATTTGATAGTGATTGTTATGGAGTGTGAAATAGGTTTCTGGGTGGGATTCCATTGTACACGCTCAATATTTTAACTATGTATAATAATGGCTACAAAATTTATAATAATAACTAATAATACAGATAACCTATTTATACTTAAATACACCATTTAAAACACCGGTGGTTTAGAAGGCAGTGCCTGAGTGTGCAAACACCGGGGCGGCGGCGGCGGCGGCGGCGGCGGCAAACAGATACTGTAGCGAGTGCGGGCTAGAGCCCACTGAGCTTGTTCATTGAGCTAGAACATCCTTTTCTATTCTTGGAAATTTCACGTACAAATCTAGCTTTGATAAAAAATCTAGACTTTTCGGTTCATGTTCAATAAATATCGGGGGGATGAAGGAAATACTCATAAGAGTGCAATGTTGCAGAGGGACTTTAAATACTGACGAGCAATGTTTTGAGCAAAAATACAAAAAACTGTTAGGTAAATGGTATGAAGCTAGGACGGGTAGAAGACACACTTCTGAATATATTTTACTTCACAACACAGTCTATATTGTTCTTGATTATAGGTAGATTCCCGTAGTTAATGAACCGTAACCAATATGCATAGAAAATATAGAAAATCTATACAGAGGTATAACAAAACAGTCTTCTAGTCCAATGGGTCAAAACCTAAATCCAACTTTACATAGGTTTAAAAAAAGTTCATTAAAGCGGACCGGCGGCGGCGTAATGGGCGCGGCTCGCACTAACCCGCACCCAATATTCATTTACCAACACTGCACCTGTTTACATCACGTTTACATACTGTTTTGTCCAAGTTTTTTTCTTTCTTTACTTACTGAAGGATATTTTCTGAAAATTCTAAAGGCTGAGTTCTTGGATTTCAGTTTGAGTTATGGCAATAATTTCATGCTTGATTACTGAAACTTATTTTCAACCTATGTATAAAGTTAAGCCCCAATTTCCCCATAGTCGGTTATCTAACCGACTGGGTTTGGTTCATCATCTCCATATGAAATTCTTGACAGATGTTTCAAAAGTCAACCACTAATACCTGGTTATGCTCAAACCGACTATGGAGAAATTGGCACTAAATATTGTTATTTAATTTCTCGAATTCGACATATATAAGTATCACAACAGACTATCCTACACTTAGCAATGGTCCAAAACGATTAAAAGTTCCTGTGCTATTCAAGTGGAGCCAATCTGGAAACGTTTAAGTATTTATAGCGCTATTAACAACCCACAGCGACATTCAATGTTAGCGAATGGGCGATAAACCATTCGAATGCTTAGATTGTACACATCTGTGACAATATTAATGCATTTCATTTATTGCTATTTAAGGTTGATTATTATGAGTACTTACGCATTATGTCAACAAAATTCTCCTGCACATCCTAGGGTGGGAATTGAAGTTTACCTCTGAAACTAAGAAAGGAAAGTTATAACTCAAGGCTTGGACATTTATTAGACAATACACTTTATTTGACCGAAAACAAAAATTACATAGTAAAAACAATTTGCTTATAGCAATCTGTGCCAGACATTGTTTGAGAGGAAGGGAGTGTCCTTTCCTTTTCACTATTTTAGAGTTGGGTCTTTAATTAAAGTTGTTCATTATATCCTTCGATCTTATTTATATCCATTATATCAGTTAGATTGACCTGGCAAACACAATTGGCCTGTCACATTATTAGTCTTGATTTCTGACTGCCCAGGGTGTTCCAGACAGGCGATACAACAACATAAACGGAGCATTCTTTCGTACCTATATCCCCTGATTTATCACTGACTGATGCCGACGAATTGAGAACCTTCTCCTTTTTTTGAAGTCGGTTAATGATGTGGTAATATTGTTGTTGACAGGTGGCGCGGCGGTAGCGGTGCGCGCGCGGCGGTGATCGCCCCGATGCGGCGCGCGCTTCACCATGCGACAACAGTCGACCGAAGTGAGTCTAACAAGTATTTATGCATGCCTAGCTGTTCCCACGAGCTTTATTTTGCCTTAAAAAGCTTTCCCGTAGGAATTCCGCGATAATAAGTATCAAATAGCCTATTTGTTAATACAGGGTGTCAGCTAACCCCATACCAAATTTCGTTAAAATCGGTTCAGCCGTTTTGACGTGAAGAAGTAACAAACATGGACACATAACTATAACATAACACACAAACATACTCACAATCTTTGGCATTTATAATATTAGTAAGATAGCATATTAGTAGGAAACTAGCTTTTGCCTGAGGCTTTCACACACGTTAAATTCTTAACACACACACGTTAAACCACTGTAACTATTAAAAATAACCGACTGAGCAACCATTACTTTGCAGTGAAAATATAAACAGGATTAAATTTATTTCGTAGCCGTAGTCGGCTGATATTCGATTAATTTCCACGATGTATGACGATGTCATGGCGGTCCCCTGAGAGACTGTTCCGCAGTGCATAAATTGGCTGAGCTCTGTAAGAGTCAACACAACTTTAGATAACAGGAGCGCATTTTAACAGCGAATTTTGAAATTATTTTATATATGAAACCTTTATACACTCACGGGAAATGAAAAAGTTCCACTCACAAAATGCCGACTTCAATGTTGCGCAACCCTTTTCAGTTTAAAAGTAATTTGGTGTTTTTCTCAGTGGAACCTTTTCATTGCCCGTGAGTGTACAATAACGATTTAAAAATTATTGTTTTGTTTATGTTCATAAATTATGATGATCCACATTCAGTACATTTCAAACTACAAGTATGAAAAAGACTGCTGAGCTTTCATTTAAGTACTTTGTAAAACTAGAGTTTCCCTGGTAGTGAGCAAAGGATTTAATATTTATAGGAAAACCTCGAGCTGTCTACTGACTTAGCCGCTTTTGTTGGGAGTTAAGTGAAAAATATATGATTTTGTGTTTGTAAACTCGTGATCGGAGGTTGAGGTTAGGTGAGCAGGTAAGATGGAGCAGAGAAATACAGTGTGTACAACTAATTATAACGCCCTCTATTGGAGGACCTGTGAACTTAACCAATCGGTAATCGATCCAAGATCATGCATTCTTGTAACATATTCATGATCATAGTCATCTATGATTGCAGCCAATACAGAGACAATCCCATAGATGGCGCTGTCAACATGTTCACGAGTTGACAGTGTTGTTGAATTATGTTGTTACTCGATACTTGCGTTATTTTCGTGTATTTATTTATCCACTTTTGTGGTTGATTCTATAGGATGGGATATTGTACGATTTGAGTACCTCAATACCGCTATAATTTGACTTTACATAATATATGTAAATTTGTATTGCCAGTTATTAACAAGTAACAACACAACCTGCCTCCCAACAATCCTTTGCATATTTTCACTATGAGACATAAAAGCTCCCCAACTTTTACTTTAGTATCTACGATTAAGTAGTAGGGCGGTTACCTTCAAGGTAAGATATATTCTGGTTCTCGCTGGAGTGGCTGCAGTAATATTTCTCGGGAGTGTGAGTAATGTTGCACCCTGTATGCTCGGCTCAGTCTTGCGGCCAAAATTACACCTTCACTTGATTTAATGCTGCTCTTGTTAGAACGGAATCTTGTAGAGTTAGTTTAAATTTCGCTGTACTTTTTTGAAGCTTATCTACTTATTTGGGAGTCGGGACAGTGCTTTTGGTAATAGTGATTTTCCACCAAAAGATTACAGCTGATTGGCGATAGCTGGCGCATTTTAAGAAACCTGTGACAGCAACAGGCTATGTCTGCGTCTGCAAATGTTAATTCGCTGACAAATTCTGAAAAACCTCGGATGCCTCTTATAAAGCTCATTGTTGATGATGACGCGCATCTATTTTAAATAATTTAATAATGACAGTCCCATCTCCCCGCTTCCAGACGGTCGACGCGTCGGTATGCACGGAGGAGAGCGGCGCGGCGCGGCTCGAGGCCGTGCTGCTCGCGCTGCTGGAGAGCAAGGCGCGCGCGCTGCACGCCGAGCACAGCCGCCGCCCGCACCCGCTGCTGCTGCTGCTGCGGGACCCGCCTCCTGAAGGTACTGCCGCCCTGGGACTACTGCCGCCTCCTGAAGGTACTGCCGCCCTGGTACTAGTGCCGCCTCCTGAAGGTACTGCCGCCCTGGTACTAGTGTCACTGCTGCTGCGGGACCCGCCTCCTGAAGGTACTGCCGCCCTGGTACTACTGCCGCCCGCACCCGCTGCTGCTGCTGCGGGACCCGCCCCCTGAAGGTACTGCCGCCCTGGTACTAGTGGTTTCAACTACCGCTAAATCTGTAGCTGAAGCATCTGCGTCCTCACTGGTTATGGTATCCTGGTATTTCGCGCCACATCACATACAGCGCCGTCGCCTGTCGCGTTGCTGTGATTGCAGATGGACCTGCCTCCTAAATGGTAATTGTGTCCTGGTACTTTTTGGTTGAATTTTTGGGCGCTAAATGTTGTAGCGACACATGTTTTAGTCACGTTTTGTATTGTAAGCCTTTCCAGTAGCGATCAATGCGCAGACGCTAGTCGTCTCGCGCCCGTCACTTAGAACACACTTAAGAAAATGTAATTTGGTTCAGTAAATAGTTTGGCCTCAAGAAATCCTGCATTCGTCATTTACCATCAACCCCATAGTCACCCAAAATGCAACCCAAAATTTAGTTCCAAAGTCGTAACACCATACGTTTTAATTTCCGAATTATTGGCGGCATACAGTTTATAT